>NW_024043372.1:39609728-39845728 GCF_014851395.1 Micropterus salmoides
CTGTGTTCTGACAGAGAAAAAAAAAGTTCTGCCAGGAACATTTACATAACATTTTAGTAAAAAGAATTTTAACCTGTTTTCATCTTGATGTTTTAACACTCATTTCAGCTGAAGTGCAGCACTATTACATTTTCTAGGACTAAAATGTTTTCTTCCTTGTGAAGCACAGATTTCAGCCAAAAACATGAGAACTGCACTTCAGCCTCTTGTGGCCAAAGTGAGTATAACAACAACAAACCTGCTGGCAAAACCTTTTTTAGGGCCCGAGCACGACTGTGCGAGGTCCCTATTGAATTTGCTCAGATTATTAGGGCCCGAGCACGACCGTGCGAGGTCCCTATTGAATTTCCTAAGATTATTAGGGCCCGAGCACAACCGTGCGAGGTCCCTATTGAATTTGCTCGGATTATTATTATTAGGGCCCGAGCACGACCGTGCGAGGTCCCTATTGAATTTGCTCGGATTATATATATATATATATATATATATATATATATATATATTATATATATATATATATATTTTATATATATATATATATATATATTTTTTTTTTTTCCTGCAAAGTAGGCTCAACTGACATGGCCTAAACATACTCGAAAACTCACCAAAATTTGCAAACATGTCAGAACTGGTGAAAAATTTCGTATTCTAAAAGTTTCGCACATGGGAGTGGCAAAATGACTCGCTAGCGCCACCTAGAAAATTGGAAAAGATTAGCCCCTCGTTCACGTTCAACCTACATGTACGAAATTTTCTGGGGACATGTATCATATCAAGACGCACAAAAAAGCCTCAAGAACCCATAGCCTAAAGTCAACAGGAAGTCGGCCATTTTGAATTTTACGGCCATTTTTGGATGATTTACACACTTCGTACTTTAACGAACTCCTCCTAGGGATTTAGTCGGATCGACGTCAAATTTCTGCTGTGCCTTCTAAAGGCATTGACGATGAAAAGTTGTGCTATTTGCGAGTTTTCGTCAATGGGCGTGTCCGTGGCGTCGATGATTCGCTATGAAACAGGAAGTTGTTGTAGCTTCAGTGTACATGCTCACATCTGGACCAAACTGTACATGTAGGATGAGAGTCCCGCCCTGAACACATGTACATGCCGACATTCACCCACAGTCATAGCGCCACCTGCTGGCAATAGAAAGTGACCTTTAACGAAGCAGCCCCCGCCGCACGTTTCACCTACGTGCACGAATTTTCTGTGGTACGTGTATCTTGTCCAGACGCACAAAAAAGTCTCTTGGAGCGATGCCCTAAAACCAACAAGAAGTCGGCCATTTTGAATTTTACGTCAAATTTTGGATGATTTACACACTTCGTACTTTAACAAACTCCTCCTAGGGATTTAGTCCGACCGACTTCAAATTTCTGCTGTGCCTTCTAAAGGCATTGAAGATGAAAAGTTGTGCTATTTGCAAGTTTTCGTCAATGGGCGTGTCCGTGGCGTGGCGTCAAAGATCAAGTCTTCGCCATGACACAGGAAGTTGTCGTAACTTCAGTGTACATGCTCACATCTGAACCAAACTTTACGTGCTTGATAACTCTCCCACCCCGCAGACATCTACACACCAATACCGATTTATATTCATAGCGGCAAGTGCTATGTAGCTCCACATAGGGGACACAGGAAGTGACATATAACACCTTCTTGCGGCGTCGGAACCGCGTAGGAAATTCACAGCCGCACCGGCAGAGCTCCAGAATATGCAACTCGGCCGGCTCACGCGCGGACGCGCTACAAGTGCGAGGGCCCGCCCAACGCTGCTTGCAGCTTTAATTTCCACCTGTTACAGATGAAAAAACAACTTACGGCACTAAGAAAGTTGATTCTGGAAAAAAACAACTTTTTTTTCCACCTTAAGTCATAAACACAGGAGAGAAAACTTTGGATCACCAGAATATTTTCTCACTCACCTCTCAGGGCTTAAATAAAGATTATATAATCAAACAACAGGACCCAAGATTGATTGATCAAGATTCAGTTTAGACCAAGGTGTAAACAGGACACATAACATGCTGTGTGTGCATGAGTCAGGCTGGATTTTTAACTTTCTGTAACACTGGACAGTTGGTCCCCAACAATCACAATACATCTTTTTATTCTTAATTAAATTTCAATTCAATTCAATTCATTTCAATTTTATTTATATAGCGCCAAACAATTATCTCACAGCACTTTTCATAAAAGAGCAGGTCTAGACCGTACTCTGTGATGATATTTACAGAAACCAAACAGTTCCCACCAAGAGCAGCACTAGGCGACAGAGGCAAGGAAAAACTTTAAGAGGCAGAAACCTCGAGCAGAACCATTGGGGCTCAGGGTGGGCGGCCATCTGCCTTGACCGGTTGGGGGTGAGAGAGAGAGAGCCATAAAGAGGGAAAGAGGGATGGGGGGCAGTCTACACAGTATTCACCCAGAGGTACAGACAGTAAAGGTTATGTTGGTACAGACTGAATGAAAAATGGTACAGATATTTATAGTAGTGTTTATGATAATAATCGTAATGTTAATAATAACAACAATAATATCCCTAATATCCCCAGACAGGTGCCCATCATACAGGGTTGGGGAGTAACGCATTACATGTACTTAATCAGTACAACACCCCCCCCCCCCCCCCCCCCCACTGTGCTTCAGCATTGAGAATCTTTTAATTTTAATTAAATTAATTCAACAAGTGCAGAATGAGTCATCAACATTTTAAAATGCTTTTCCAAATGACAAACTCTTAAATGTCATCAAGAATACCTACAAAACACATTTTTTGTTGTTGATTACTAAAAATAATCAGGTTACATTACTTTTATTTTGTGGTACTTATTATGACTGTATTACTGTATTACTGATAGAACATTTTAAGTAATTAGTAATTGTACCGGATTACATTTCTTAAGTAAACCCTGCCATCATACCATCACCCTCTCTCACAAACAAGACTTGACATTCTTGAGGCAGCATTTCCACATGAGGTGGTTTCATCAGAAGAAGAGGAGGAGACCTGGTGCTGACCAGAACATGCTACAGGGATAATATATCAGGCCTGGGAAGATGGAGATTTAGTTCTTTGAGTAAAACAATATATTTTCCTGCCATAGGGAGAAGTACAGCATGTGCTCTCTGAGTGCCCTCTAGTTGTTCTTTGGATAAATGGTCAGTCTTGTAAATTACCACCTATTTCCAGGAAAATCCTGAAATAGCAGCCTAAAAAAGCCTAAAATAACATACCCAAAATGAATCAGGAATAACTCCTCATTTAAGACATTCCGTGTCTGTGTAACGAGTTGGCCACCAGATGGCGATTCCAAAGCAACACTATTGCTCTGCTGCAGTCAAAGCCAGAAGGAATCTAGCAGAGCTCAGAGTGGTTTTGCCCAAAACAAAGATGGCAGCACAGAAGTGGATTTTACAATTTTTGGACTAACAGCGAAAACAGAAAAAGTAAGTTTTTAAGTATATTGGTGCGTTTGTTGTTATTGTTATCTGACTAATTAGTCTGTCAGATTGGCAATATGAGTGATATGAGTTACGCAGTTGGAGCTAAGCTTTGTTTAGAGTGTTCGGACCTGTGTGTACGATTAGATAAGAGATATCTGGATGGCAATAACTGCGGGAATGTTCAGTGTTCACAGAGCGCTATTTAGATGCGTGGTGTGTGATGTGTGTTTTGTTTGGATGAAAAAAGGTTGGTTTGAGATTCTACCTGAGCCTCCAATGTTCATGGAGGTGTCCAACATGGATAGGGTGACATTTTTCAGCGTCAGGGCTCAAGTGGTTTTAAGGCGTCACTTAAAGGGACACTTCTAACTGACTTTGCAAAGCTGCTGCTGTTTGTTTGTGAGCACAAGTCTGTTTCTGTTGCTGGGAGTTCCTATAGAAACCTGGATCAAGTGATTAGACCCCAATGGTATGTGTGTGCATGGCAGAGGCTTGTGTGGACATGTGAGCCAGACAAAGCTTGACTCGGGTGGAGGATGAGTTGCAGCCCTCCAGTTGTGTGCCTCATCCAGTCCTGTAGACCTCCTTCATGCCACCTCCTCTCTCTCGGGCCCCTCCCTTCACACCTGTGTTTAGCGAAGAGCTCCCTGTGACTAATGTTACCAACCATGAACCAGTGGTCATTAAAAACCAGGAAGTGTCCACAGTCTTCTTTGCTGGAATACATATGTTGACAACCTGTGTAACAAATTGCAGCAGAGGCTTTATTTTTTAAGGCGTCTAAGGTTGTATGGTGTGAGCAGTCAGGCCATGCAATCTTAAAGAGTGTCATCAGATATGGATTTATTGCATGGTTCAGCAACTTAACAGTTTTGATCAGGACATGTCGTTTAAGTCTCACATTAAGCAAATTTCAAGGAACGCCTTTTTTCACCTATGTAATATTGCGAAAATCAGGAATATCCTGTCTAAAAATGATGCAGAAAAACTAGTCCATGCATTTGTTACTTCTAGGCTGGATTACTGCAATGCCCTATTATCAGGCTGCTCGAAAAAACGCTTCAGCTGATTCAGAATGCTGCAGCACGTGTTCTGACAGGAACCAGAATATAATTTAAAATCATTCTTCTTCCCTACAAAGCTCTTAATGGTCAGGCACCATCTTATCTTAAAGAGCTCATAGTACCTTGCTACCCCACCAGAGCACTGCCAGAGCGTTCAGCTATCAAGCTCCTCTCCTGTGGAACCAGGTTCCAGTTTGGGTTCAGGAGGCAGACACCATCTCCACATTTAAGAGTAGGCTTAAGACTTTCCTCTTTGATAAAGCTTATAGTTAGGGCTGGCTCAGGTGAGTCCTGAACCATCCCTTAGTTATGCTGCTATAGACTGGAATGACGGGGGATTTCCCATGATGCACTGAGCTCCTCTCTCCTCTACTTTCTCTCCCTCTGTATGCAACCTCATCCCATTATTGCATGTTACTAACACAACTTCTCCCCTTTCCGGTAGTCTTGTGCTTTCTCGTCCCTCTCCTCTCTCCTCCTATCACTTCCTGCAGGTGTTTCTGGCTCTGGAGCTGTGGAGTCTGGATCTGTGGCTGCGGGTCACCTGCTGCCCCCGTGTTCCTGCCTGACACCCTCTGCTACAACTATTGTTACTAGTCCTATTGTTGTTATTGTTATTATAATCATTAACATTACGATTATTATCATCAACACTACTATAAATATCTGTACCATTTTTCATTTAGTCTATAGCAACATCACCTTTACTGTCTGTACTTCTGTGTGTGTATATTGTGTAGGCTGCCTTCCATCCCTCTCTCTCTGTCTCTCTGCCCCCCCGTGTTCCTCTCTTGCCCTCTCTCTCTCTCTCTCTCTCTCTCTGTCCCCTTCACCCCAGACCGGTTGAGGCAGATGGCCGCCCACCCTGAGCCATGGTTCTGCTCGAGGTTTCTGCCTCTTAAAAGGAAGTTTATCCTTGCCACTGTCGCCTAGTGCTAGCTCTTGTGTGGGAATTGTTGGGCTTCTGTAAATAACATCATAGAGTACGGTCTAGACCTGCTCTTTTATGAAAAGCGCTGTGAGATAACTGTTGTTGTGATTTGGCGCTATATAAATAAAATTGAATTGAATTGAGACCCTAAACATTCCCTCTTCCCTGAATACGAAACCCTGCCATCAGGAAGAAGACTCCGTGTACCAAAATGCAAATCCAATCGCCTAAAAATATCATGTGCCGGCCTCCATTAAACTGCTGAACAATGTGAAATAGAGTTGTGTGCAATAAATATGTGAGCACTTTAGCATATACATTTTACACAAACTTCACTTCAATGGAGCAATGTGCAATAACCACACTAGTACTTTAATCCATGGAACTATGTTCGTCGACAATCTACTTTTTCTTCTGTGATCAACATGTCAATGCTTCTCAGGTTTTTGTTGATGTGTCTTGTGATGTGTCATGTCTTTTGTGATGTTTTTTATGAAGCAACACTGCACTGTGTCCTTCTGTTACTATTTCATGTCATAAAATGTAGGTAGTGTATCTAGATCTTAGAGTTGTGCTTTGGGGGACTTGTTAAGCACTACACTGACTCGCTGTTTTGGAGCCTTAGGAGGTATTTTTAGGCATGGCTTTCTGGAAGGGGATGCGGCTGGTTGGTTGGTCCAGACTTCAATATATCCACAACTATTAGATGGATTGACATAAAGTTGAAATGATTCTGAAGAATATGCACTACTAATGATTAGTATATTGGTTGCTGTTTTTGATGGACAGCTTCAGGCTCAGCACTGCTCATATTTCTGTGCAGACTTTGGATGTCTGCCATACAAACTATAGTGAAAATATTCCTCTTTCTTCACTCCACCCATTCTGCCTTCAACCTGGACTGCTGCTGGTAACTAAAGCAGACAGAGAGTCTGAGGAAGTAAAATACAGAGGCGAGGGCGGAGAGAAAAGAATGGAAGAGAGTGACAGGATGAAGGGTGAGTGCATGACTTGAGCATGCTAAATGAATGGCTGGGTGACGAGGCAGAGGAGAGGAGAGGAGAGGGAGGGAAGCAGAGAGGGATATGGCGGGTAGACAGCAATGAAGAGGAGGAAGGGAGGGGGTGATTGTTTCTGGAGCTTTGGAGGTTTCAAATTTCTTTTTCGATTCTCTGCTCACATGCAGACTGAATCTCCCTTTTTTTGTCCTCCCTCTTGTCTTTTCTCCAGACCATCGGGATTTTCTGCAGACCGGCCCATTCCAGCCGAGCCCCAACATGCTGTAGGCGGCTGCTACAAACAGGAAGACTGGAGCACAGAAACCAACAAAGAAGAGAAGAGAAGAAAGTGAAGGAAGGGATGGTGAAAGAAGGTAAGCACCGCTGCACATGTTCTTTATTTCAAACACTGAAAAGGGGGGGGGGGGGGGGGGGCAGGCAGAAAGATGGAGGCATCTCCAGTTTCTGCTCTCTTTGTGTTTCGATTCTTATGAGTGTGTGTATGCTGATTTATTTGTGTGTGTGAAACCTGCAAATGAAGCCAGACGGCTCTCCATGTCAACAACCCACATTTGTTTGCAAAGTTATGCAGAGAGGACAGTATATTCTGTGATATTTCTTCAGGTGAGGATAGTGTTAATCTGTAGTCCCCAGAGCAAATCATTCTGTACACAAGATATTGTGCACACAATATAATAATAATAATATACCATATTTCAGAACTTTTGCTGCTCTGTCAACTTCTAGCTCTTTTTGTGAATGTTTACAGCTAAACTACTATTATCTACCAAACCAATGCAGAATATTTCTGTTTTTATTGTTATGGCCTGGCTCAAGCCACCACAACAAAAATGGTAAACAAAAAGGGTTTGATTAATCGAATTAGATCACATTAATGGACCAAAGTAAATCTGCTCAACATGGGGTGTGGAAGTGTGGAAGTGTTGTAAGGTCACAACAAAAACATCAGTATAAAGTCAGAACCAATCCAAACAGGGTGTGCCTGTGGGAAGGAGCAGAGAGAGTGATTACACTGCAGGCAGGACTTAAGTACCAGAACACACAGAGACCCTCCGGTGATCCTGATCACAGTAATCAGCCATCAAACAGAGCCACAGGTTAGTATCACAAATATCAGCACTTTGTAAATGACCAGTCTAGTAAGAAATCCTGCCCCTAAGCTTGAGTGTGTGTGTGTGTGTGTGTGTGTATGTGTGTGTGTGTGTGTGTGTGTGTTTTCATGTTTTTACTTTAAGAAGAAGAAGGCTATATGAATCTCTCTGTATTTCCCTTCATGCGTTGCTCAGTAGTGTGTGTCTTATACGCATTTGAACGTTTGAACGACAATCTTTGCGCCCACATGGTATGGTGGAGGAAGAAATCACAGAACAAATAAAATCAAAGTATCTCCAATTTTTGTGCAGCTAGCTTGACATGATCCTATGCTTCACTTGTTGAGCCTCTGTGTTTGATGAAAAAGGAGGAACTGACTGCGTAGGTGGTAGCAGTGTAGGTAGCAGTTTGAGGGTCCTGGCTGTGGTCCTCTGCCTCCCTGGTAGGACTGGCAGCTGGCAGGCTGCAGGTTGGACAATCTTTGGAGGATTTTTTGGAAGATTTGTTAGCTTGATTACATATGTTGATATATTACATCAGTGAATAAATGTTTTAATAACACAGCTGTGATAGTGTGTCAGTGACTTCCTCAATATAGTCCACCTCTAACACAACAGGCAGAGCATTATTATCCCCACAGAGCTTTGTCCTCAGGGACGTTATGTCCCCATACTGCTGGACGTATTGTACTTTCCCCCATCTCCGGAGGAATGTTGCTATGGTAACAGCTGTCTAAAGGGGCATGGTCAGCCTCACATCTCTTCTCTTCCTTTGGCAGCAAACATATTTCACCAGCAGGCTGTAACGTGTGGCAAGCTCCCCAGAGATCCCAAACCTTATGAACAGACAGCGTGACCATGCAGTAACAGAGGCACAATCCCTCACCAGTATCCCACCACAAACACTGACTGCTGAGTTTGATGAAAGCCAGAACCACCACCGATGCCAGAGATTAAACTCTGACCTCCACAGAGGTGGGCTATTGCTTTCCTTCACTGAACCTCCCACATGACAGATCTTTTAAATAAATAACACACAGTCTTTGTCATCATTCAGGGCAGGAAGTAGTGTGCCGTAATGAAGCAGGGCTGGTGCATCTGTGTTCCATCATAATCCAAACAAAACAGTCAACAATTAACATTTGCTTTTTAAAAAACTGCAACCAGGAGAATCATTCTTCAGAATCATCCAGAATCTAATCTGTCTGTTGACTGGGCTGCCAAAACACATATCATATGTTTCTTTTCTGATCTGCCACCTGCGTGATTACATTAAAAGTTTAGGCAAAGCTCAGGAAGAGATAGTGGTCATGGTGAAAAGGTGGAGACAGGATATGAATCATTCTTCAGTCTTCAGTGTCAAAGTATGACAGTAGGTCGTTTTTCTCTTATGAGAAGTCTCCACACGTTATACATAATTTCACTGATATCTCTCAGCTGGGGTGCTTTAAAGAGCTAAGCAAAATGCACTTGAGTCTGGTTAAAATTGTCAGTTGTGGTGTCCTATGTGACTGTTTCAAAAGATTTGTTTTGCATGGCAACAATAAAATCATGAGAAAACACAAAGATAAAAAAATTATTTTTGGGTGACGAAGAACAAAACGACAATCTCAAGTCTGCTGCTTATCCACCACCCCATCCTGTTCTTCCTGTGTCCGCAGAAAATATGTATCCAGATCACACTGTGTAGATGCTCCCCAAAATGTTAAATAACACTATTATTCTGCAAAATACATTTACCTTCCTTTTCAACATGAACAATGTTTTGGTTTAATTTATTTATATAGCACCAATTCATAACAGAAGTTATCTCATTACACTTTTCATACAGAGCAGGTCTATAAGTTGGGAGGGGGTAAAGAGATCACAATGCAAATTCATCATAGAGATGTGGCAGCTGTGATTATATTAAAATTAATAAAAATTATAATAAAAATAATAATAAGACACTTGTTTGAGCCAGAATACAGTGCGGAGGAATTGCCGTATGCAGGAGGACGAGGCCGCCACAACTGAGAGGTCAGCACCGCCAGCCGGTTCAGGATGTGCCGTAAGATCATGGCCATAACATCTTACACATGTGGGCTCCTGCACAAGGCTAATTCATTTGCATTTACATTTATTTATTTAGCTGATGCTTTTATCCAAAGCGACTTACAATTGCTATACATGTCAACTAGGGGTTAAGTGTCTTGCTCATGGACACAATGGTGGGTGGGTCACAGTGGGGGATTGAACCTCTCTCTCACACCAAAGGCATGTATCTTATCCATTGCGCCATCACCACACATTTGCCCAGCTGATCACTTACACATGTTCTGTGTTTAGATTGTGCATGTAAAGGAGTGTATGTGTTTGAGTCTCATATGTCATCTCTAGCTGCAGTGGGGACAAAGAGCTGGCAATTCTGACATGGGGGGAGAAAGAAAGAAAGAAAGAAAGAAGTGAGTGAGAGGGAGTGAGTGTCTGCTCTGTGGGGATTGTAATCCATATGTGTGGTCAGTGAGAACAGATCCTTCCTGCCGAGACATTGAGGTAGATTGTTTTTACCTCTCCCTTGTTGGAATTCCTCTCATTCTGGACTCATGGACCCTGGCCTCTAGTCAACTGTTTGGAGGAGGGGGGTGTAGTGATAGAGCAGTAGGAGTAAAATCTGAAAGTGAGTGGGTGGGAGCTGCAGTGAGAAAAGAAATTTGAAGGGAAAAGACAAGAGGAAGAGGTAGGTCATCTTACATATTTCATATGTATGAGGGATTGACCCCCATGGTAGTCCACTGGATGGCCTTTATAAAACTCTGCACTGTTGTTTTCTATACAACACTGCAACACTGAACTTTCATGATTAAAATGTCCTCTATAGGCTTAGCAGATAAGACTAAGTTCATTATTATTGTTGTTTATATTATTATTGTGTATTTAATTCCATAGGCCTAAACCTGAAAAACATTTGAATGTGATTTAAGTGCCCCAGTTTAACTTAGGGGATATCAATCTGTCCAGTTAGGAAGCAGAAGCGACTGTGAATCAGTGTCACCTGTTTTGGAGCAAATGAAAGTGACAACAGGTGCACTGGAGAGGCAACAGCAAGACAACCCCCCAAAACGGAATGGTTCTGCAGCTGGTGGCCACAGACAGTTGCTCTCTCCTTATCCTTCCTGACTAGGGATGGGGATCAAGATCCGGTTCCAAAAGGACCTGGTTCCAAAATTTCTCAAAACCCGAAAATCAATAAGGTTCAAGCTTATCGATACTGCTATCAAGACTTGCAGGTCCTATGATGTAACATGTCTCTAGCGTCAAATCTGATTTAATTTGAAATGCAATGGATAAGAAAATCATCGGGCTGCAGTCTCTGCCTGCTCTCTGTCGGCTCCTACACACACACACACAGAGCGAGAGGCAGTGGAATTCGGTGAGGGTTAACTTAGCTCCAAACTACTGTAATGTTAGTTGATGACAGCTACGCTGGTTATTGTAAGTACTTGCAATAAAACCTTCGCAAGTAAAAAGACAATACTTTCTCAGTACACCTTTCTGTAAGGTAATCATCTCTGTCCTCAGTATCTCATCCTGTATGTACAAGCACAGCTAACGCTAGCTTGGCGTTAGCCAAATGTTAAAAACAAGCTAAATAGAAAGCATCTGTCTGGAGCACACACAGGTCTGTAGTCTTAAAAACTCAGCTGCTGGCTGAGACAAACCAGCCGCTCCTCCTTCTACCTGGTAACGTCACCTGCAGCCTGCGAGAGAGGAGGAGGGACTGATACAGGCTGATATTATTCTTTCTAAACGTCACTCACTACTTGTGATGTCAGATAAAGTTATTGAGTAACTTTGCTGTTGTAAACATTAATGTTGCTGCTCTAGAAACAACATTTAGCTGGATTTAAAATATTAAATTAAAAAGAACCAGGCAGTTAATATGTACACTTCAATATATGTTTATTTATTGCAAGTGATATGTCATCTCAATATATAATGTTATCGCACATTGAATATTTTCCGCATACCGTGCATGCCTACCTCATGCTTGTTGTGTCTGGTCTTACTAAATAACTATCACTCAATAATGGTAAAGTATCGATAGTGGTATCGATAAAGAATTGGATCGTTAAGCAGTCTCAATAAGGGTATCAATATCAATAAAAATTAATGATCCCCATCCCTATTCTCTAGTTCTGCATTTTGTTAGTATCCTTGTCTCTACTGGTAGCATGAGGTGGTACCTGCAGCCCATTCAAGTTGCATAGGTAGTCCAGCTCCTCCAGGATGGCACATCCATAAGTGCGGCCGCGGGAAGGTTTGCTGTGTCTCCCAGCACAGTCTTATTACGCGACGATAGCTGGACAGGGCCGTAGAAGGGCATCAACCCAGCAGCAGGACCGCAATCTGCTCCTTAGAAGAAACAGGAGGAGCACTGCCAGAGTCCTACAAAATGACCTTCACCGGGCTACTGGTGTGCATGTTTCTGACCAAACTGTCAGAACCAGACTCCATGAGGATGGCATGAGCGCCCAACGTCCTCTAGTGGGATCTGTACTCACAGACCCAGTTTGCCATGCATACAGGCACGCGGGGGCTAAACACACTGCTGAGTCAGATTGTGAGTTGCCATGATGAAAGTCAGGCAGGTTGGATCAGCCTGTGATTTCCGTTTTTTTACTTTGATTTTCAGTGTCTTCATTGGACATGTCCTCACAGAACAGCTCTTTGTATGTTACCTAATTGCCTTGTATCCAAGGCTAGGTTTTCTCATTGGTTTGTGGTTGCTATCAGGTGTATAAGAAGAGTCGGCCAATACCAGGGTGCATGCACATTGCACGTAGGGCACTTCAACCTCATGGTCAAGGTGTCCCTTTTTCTGAAATTTGTATGGCAGCCTCTAGGTTGAACCCATAAACCTTTATCAGGTTCTACTGCATGAATGTGGCAGCCAGCACCCCATTCATCAATGATGAGTGAGTTAGTCAATCTACTGAACTGCTGTGAATTTAAACTAACAACTGCTGCAATTAGCTTCCATCATCCACAATTAACTACACGCTTTTCAGAGCAGAGTATTCCCTACTCTGAAACAAGGAGCTTTATATTTCAGAGGGATCAAGTAAAAAACACCGCAATCTACATATAACAAGGATATATCTGCTGCTAGCCATTATCTTAAATTGACACACAATGTGTAGCTGGTTGTCTCTCGTATGTTCAGCAGGAGAAGAGGGACATGCTTATTGTCTCCTGATACCAGTCCATCAGTGAAACACCTTTGGGGTCAACAAAGACACAGCATCTGTACTCACTGATTTACTGACGTGAGTCAGCTGTGATCAGTACCAGAGCAGTTCCTCGTAGCAGATGGGGAAAATTTCTGTAGCAAAAATTCTCATAGCAGATGGGGTGGTGATGGAGCAGTGGATAAGACACATGCCTTTGGTGTGAAAGACCTGGGTCCGAATCCACTGTGAGACACCAATGTGTCCCTGAGCAAGACACTTAACCCCTAGTTTCTCCAGAGGTGTGAGACCAATTTGTGTAGGAGGCTGTGGCAGGTTCAGTCAAACTGATTACAACAGATGGACCTGATGGCAGTGTGATGCTGTTAGGACTGGATCCCAAAGAGTCTTCCATGATGTTCAACATGGTGTGTTGGTGTGTGTGTGTGTGTTTGTCGGTTAGCAAGGCAACAATTAACTGTCAAGTCTGGCATGACGACTCTTTCAGAGAAAATGCTGGAATTGAGGGTATTAAATTGAAGAATTTACTGTAGTAGATTTACTGTAAAAAAAGAATGCTGTGTGTGCCTGCTCTGTCCACCAAGGGACAGTGTGGCTCACATTTTCCATCACCTTGTGAAAATAGAAAGTAGGTTGCCGTTGCCAACTGGGCCAGACGTCTGCTGCCTGTGTTTGGCGCTCTGCTGCTGTGAAGTTATGAAATCAGGCCAGCAGTTAATTTATGAGATGCATCGGTTGTAGCTGCCAGGGCTGGAGAATATATGCATAATAGCATGGGGCAGCAGCACTCAAACCACCTGAACAGTTTGACATGTGGCTGGAAGGTGTGGAGGCTGATGCCTCCCTTATGACACACAGCAACTGGGCTCCTGCAGTGGTTCTGTCCGTTGCGAGAAGCTGCTATGTCAGAACAGATATGGCTTGTATTCTTTCCACTTGCAACTACCTTTGTCCAAAGTGATTTATTTATTTAATTAATCTTCAGTTGTGTATTCTGTCTGTCATCCCACATGTAAAGGCAACCTGTCATGTCTGAAGGAGGTCTGGACTTTTAGTTATCAAGTGCCTCAGAGTCTCTTCTCTCCCCATTCACCTAGAAATGACCTTAATCTAACAAACTTAACATTTTGTTATTATTACCAAAGTAAATATGGCATGTCGGGAGGAGGTGGGATTTTTTTGGTTGGATACTTTCAAAATCTTGCTGTCTCTTGCTGGTTTCTCCAGCGTTGCCTACCCCAGCTTAAAGAAGAACTTTCTGTGACTTTGTAGATGACGTTTGCTAGAAAGGAGTTCACTGTCCTGCATGCTATCAGTTAATTGTCAGGAACAAGGCAAGATGTCTTCCACAGCACAAGGACCCTTTCAAGACTCAGGCTCAGGTTGATGACATGGAGCAGGACTCCACTTAGCTGGAGCACCCCGGGGCGGACCACATCAGGGCCTGCAGCCTTGTTGGAGTGGAGTCTCCTCAGCAGTAAGGCACACAGAGGTTACAGGAAGGGGAGGGGAGAAGTCCCCAGACTGAATAGGGCAGTTAACCTGTGGCTCACAGAGTGCATCCCAGTCTGTCACCTCAAAACATCCCTGAAGTGTCTCATAGACCTCCTCTGACCATCTCCTCACTGTCCTGTCACAGGCTGCCTTTTTATGGCGAGTGGATAGTGCCAAAGCAAGGATTACCAGGAGAAGGATAAGGAGCAGTCTACCCTGCCCTACACCACCAGACCATGTGGATTTTTGAATGGGAGTGATTGGGACTGCAGACAGGAGACTGGCGGCGACTTGGCGGCAAGTGCATGGAAAGAACGCCACAGCGTTGTATATTAGAATTTCTATATAAATATACGCCTACTAAATACATCTGAACTAGGTATGTCGCCTTAAAAACGCGTGACACACACATCGTCACTAAGTATGTCGTCTTAAAACTGTGTTATATATTTGTGGCGATTTACACATTTTGTACTTTAACAAACTCCTCCAAGGGATTTAGTCACATCTACACCAAATTTTACATGTATAATTTCTGTGGCACAGAGAACTAGTCCGACCGACTTCTAAAGCCATTGACGATTAAAAGTTGAACAAGCGGTGAATTTTTGTGAAATGGCGTGCCCGTGGTGTGGTGTCCAAAATAGATGATTCGCCATGAAAGAGGAAATTGTTGTAACTTCAGTGTACATGCTCACATCTGTACCAAACGTGCTTGATAACAGTTCAGTTATAGTCGTAGTGCGAAGTGCTATGTAGCGCCACAAAGGGGACACAGGAAGTGATGATTAACACCTTTGTGAAGCGTTCGAAGCGCATGGCAAATTCACAGCCAGAGCTCCAGAATCTGCAACGCCTCGACGTGCTACACGTGCCAGGGCCCGCCCAACGCTACTTGCAGCTTTCATTAAACTTAAATTCCAATCTTGGTATGCACGTTTCCACACCAGTGGAAGCTTCCTTTTAAAGCCTAGCAGTATCAGCAGTTAACAGTCCTGTTACATCCTTTCATAGTAAGCAGGCACAAATAGAAAACTAAAAACAATAATACAAACAGCATGATGGGTGCATTTGTTTATTGAGGATGTCTACAAATGTTGCATATAAAATGAAAACAGATACCACAAATACCACAATACAACAAAATAAGATAAAAAACACAGAACTACACTATAAAGTACTATGAGCTCTTTAAGATAAGATGGTGCCTGACCATTAAGAGCTTCGTAGGTGAGAAGAAGGATTTTAAATTCTATTCTGGATTTTACAGGAAGCCAATGCAGAGAAGCTAAGACAGGAGAAATATGATCTTATATACTGGTCTGATACTGGTCTGATGTGGTGTAGATGTGAAAAAAGCTGTGAAATCTCCCTTTTCTCACAAATGGAATAAAGGTTTCAAGGTCAATAAGAAAAACACACGGCCGTAAAAATTAGTAAAATTCAATCTAATATTAGTGTATATATATTATATATATATATATATATATATATATATATATATATATATATATATTACTATATTAGCAAGGTTGCTAGGACCAAGGCTTCCATTCTCCAAGAACTGTACTGTAAGCCCATATGGAAAAGATTTGTGGCGCCCCCTATAGCTCTGCCTATGGCTATCTACCAAGTTTTGTGATTATTGGACAAAGTCATTGATTTATGGCACAATTTGCGCCAGTCCCTGCCCTTGTCCAGCAATGCTGTCGCCCACTGGTCAGTTTTGCATACATTTTGGGGACATGTTTCAACAGACGTGAGACACAGAGAAGTGACAGAGAAACTTGAAGTTTGCTTAATGTGAGAGTTAAAGGACATGTCCTGATCAAAGATAACTCAGAGTATCCTCACAGTGGTTCTGGAGGCCAGGGCATCGCTTGGCCTCTAATATATCTTTAGATAATGCGTTTCAGAGGTGCTCGGGCCCGAGTACAGTAACTTCAGTTTTATCTGGGTACATGAAAGATGCCTGTTCCTGTGGGTTAGGGATCTCGTATGGACTGACGTGGATGGCTGAGCCCATATGGGGTTTCTGTGTGTCCTTTGTGAGAAAAAACCAAGAGAGGATTGAAAGATACTGATGCACAGATAATGAGAGAGAGAGAGAGAGAGAGAGAGAGAGAGAGAGAGAGAGAGAGACCCTGACAGAGATAGAGTGTTTATCTTCCACACTGAGTGGACTGAATTAGCTGAGTGTTGCAGTTCTCAGCCAGAAGGCAGCGAGTGGTGGTGGTGGTGGGGGGGGCAACCAGAGAGAGAGAGAGAGAGAGAGAGAGGCGTGCAGTCTTAAGGAGGGAGAAGAGGACAGCGTTGTGTATATCCCTCCTCTCCTCCATCGGTCCAGCTGCTCCCCACCTCTCCGCTCATCCCTCCATCTCCCCGACCCGTCTCCTGCTGCCGGTAGATGACGGATCCAGGGGAGGATGTTGAAGTTCCGTGTGGACAGGAGAGTCAGGTAGGTGGAGGGAGAAAGGAGGAAGTGACACGCAGGGCTGGAGTTAGGACAAGACGAGGAAGAGGAGGAGAGGAGTAGGGGAGGTTGATGGAGGAGTGGACTGCTGGGAGCTTGGAGGTCAGAGATGACTGCAATGCAGTGCCAGCAGGAAACACAGAGAAACCAAAAGTCCGCTGTGTACAGTGTGTGTGGTGGATGTGTGCTGTGATGTAAAGACTACAGTTAGTTGTTAGTGTGTGTGTGTGAGCCATGTGACAGTGTGGCGGTGTGTGTGTCCACAGTGGTGGGGTGCTAAATCAGGAGCAGAGAGATCCGCATTAATTCTTGACCTTGGGAAAAAAGCGAACTACTTAGCTCACAAGCTTCTTGCAGAGCCTTCAACCGCATCTCATGGCTCTCCTCAGCAGCTGGAGTTTGCTTAAGTTCTATACTGAACTACATCTGATGAGGAAACAGCTCTGGAACAAACTATTTGTTGAACACATTTTGTGTGCTCAGTAATCTTAACCTGCGACATCTTTACAGACCACAACGACAACATGAAAAGATAGATGAATATAGATGAATAAATTAGTGATTGGGAAAACTGAGCAGGGTAGCTCGCATTTACTGAGGCATTACATTCATCCAGAAATAATTGTCATCCTTTGAATGCAGCGTTGTATTTATTGTTAAAAACTGCATCCGGTGAATCTGCCCTGTTGCTGGTATGTCAAGCCTGACGCCTGTTTGACGTCTGACCAACGAGTCCTAATGACACTGTGAAGTTCTTCAAAATTTCTCTCTGAAACCAGCAGGTCCAGACAGAGAGCTGTGAATGAACACCGATTTTCCCGTTATCTAACAGGGTACCAGGGAATGAATTTTGATAATCAAATTCTCTGGAATCTCCTTGCTAATCAAGTCCAGATCGGACCAGTCTCAGAATACAGGGTTGTTCCTTTATACGCTGGCAGGATGTAATATGTTATTTTAATTTGCGTGTGTGTGTTAAAAAAAATAAAAAAATATTAAAAATTAAAATAAACTAGTGAGTAAAGTAAATGACACAGTGTGTGTGTTTATTATAATATATTAAAAATTTAAATAAAATAAATAGATAAAACCGTAAACTGTGTGTGTGTGTGTGTGTGTGTATTAATAGACAAAAAAATGAAAAAATAAAAAGATTTATGAATTACTTAATTAAAAAAAATTAAGTAATTCATGTGTGTTTTTATCTTAGTGTTTTATATTTAGGGCATGAGGTTAGAAAGTGCAGCTTTGTCTCTACCTGTCCTGTGTCACACTGGGAAGCAGGTTCTCTCCTCTTTTGGTAGCCAGCTCTGTCTGTGGTGACCCTTTTCTATGGCCAGGCTGTGTTCACTCAGTCTGTATGTTGTCAACATTTTTCTTAGTTTAGGACATTTTATTGTGTTCGGGTAGTTTGCCAGTGTGAATTCTCTTTTTAGGGTCAGATAACATTGTAATTTACTTTGTGTTTTGGTCGTTCCTTTCCAGTATTCAATATATTTTTCTTTTTGCTTGTTGGTAATTTGGTTTGGTCTGCTTGAGTTGGTGTTACTGTCCTGAGGCTGTTGGGTACTTGTTACTGCAGAGAGCCTCAGGACCAGCTGGATATGGGGACTCTTCTCTGGTTTCAGCTCCTGGTATGTTAGGGCTTTGTGATGGGATGTCTGGGCGTTAACTCATTGAATTGATCTTTTATGTATTTTTAGTAAGAGGGGGTATTGGCAGAGTTCTGCTCTGCATAGGTTATTTGGTGTTTTTCTCTGCATCTGCAGGATGCTCTTACAGAACTCGCTGTGGAAAGATTCTATGATTGTTTTGTCCCATTTCTCAAATTCATTATTAAGTTTTGGCCCCCAAATTTCGCTATATAGAATTATTGGTTCTAGTCCAAATTGGAAAATTTTAATTTTAATGTTTCTTTTCATGTTGAGGTTTCCTGTGTATGTAATGTTAAGGCCAAGGTAAGTGTAGTTTTTTGTATGTTGTAATTTAGTGGTGTCTAAATAGAAATTGTGTGAAACCTGATTTCTGTATTGTTTCTGAAAGATCATTATCTTAGTCTTTGCTGTGTTTACTGTCAGGACCCAGGTCTTACAGGATCTCTGCTGCAAACCTTCTTTGGTAGGTGAAAGCAACACTGAGTCATCTGCATACAGCAGTCCTCTGATCTCTGTGTCGTTCAGGATGAACGGTTCGCTAATTCATTGATATATAGATTGAAGAGAATTGGACTGAGATTGCATCCCTGCCTTGTTTGTTTCCTTTATGGCACATTCACTTTTTGTATACATGTTCTTAATCAAATTGTATGTTTTTCCTCCAGTGCCACTTTCAAGTAGCCTATAGAAAAGGCCCTCATGCCAGATGGAATCAAAGGCTTTTTGGAAGTCAACAAAACAGGCATATACCTTTCTTTTCTTAATGTTTATTTCTTGATCTATTAAAGTCTGGAGGGTAAATATATGGTCTGTTGTGCGGAAATTTGGTAAAAAACCAATTTGGCATTTATGCAGAATATTGATGTCATCAAGAAAGTTGACAATTGTTGATGATGATTAATGATGTTGCAGAATATCCAGGTTACTGTATACACATTCCTCTGTAGTTATTTGGATCATATTTATCTCCGGATTTATGAATTGGGGCTATTAAACCTTTGTTCAAGATGTCTGTCCAATCCGTCCAATCTGATTTTATGGTCTGAGTTTGATCATTCGTTGAGGAGCCTTTTTTCCTTTCAGGGACTGGATGACTTCTGTTAATTCTTGTTCTGTTAGGGTAATCCTAAGGGTTTTGGTTGTTTTTTTTATCACCGCCTCCAGAGTTTTCCATTTTGTGAAATATCTTGTACTGATAATTTTGTGTAATATTACTGTATAATTCACTTAAGTGATTAATCCAAGAATTTCCCCAAAATTGAATTGATTTTGTCCACAGCAGAATTTACACCAGAATTATTCTGGGGAAATGTTTCAGTTAGAAATAAATGAGTTAGATCATGTATGTTTTGATTTTCCAGTGCCAGTGCCATGCTGTCTGGGGTCCATCTGTATGAGTATGTGCTGTTAAACAGTTCATAGGCACTAGGGGCTCCAGAGTTAGACTGTGCCCTTTTCAGATAGATTGCGACTGTGAATGCTCTGAGAGACACTGGATCTAGACCTGTAATGAAATAATCTACCGTACTACTGCCAAGAGCGACCCAGATAGTCCCCTCGTAGCCTGCCGTTGACTATGTACAGACCCAGCGTACGGTAGAGCTGTAAAAGCTGCATACCGCTTGTATTAGTAAGCTTGTCAAACCTCTTTCTAGCAGGACATTCAGGAAGGAGGAAGGTTCCGACGCCGCATGAAGGTGCTATATGTCACTTCCTGTGTCCCCTATGTGGAGCTACATAGCACTTGCCGCTATGAATATAAATCGGTATTGGTGTGTAGATGTCTGCGGGGTGGGAGAGTTATCAAGCACGTAAAGTTTGTTTCAGATGTGAGCATGTACACTGAACAATAATGTATCCAAACAATAAAATAAATTCCCTGCCTTGTTGTTCATGTGTACATACAGAGGAAGAATGTGAGAACAGCACACATTTCATCGTTACTGTGTGTTAGAGCATGGGAGAACAGTGGATACTTTTAATACAGCCCACACCCCTAATACTGTGTAACTATAACAAGTAGAGAACAAAAGAAAAAGATGTTCTTTCTCTACAATTGTCTGCATAGCTTATTCATATTGTGTAATGAATGAAAATAAATAGGCCTACTAGGCTCCTCTCTACTTTGACATTTAAGATTAGCTTGTTTGATCCACCTTCATACACATGTGACATTACTATACAACTTGAGAAATGTGAGTTGTTTTCTGCTCCAGCCCGCCTAAAATAAAAGCGTTTTTGGGATTAAATGGACTTTATTAGCTTCTGCAGTGCAGGATGAACTCAGAATAGACCCATTTCTCACCTTATTATTCTAAATCATGCAACGAAGAAGAAGAAATGCATAATAAATCCTGGGACAAAATCTGTCCACAAATACTGTACAGCATGTAGTCTAATGAACAAGACTTGTGTTATAGCTGACTTGGGCAGTGAAATGTTTAATTTTTTTAATTCATGTGGTCATAGTTGTCCACAACTCAAATCAGAATATAAGAAGAAATGTTTTATACCACCTCAAGAAGGCTTCCTATCAGAAAGGTAGGAAGGTATTTCAAATGTACAACTGCAGTACTTAAATCTAAGTAAAGTAATTTCCCTGACATTTTTGTGTTACTTTACTTTTAATAGACGCATGTAACAGGTTTTATACTTCCTGTGAGTATAATCCAATCAATCTTATTTTCATACTGTATATCCGATGTGTAATTTGATAAATTGTGTTGTATGTCGTGCTCGCATCGCATCTCAGAAAAGACTCTGACTGCAACATGCGTCTTTGTAAAGAGAGAAACGGACAGAAAAAGTCTCTAACTCTGCCTGTCAGCTCGCTCTGCTCCGTTAAAACTGAATTTACCATACAGAATTGAATACGAGTGCACTCCAGATTTAGCTGCAGCCAGCTGACCGTGTGATTCTCCCTATACCGCAGTTCTGTGTCCATGCATGCAGCAAACTGAAAGCACTGTCTGTCGGAGCGTCTACGTGAAAAGAGAAGGAAGACATGGCTGGTAGTGTCTTCAGAGTTGTTAAACACCTCAGCGCACTGAAGGAAGCCATCTGACTGTGTGAGGGGCAAGATCGTTGATGTCTGCAGGCAGAGTAGCCCTAGATGACCCCTTGAGACACAGCCCCTCCTCATTTGCATAATGAGGCAGAAATGCATACAGAAATTTAAAAAGGACAGGCAGAAATATATACCATGGGTGAAAATAAATAAGGTAAAAATACAAAGGAAGAATAAAACAGAAAAAATATTAAAACACACATAAATAAATATATTAAAAAAATTAGTAATAAATAAAGTTGAAGATTATAACGGAGAATAAATAATAAGGTAATTATAACAAAGGTGAATAAGTAAAGGCACTAATTAAAATATATACATTTATGTCTCCTTGTATAATTTAATTACTACCAACATTTATTTATTTACTTTATTTTATTGTGTATTTAATTGGAAGCTTATTTATTTATTGAGCATTTATTTATTTCTGTATTTATTTCTGACTGTGTCAGGATCGGTCCTCCATAGTGGGGTGGGAGAGTTATCAAGCACGTAAAGTTTGGTTCAGATGTGAGCATGTACACTGAAGTTACAACAACTTCCTGTGTCATGGCGAAGACTTGATCTTTGACGCCACGCCACGGACACACCCATTGACGAAAACTCGCAAATAGCACAACTTTTCATCTTCAATGCCTTTAGAAGGCACAGCACAAATTTGAAGTCGGTCGGACTAAATCCCTAGGAGGAGTTCGTTAAAGTACGAAGTGTGTAAATCATCCAAAATTTGACGTAAAATTCAAAATACCGACTTCCTGTTGGGTTTAGGCTATGGCTCCAAGAGACTTTTTTGTGCGTCTGGACAAGATACACGTACCACAGAAAATTCATGCACGTAGGTGAAACGTGCGGCGGGGGCTGCTTCGTTAAAGGTCACTTCCTGTTGCCAGCAGGTGGCGCTTTGACTGTGGGTGAATGTCGGCATGTACATGTGTTCAGGGCGGGACTCTCATCCTACATGTACAGTTTGGTCCAGATGTGAGCATGTACACTGAAGTTACAACAACTTCCTGTTTCATAGCGAATTATCGATGCCACGGACACGCCCATTGACGAAAACGCGCAAATAGCACAACTTTTCATCTTCAATGCCTTTAGAAGGCACAGCGGAAATTTGATGTCGATCCGACTAAATCACCAGGAGGAGTTCGTTAAAGTACAAAGTGTGTAAATCATCCAAAAATGGCCGTAAAATTCAAAATGGCCGACTTCCTGTTGACTTTAGGCTATGGGTTCTTGAGGCTTTTTTGTGCGTCTTGATATGATACATGTCCCCAGAAAATTTCGTACATGTAGGTTGAACATGAACGAGGGGCTAATCTTTTCCAATTTTCTAGGTGGCGCTAGCGAGTCATTTTGCCACGCCCATGTGCGAAACTTGTAGAATACGAAATTTTTCACTGGTTCTGACATGTTTGCAAATTTTGGTGAGTTTTCGAGTATGTTTAGGCCATGTCAGTTGGGCCTACTTTGCAGAAAAAAAAAATAATTAAAGCTGCAAGCAGCGTTGGGCGGGCCCTCGCACTTGTAGCGCGTCCGCGCGTGAACCGACCGAGTTGCATATTCTGGAGCTCTGCCGGTGCGGCTGTGAATTTCCTACGCGGTTCCGACGCCGCATGAAGGTGCTATATGTCACTTCCTGTGTCCCCTATGTGGAGCTACATAGCACTTGCCGCTATGAATATAAATCATTATTGGTGTGTAGATGTCTGCAGGGTGGGAGAGTTATCAAGCACGTAAAGTTTGTTTCAGATGTGAGCATGTACACTGAACAATAATGTACCCAAACAATAAAATAAATTCCTTTTATATTTCCCTGCCTTGTTGTTTATGTGTACATACAGAGGAAGAATGTGAGAACAGCACACATTTCATCGTTACTGTGTGTTAGAGCATGGGAGAACAGTGGATACTTTTAATACAGCCCACACCCCTAATACTGTGTAACTATAACAAGTAGAGAACAGAAGAAAAAGATGTTCTTTCTTTACAACTGTCTGCATAGCTTATTCATATTGTGTAATGAATGAAAATAAATAGGCCTACTAGGCTCCTCTCTACTTTGACATTTAAGATTAGCTTGTTTGATCCACCTTCATACACGTGACATTACTGTACAACTTGAGAAAGGTGAGTTGTTTTCTGCTCCAGCCTGCCTAAAAGAAAAGCGTTTTTGGGATTAAATGGACTTTATTAGCTGCTGCAGTGCAGGATGAACTCAGAACAGACCCATTTCTCACCTTATTATTCTAAACATGCAACGAAGAAGAAGAAATGCATAATAAATCCTGGGACAAAATCTGTCCACAAATACTGTACAGCATGTAGTCTATGAACAAGACTTGTGTTATAGCTGACTTGGGCAGTGAAATGTTAATTTTTTTAATTCATGTGGTCATAGTTGTCCACAACTCAAATCAGAATATAAGAAGAAATGTTTTATACCACCTCAAGAAGGCTTCCTATCAGAAAGGTAGGAAGGTATTTCAAATGTACAACTGCAGTCTGAAATCTAAGTAAAGTAATTTCCCTGATATTTTTGTGTTACTTTACTTTTAATAGACGCATGTAACAGGTTTTATACTTCCTGTGAGTATAATCCAATCAATCTTATTTTCATACTGTATATCCGTTGTGTAATTTGATAAATTGTGTTGTATGTCGTGCTCGCATCTCAGAGAAGACTCTGACTGCAACATGCGTCTTTGTAAAGAGAGAAACGGACAGAAAAAGTCTCTCACTCTGCCTGTCAGCTCGCTCTGCTCCGTTAAAACTGAATTTACCATACAGAATTGAATACGAGTGCACTCCAGATTTAGCTGCAGCCAGCTGACCGTGTGCTTCTCTCTGTGTCCATGCATGCAGCAAACTGAAAGCACTGTCTGTCGGAGCGTCTACATGAAAAGAGAAGGAAGACATTGCTGGTAGTATTGTCTTCAGAGTTGTTAAACACCTCAGTGCACTGAAGGAAGCCATCTGACTGTGTGAGGGGCAAGATCGTTGATGTCTGCAGGCAGAGTAGAGCTCTCCTGTCTGACTGGTCCACCAATAGCAGAGAAGATGACCCCTTGAGTTATCACGCACGTAAAGTTTGGTTCAGATGTGAGCATGTACACGTAAGTTACAACAACTTCCTGTGTCATGGCGAAGACTTGATCTCTGACGCCACGCCACGGACACACCCATTGACGAAAACTCGCAAATAGCACAACTTTTCATCTTCAATGCCTTTAGAAGGCACAGCACAAATTTGAAGTCGGTCGGACTAAATCCCTAGGAGGAGTTCGTTAAAGTACGAAGTGTGTAAATCATCCAAAATTTGACTTAAAATTCAAAATGGCCGACTTCCTGTTGGTTTTAGGGCATGCTCCAAGAGGCTTTTTTGTGCGTCTGGACAAGATACACGTACCACAGAAAATTCGTGCACGTAGGTGAAACGTGCGGCGGGGGCTGCTTCGTTAAAAGTCACTTCCTGTTGCCAGCAGGTGGCGCTATGACTGTGGGTGAATATCAGCATGTACATGTGTTCAGGGCGGGACTCTCATCCTACATGTACAGTTTGGTCCAGATGTGAGCATGTACACTGAAGCTACGACAACTTCCGTGTCATGGCGAAGAGTTGATCTTTGACGCCACGCCACGGACACGCCCATTGACGAAAACTTGCAAATAGCACAACTTTTCATCTTCAATGCCTTTAGAAGGCACAGCAGAAATTTGAGGTCGGTCGGACTAAATCCCTAGGAGGAGTTCGTTAAAGTACGAAGTGTGTAAATCATCCAAAATTTACGTAAAATTCAAAATGGCCGACTTCCTGTTGGGTTTAGGCTATGGCTCCAAGAGACTTTTTTGTGCGTCTGGACAAGATACACGTACCACAGAAAATTCGTGCACGTAGGTGAAACGTGCGGCGGGGGCTGCTTCGTTAAAAGTCACTTTCTGTTGCCAGCAGGTGGCGCTATGACTGTGGGTGAATATCAGCATGTACATGTGTTCAGGGCGGGACTCTCATCCTACATGTACAGTTTGGTCCAGATGTGAGCATGTACACTGAAGCTACGACAACTTCCGTGTCATGGCGAAGAGTTGATCTTTGACGCCACGCCACGGACACGCCCATTGACGAAAACTTGCAAATAGCACAACTTTTCATCTTCAATGCCTTTAGAAGGCACAGCAGAAATTTGAGGTCGGTCGGACTAAATCCCTAGGAGGAGTTCGTTAAAGTACGAAGTGTGTAAATCATCCAAAATTTGACGTAAAATTCAAAATGGCCGACTTCCTGTTGGGTTTAGGCTATGGCTCCAAGAGACTTTTTTGTGCGTCTGGACAAGATACACGTACCACAGAAAATTCGTGCACGTAGGTGAAACGTGCGGCGGGGGCTGCTTCGTTAAAGGTCACTTTCTATTGCCAGCAGGTGGCGCTATGACTGTGGGTGAATGTCGGCATGTACATGTGTTCAGGGCGGGACTCTCATCCTAGATGTACAGTTTGGTCCAGATGTGAGCATGTACACTGAAGTTACAACAACTTCCTGTTTCATAGCGAATCATCGACGCCACGGACACGCCCATTGACGAAAACGCGCAAATAGCACAACTTTTCATCGTCAATGCCTTTAGAAGGCACAGCAGAAATTTGACGTCGATCCGACTAAATCCCTAGGAGGAGTTCGTTAAAGTACGAAGTGTGTAAATCATCCAAAAATGGCCGTAAAATTCAAAATGGCCGACTTCCTGTTGACTTTAGGCTATGGGTTCTTGAGGCTTTTTTGTGCGTCTTGATATGATACATGTCCCCAGAAAATTTCGTACATGTAGGTTGAACGTGAACGAGGGGCTAATTTTTTCCAATTTTCTAGGTGGCGCTAGCGAGTCATTTTGCAACGCCCATGTGCGAAACTTGTAGAATACGAAATTTTTCACCGGTTCTGACATGTTTGCAAATTTTGGTGAGTTTTCGAGAATGTTTAGGCCATGTCAGTTGAGCCTACTTTGCAGAAAAAAAAAAAAAAAAAAAAAATAAAAAATAAAATAAAATAAAATAATCCGAGCAAATTCAATAGGGACCTCACACGGTCGTGCTCGGGCCCTAAAAATAAAATAAATAAAATAAAATAATAATCCGAGCAAATTCAATAGGGACCTCGCACAGTCGTGCTCGGGCCCTAATAATAGTAAAGCTGCAAGCAGCGTTGGGCGGGCCCTCGCACTTGTAAGCGCGTCCGGGTGTGAGCTGACCGATATTATGGAGCTCTGCCGGTGCGGCTGTGAATTTCCTACGCGGTTCCGACACCGCATGAAGGTGTTATATGTCACTTCCTGTGTCCCCTATGTGGAGCTACATAGCACTTGCCGCTATGAATATAAATCGGTATTGGCGTGTAGATGTCTGCGGGGTGGAAGAGTTATCAAGCACGTAAAGTGTTGCCAGCAGGTGGCGCTATGACTGTGGGTGAATGTCGGCATGTACATGTGTTCAGGGCGGGACTCTCATCCTACATGTACAGTTTGGTGCAGATGTGAGCATGTACACTGAAGTTACGACAACTTCCTGTGTCATGGCGAAGACTTGATCTTTGACGCCACGCCACGGTCACGCCCATTGACGAAAACTCGCAAATAGCACAACTTTTCATCTTCAATGCCTTTAGAAGGCACAGCAGAAATTTGAAGTCGGTCGGACTAAATCCCTAGGAGGAGTTCGTTAAAGTACGAAGTGTGTAAATCATCCAAAATTTGACGTAAAATTCAAAATGGCCGACTTCCTGTTGGGTTTAGGCTATGGCTCCAAGAGACTTTTTTGTGCATCTGGACAAGATACACGTACCGCAGAAAATTCGTGCATGTAGGTGAAACGTGCGGCGGGGGCTGCTTCGTTAAAAGTCACTTCCTGTTGCCAGCAGGTGGCGCTATGACTGTGGGTGAATGTCAGCATGTACATGTGTTCAGGGCGGGACTCTCATCCTACATGTACAGTTTGGTCCAGATGTGAGCATGTACACTGAAGTTACAACAACTTCCTGTGTCATGGCGAAGAGTTGATCTTTGACGCCACGCCACGGACACGCCCATTGACGAAAATTCGCAGATAGCACAACTTTTCATCTTCAATGCCTTTAGAAGGCACAACAGAAATTTGAGGTCGGTCGGACTAAATCCCTAGGAGGAGTTCATTAAAGTACGAAGTGTGTAAATCATCCAAAATTTGACGTAAAATTCAAAATGGCCGACTTCCTGTTGGGTTTAGGCTATGGCTCCAAGAGACTTTTTTGTGCGTCTGGACAAGATACACGTACCACAGAAAATTCGTGCACGTAGGTGAAACGTGCGGCGGGGCTGCTTCGTTAAAGGTCACTTTCTGTTGCCAGCAGGTGGCGCTATGACTGTGGGTGAATGTCGGCATGTACATGTGTTCAGGGCGGGACTCTCATCCTACATGTACAGTTTGGTCCGATGTGAGCATGTACACTGAAGTTACAACAACTTCCTGTTTCATTGCGAATCATCGACGCCACGGACACGCCCATTGACGAAAACTCGCAAATAGCACAACTTTTCATCGTCAATGCCTTTAGAAGGCACAGCAGAAATTTGACGTCGATCCGACTAAATCCCTAGGAGGAGTTCGTTAAAGTACGAAGTGTGTAAATCATCCAAAAATGGCCATAAAATTCAAAATGGCCGACTTCCTGTTGACTTTAGGCTATGGGTTCTTGAGGCTTTTTTGTGCGTCTTGATACGATACATGTCCCCAGAAAATTTCGTACATGTAGGTTGAACGTGAACGAGGGGCTAATCTTTTCCAATTTTCTAGGTGGCGCTAGCGAGTCATTTTGCCACGCCCATGTGCGAAACTTGTAGAATACGAAATTTTTCACCGGTTCTGACATGTTTGCAAATTTTGGTGAGTTTTCGAGTATGTTTAGGCCATGTCATTTGGGCCTACTTTGCAGAAAAAAAAAAAAAAAAAAAAAAAAAAAATATATATAATCCGAGCAAATTCAATAGGGACCTCGCACGGTCGTGCTCGGGCCCTAATTAAAGCTGCAAGCAGCGTTGGCGGGCCCTCGCACTTATAAGCGCGTCCGCGTGTGAGCCGGCCGAGTTGCATATTCTGGAGCTCTGCCGGTGCGGCTGTGAATTTGCTACGCGGTTTGACGCCGCATGAAGGTGTTATATGTCACTTCCTGTGTCCCCTATGTGGAGCTACATAGCACTTGCCGCTATGAATATAAATCGGTATTGACGTGTAGATGTCTGCGGGTGGGAGAGTTATCAAGCACGTAAAGTTTGTTTCAGATGTGAGCATGTACACTGAACAATAATGTACCCAAACAATAAAATAAATTCCTTTTATATTTCCCTGCCTTGTTGTTTATGTGTACATACAGAGGAAGAATGTGAGAACAGCACACATTTCATCGTTACTGTGTGTTAGAGCATGGGAGAACAGTGGATACTTTTAATACAGCCCACACCCCTAATACTGTGTAACTATAACAAGTAGAGAACAGAAGAAAAAGATGTTCTTTCTTTACAACTGTCTGCATAGCTTATTCATATTGTGTAATGAATGAAAATAAATAGGCCTACTAGGCTCCTCTCTACTTTGACATTTAAGATTAGCTGTTTGATCCACCTTCATACACATGTGACATTACTGTACAACTTGAGAAAGGTGAGTTGTTTTCTGCTCCAGCCTGCCTAAAAGAAAAGCGTTTTGGGATTAAATGGACTTTATTAGCTGCTGCAGTGCAGGATGAACTCAGAATAGACCCATTTCTCACCTTATTATTCTAAATCATGCAACGAAGAAGAAGAAATGCATAATAAATCCTGGGACAAAATCTGTCCACAGCATGTAGTCTGATGAACAAGACTTGTGTTATAGCTGACTTGGGCAGTGAAATGTTTAATTTTTTTAATTCATGTGGTCATAGTTGTCCACAACTCAAATCAGAATATAAGAAGAAATGTTTTATACCACCTCAAGAAGGCTTCCTATCAGAAAGGTAGGAAGGTATTTCAAATGTACAACTGCAGTACTTAAATCTAAGTAAAGTAATTTCCCTGACATTACTGTGTTACGCATGTAACAGGTTTTATACTTCCTGTGAGTATAATCCAATCAATCTTATTTTCATACTGTATATCCGTTGTGTAATTTGATAAATTGTGTTGTATGTGTGCTCGCATCGTACTGAGACTCATTGCTCTTCAAGAAGACTCTGACTGCAACATGCGTCTTTGTAAAGAGAGAAACGGACAGAAAAAGTCTCTAACTCTGCCTGTCAGCTCGCTCTGCTCCGTTAAAACTGAATTTACCATACAGAATTGAATACGAGTGCACTCCAGATTTAGCTGCAGCCAGCTGACCGTGTGCTTCTCCCTATACCGCAGTTCTGTGTCCATGCATGCAGCAAACTGAAAGCACTGTCTGTCGGAGCGTCTACGTGAAAAGAGAAGGAAGACATTGCTGGTAGTATTGTCTTCAGAGTTGTTAAACACCTCAGCGCACTGAAGGAAGCCATCTGACTGTGTGAGGGGCAAGATCGTTGATGTCTGCAGGCAGAGTAGGAGCTCTCCTGTCTGACTGGTCCACCAATAGCAGAGAAGATGACCCCTTGAGACACAGCCCCTCCTCATTTGCATAATGAGGCAGAAATGCATACAAAAATTTAAAAAAGACAGGCAGAAATAAATACCATGGGTGAAAATAAATAAGGTAAATAAATACAAAGGAAGAATAAAACAGACAAAAATATTAAAACACACATAAATAAATACATTAAAAAATTAGTAATAAATAAAGTTGAATAAACAAATAAGGTAATTATAACAAAGGTGAATAAGTAAAGGCACTAATTAAAATATACATTTATGTCTCCTTGTATAATTTAATTACTACCTACATTTATTTATTTACTTTATTTTTTGTGTATTTAATTGGATGCTTATTTATTTATTGAGCATTTATTTATTTCTGTATTTATTTCTGGCTGTGTCAGGATCGGTCCTCCATAACGGGGTGGGAGAGTTATCAAGCACGTAAAGTTTGGTTCAGATGTGAGCATGTACACTGAAGTTACAACAACTTCCTGTGTCATGGCGAAGACTTGATCTCTGACGCCACGCCACGGACACACCCATTGACGAAAACTCGCAAATAGCACAACTTTTCATCTTCAATGCCTTTAGAAGGCACAGCACAAATTTGAAGTCGGTCGGACTAAATCCCTAGGAGGAGTTCGTTAAAGTACGAAGTGTGTAAATCATCCAAAATTTGACGTAAAATTCAAAATGGCCGACTTCCTGTTGGGTTTAGGCTATGGCTCCAAGAGACTTTTTTGTGCGTCTGGACAAGATACACGTACCACAGAAAATTCGTGCACGTAGGTGAAACGTGCGGCGGGGGCTGCTTCGTTAAAGGTCACTTTCTGTTGCCAGCAGGTGGCGCTATGACTGTGGGTGAATGTCGGCATGTACATGTGTTCAGGGCGGGACTCTCATCCTACATGTACAGTTTGGTGCAGATGTGAGCATGTACACTGAAGTTACGACAACTTCCGTGTCATGGCGAAGAGCTGATCTTTGACGCCACACCACGGACACGCCCATTGACGAAAACTCGCAAATAGCACAACTTTTCATCTTCAATGCCTTTAGAAGGCACAGCAGAAATTTGAGGTCGGTCGGACTAAATCCCTAGGAGGAGTTCGTTAAAGTACGAAGTGTGTAAATCATCCAAAATTTGACGTAAAATTCAAAATGGCCGACTTCCTGTTGGGTTTAGGCTATGGCTCCAAGAGACGTTTTTGTGCGTCTGGACAAGATACACGTACCACAGAAAATTCGTGCACGTAGGTGAAACGTGCGGCGGGGGCTGCTTCGTTAAAGTCACTTCCTGTTGCCAGCAGGTGGCGCTATGACTGTGGGTGAATGTCAGCATGTACATGTGTTCAAGGCGGGACTCTCATCCTACATGTACAGTTTGGTCCAGATGTGAGCATGTACACTGAAGATACGACAACTTCCGTGTCATGGCGAAGACTTGATATTTGACGCCACGCCACGGACACACCCATTGACGAAAACTCGCAAATAGCACAACTTTTCATCTTCAATGCCTTTAGAAGGCACAGCAGAAATTTGAAGTCGGTCGTACTAAATCCCTAGGAGGAGTTCGTTAAAGTACGAAGTGTGTAAATCATCCAAAATTTGACGTAAAATTCAAAATGGCCGACTTCCTGTTGGGTTTAGGCTATGGCTCCAAGAGACTTTTTTATGCGTCTGGACAAGATACACGTACCACAGAAAATTCGTGCACGTAAGTGAAACGTGCGGCGGGGGCTGCGTCGTTAAATGTCACTTTCTGTTGCCAGCAGGTGGCGCTATGGCTGTGGGTGAATGTCGGCATGTACATGTGTTCAGGGCGGGACTCTCATCCTACATGTACAGTTTGGTCCAGATGTGAGCATGTACACTGAAGTTACAACAACTTCCTCTTTCATAGCGAATCATTGACGCCACGGACACGCCCATTGACGAAAACTCGCAAATAGCACAACTTTTCATCGTCAATGCCTTTAGAAGGCACAGCAGAAATTTGACGTCGATCCGACTAAATCCCTAGGAGGAGTTCGTTAAAGTATGAAGTGTGTAAATCATCCAAAAATGGCCATAAAATTCAAAATGGCCGACTTCCTGTTGACTTTAGGCTATGGGTTCTTGAGGCTTTTTTGTGCGTCTTGATACGATACATGTCCCCAGAAAATTTCGTACATGTAGGTTGAACGTGAACGAGGGGCTAATCTTTTCCAATTTTCTAGGTGGCGATAGCGAGTCATTTTGCCACGCCCATGTGCGAAACTTGTAGAATACGAAATTTTTCACCGGTTCTGACATGTTTGCAAATTTTGGTGAGTTTTCGAGTATGTTTAGGCCATGTCATTTGGGCCTACTTTGCAGAAAAAAAAAAATATATATATATATATTAAAGCTGCAAGCAGCGTTGGGCGGGCCCTCGCACTTGTAAGCGCGTCCGCGCGTGAGCCGGCCGAGTTGCACATTCTGGAGCTCTGCCGGTGCGGCTGTGAATTTCATACGCGGTTCCGACGCCGCATGAATGTGCTATATGTCACTTCCTGTGTCCCCTATGTGGAGCTACATAGCACTTGCCGCTATGAATATAAATCGGTATTGACGTGTAGATGTCTGCGGGGTGGGAGAGTTATCAAGCACGTAAAGTTTGTTTCAGATGTGAGCATGTACACTGAACAATAATGTACCCAAACAATAAAATACATTCCTTTTATATTTCCCTGCCTTGTTGTTTATGTGTACATACAGAGGAAGAATGTGAGAACAGCACACATTTCATCGTTACTGTGTGTTAGAGCATGGGAGAACAGTGGATACTTTTGTAGCAGATCTCGGCTACGTAAAATTTTAATACAGTTATGAAAATTAATATTTCCGGGAATATTAATTTTATACCTCGAAATTAGGAGCACCAGCTAAAGATTTGCTTGTCCGCCCAAGCCTTTAGGTCCTTGAGTATAGCCTGAGATTTATACCGAGTTCGGTTAATTCATTAGTTGTTATTCTGAAATCGTAAGGTCAGTCAGTCAGTCTCAGATCTGAGCGTAAGTTCTGTGTATAGGGACTCTAGATTCTGAATAACACACACACATACATCGCTGTGCTCAAAGTGAATTTATTAACTAACAAAAGAGAGTACAATAGTGGGTAAATGTGGTGATATTACAGGGATAACAGTTAATATGACAACAAGGAGGTACTAAAAAGGGTAGCCTATGTAAGGTTCGATTGAGTTTTAGTTTATTGTAGAGGGAGAGAATTCTACGAGTATGAGGGAACGAATAACCGAAATTGGGTTGCAGATTTAGTTTGTCTAATCTAAGGGTTATTAACTGTGGATGGAGCCCATAGATCACCAACGAGTCACAGAGTGTTGTTTGTTTTGGCCTACCGTTGCCGCAGGTCCCGTGGCGAGGCTCGACTGCCGGTTGACTCGGGAAGTCGGTTCTGGCCCGACCCCAGTGGCGTTTTCGAGTTGGGTTGAAACCGGTGGATTGGTTCCGGAGTCCTCTGTGGGAAGCGCTTGCAGCAACGGGCTGTCAGCCAAGGCTTTTGCTCTGATCTCAGTTCGTTTGGTGTCGCTATAGGGCCCACTCAGGGTTTGGTCGTCAGAGCCGTAGTTTCATTTATTCAAGGCCATAAATGAAGGCTTCTGAGTTTCTGGTCCAAAGTTGCTCACAACGGTCGGATGGGTTGCAACAACAAAATCAAATAAACTCACACATTCACCGTAGGTTCGCGACGCCTCGGGAATATCGGCTATTTAATGTTGCTGAGGTTAAACAGGCAGCTCCAAACAAATAAAGAAAATCAAATCTCCCGCTGAGAAATTTGGAATTCAGGGTCGTAGCTTCTCAGCTCGTCTGAAGGAAATTTAAGTACGAAACAAAAATCGGAATTTCAAAAGTAAAGGAAGTTAAGAGAACGTATACGTTTAGTTTCAAGAAAGTTTAAACGAAGAGTTTTGAAGAGGTAAGAAACTAGAACAAAAGACAGCAAGGCCTTTTTATTGATTCCGCTAGGTAGTGACGTCAATTTTGGGGATGGTCTCACAAACATCGCTAAGGTGTTAACTTTTGGGATAAAGAAATATACGTTGCGCGTATTTCTCTTTGATCTCTCTCTCCACAATATCGACATTTGGAAAAATACTTAGTTCTAAACATTCGGATAAAGACAGTTAAAACAAGGCTAAACACTATGGAAAAAGTTTATAATGGTTATATAAAACGTAACAAAGCTTGATTACATGTCCTCAGTATACTTGCTGGTTACTGGTTTTAACTCATGAGACAATTTAGATGTAAGCATGACAGTATAATTTCGTTTATGCAATTACGTGGTGATAGTTAGGCCTACTTAACAATTCTGTCAGTGTAAACCGAGTTTTAAACACTTGCGTGTTATACCTTTCTTGTCCCCTTGGTGGCGCTCGGGTCACACAAGAAAAGAGTAGACATTCCACTTTAACTGAGAGGCTGGTGATGCCTACGAGCGTTTCCATGGATAATTTAGTAAGAAATTGTATATGAAACATTTAACTAAAGCATTAGTTAGCATTGAATAGACAGTGATTACTAGGGAGTAACAGGAATGACTTAAGACAACACAGAATGAGGTTAGAAAACTAGTTCAAGATTACTTTCTTATGGGTCTGCTAGTCTTCAAACATCACTAAAGGATAACAACAGGGTTATTACTTACTAAACTCAGAGGCTAACACTGCTGCTCACTTAGCAAGGTTATTATTTAAACAGAATAACACAGTTATACTGGAACCTTGCTTGGTTCGAGTAACAGGGGTTTTTATGGTCTTTCTTCTCTGCATTCCTGGCTTATCGCACAGGATATCAGAGAATGAATGGTGGTTTATGGCTCAGCCGTTCTGTGGAGAGAAAAGAGTCAGGTTGAGGCTGGAGGTGACCTGCTGGAGGGAGAAGGGGTCAGATCAGCCCCTTTTCCTGTTCTGTGGACTGTCTTTAGTGACACCTTTACAGCTAGAAAGGTTCACTAAGGCTCTCTGAATACACAATCCTTAAGCGATTCATTGTCTGATTGAGTCTCTTTCGGTCCTTACCAACACCAGGCGATGTCTCTGGGTTTTACATGTGAAAGAGGTCAACTCTCGGGGAGGGAAACTTCCCTCCCTCTTTTGACACCATCTGACCTTCTTTGAAGTGCGTCTGGTTGCGTTCACAACAGTCCCCCCTTTCGAGCCGGTATTCGCTCTGATAGGGAACACCGGGTCGAAGATGAGGAGCAACCAGCGCAGGTGCTGGTCCGGTGTTGATCAGGTGTTGGTCAGATGCTGGTCCGGTGTTGATCAGGTGTTGGTCAGATGCTGGTGAGTTAGAAGGGATCAAGCAGGGGAGAACAGGTGGCAAAACACAACAACATCTGGGATCAGGTTGGTGTCCTTCTAGAGTCGCTAAGTGTTGAGTGGCTCTATTAGTATACTAATTCTAGAATAGCAGGGGCCATTATGTTTTCTGGTCTGCTGTATTCACGGTCCTCCTCCACCATTTCTAGATCTGCAGCTGGTCTTCGTTTAGAGGCCCTATTACCTACAAGGGCGGCCACTCCCCGGGTGCATTTGTCTAGTTTGCCTTGCAGAGCCTGGGTACGCTTGATATAGAAGAAAGCCAATCCAAAAATGAACAAGTAACCTAGAATGATGGTGGTGGCTAAGATTGAGTCGGGCCCGGACCATGAGTGGGCTAGGGGTTGACTAAGGGTGTAATTTGTGGTGGCAATTTCACGGAGCATGTCATCAATAGGGGTCACATCAATTGTTTGGGCTCCTTTGTATTGTATCTGAGTGATAGTGTCAGGGTTTAACTCTAGAGAGCGGGTACCAAAGAAGTCAGGTACTTCAATCTCGCTCTCATATTGCTCTGGGTTCAAATGATAGAGGGCTACCTCTTCTATGTGTAGAATGGCATTCTCTGGTACGTCTACCCACATGGTTTGGTCGGGTAGTTGGATGCGAGTGGCGGTGTCATGCAGGTCGTAGGTCAGGGTGGCCGTTCTAGCGGGGGTGTTTACTAGCCAGCGGTTCCCAATTATTTCGGCCTGAGTCTTAGTGACTTTGGCCCGGGGTGTGAGTGTTGTGGGACACCGGGCGTGTTCCGCCATGGGTTTGAGGCCGCAGATCCCATCCGTGTTGTCGCGAAGGAACGGCTTACTGGGACACAGATAGTGGATTTCTCTGGTGAGGGTGCACATATGTAAATTTGGAGCCAGGTGTAGTTCAGGGTCGCTGTCATGGTAGGCAATGACAGCAGGTGTCTCCACTTTAACGTGTGTACTACCTTGCCAGAGCCCCACGTTTACCACATCCTTGAGTCTATAGATGTTTTCCGAGTTAATTATGGGAAGATTGACGAGGAAGGCTACTTCCCTTTCTTCCGGGTCAACGTGGATGGGCACGGCACTACCCAGCGTGTAAGCCAAGTGTGTTTGGAGTGGGGTAATAGTGTCTCTAGTGGCGGCCGCTAGTAGGTCCTGCACTAGAGAGACGGGCACTAAGTAAGGTGGGATCTTTCCCATGGCCAGTTGATCCACGGAGGAGCTAGTCTCTCGCAACATATCTGCCATTAGCATGCTGACCAATAGTGTGTGGGCATAATCTGCCCTGACTGCCAGGATGAGATCGTTTACTGCTAGCAGGGTTCTGTTTAGAGCTTCACTGTGGGTGTTAACGACTAGAATGGTGTCCTTCAAGGTCTTTCCTAGAGTTTCTACTTGCCGCTGCTGGTAGTAAACTTGCTTCCTGATCTCTGGGAGTTCAGACTCTAGTTCGCTGACGTGGCGCCTGATTGTGTTTAGACTAACGGCGTTGACTGAGGAAAGTCCTATACTGAAAAGGGTTCCAACGGCGGCAGCTGCAGTGAGCAGCCCTCCGATGAACCGCTTGGATCGGTGATTGTACCCCCCTAGTTCTGATTGGGTTAGGGTGAACTTTTGCAGTTGCCGCAACACGTGTGTTATATCTGCTTCCGCGTGTTCTGCGACCACTCTGGACCAGCGGCTGGTGTAGAAGGAGGCCTCTTTGGCAGAGGTTGGGAGGTTTTTCTTACATACCTCCTTAGGGCTCAGTTTTACAAACACTTTCTGTGTGTGCAGGCGGCAATTGGTAATCAACAGCCCAGGCTGTCCTTTAAGTACCACCCCAGAATTCGGCCCTGGCTCCACAATCCCAGGATGGATGGTGGTGATTGCCAGGTTGAGTGTCAGCAGAACAAGCAAAAACGTCATCTGTTTGGAAAGAACGCACGCGGTTAGGGCCATTTTGAATGTATAGTACAGGTCAGTCTTAATGGGTTTCACTGGTTCTATTGGCTGGAGTTTCCCCCCTTTCCTTTATTTGGCCCGTATGAGAGCTCGAGGTCAGCTACGAGATCGTGAATTCTGGGAATCTGTGTGTTTCGAAGTTTGATTAGACAACCCCCCACTCGTACCTGAGTGGTGGGTGGACTCCTCGCAGAGGAACCCTTGGCAGTGGTTAGAGCTGTTAATGGTAGCCCGAGTAAGAGATACCTGGCTTCTCAATCTTAGGTTTTAACCTGGCACGCACAAATAATCTCTTTCTTTAACCACTAACCGCTCTCGTTACTGATTAATTATTAATTCAAGTGGACGCTGGCGTCCCCGACGTGTCCCATGGGGTTTTGGTGTGGCTTGATTTGGTTGCGGTGAACCCATTTGAAGGTGGGTTCCTTGTGATTCTTTTGTACTCTGATTTGGTACACGACTGGTGAGAGTTTGTCTGTGACCACATGAGGTCCTGTCCAGTGGGGGAACAACTTACGAGCACGCCTTCCTACATTCTGGCTGTCCCTTTGCGCTAGTGGGGCGAAATTGAAATACCACACCTTGTCTCCCACTTGGAGCTCATGGTGAGACGCCTTTTGGTCGTAGTAGGCTTTTCTCCCTTCTGCACTTTTGTTCAAGTTGTGTTGGGCAAAGGCGAACGTGTCCCTGAGGTGTTTACTTAGATCGGTCATATACTGGTGTGTCGTATATGCGGTGGCGATGCTAGCTTCGCCTGGCTGGTAGAGCAGATGCAATGGGAGAGTCATTTGTCTGCCTGTCATCATTTCGAAGGGAGAGATCCCTGTTGTCGTGTGGGGTGTCGCTCTGATTGCCATCAATACCAGGGGCAGTTTTACATCCCAGTCCTTGTGATTAGCAGTCACATATTTCTTTAATATGTTGACCACTGTTCGGTTTGCTCGCTCCACTTGGCCAGAGGACTGAGGGTGGTGGCTGATGTGGAAGTTGGCTTCCACACCGAGCAGCTGCCACAGCTGTCGCATGACCTCAGCTGTGAAGTGCGTGCCTCTGTCTGAGTCGACGCGACAGGGGAGGCCAAATCGTGAAAAGATGTGATTCATTAGCAAGTATGCGGTGGTTTGGGCCGTATCGTTAGGCGCCGGTAAGCCCTCCACCCACTTGGTGAATGCGCAAGTGACTGTGAGGAAATATTTATTTCCTCTGGCTGATTTGGTTAGAGGCCCCACCCAGTCGATCTGTAGGTCTGACCAGGGGAAAGAGATGCCTTTCCGTTGTAACGGGGCTCTGTGAAGCGGTGTTGCAGGTTGGAATTGGCAGCATACCAGGCAGCCTTTGATGTAGTCTGCTACATCTTTTCGCATGTGTGGCCAATACGCTACCTGTTTGAGTGCGTGATGTGTTGCGTTGGTGCCTTTGTGGCCCGCGCATGGCGAGTCATGGGCGTGTATTAGCATAACCCCCCTATGGCTCTGAGGTACCACGAACGCAGGTGAAGTGAGGGCCTCAGAGACATACACAAGGAGGCCCTTGACGAGGCGGAGAGACCGGCGTACGCGGTAGAGATCATTGAGACCGGGCGTGGAAGCAAGGTCATCGACTGGGGTTGTGGGAGTTTCCAATTCAGTAAGGTAGAGTACCATTTTGTGAATGGCAGGATCCTGAGCCTGCAGAGCGACCAAATCCGAGTTTGTGAAGGCAGGAGCTACGGAGACCGTAGTTGGATGAGGGGCAGTTGTCTGAGGCGCATGGACCGCTTGAGACCTGGTGACCGCGCAGACTGTAGGGGCGGGCGGGTTTGGGCATGAGTCTGCCTGGAACTGCCAGGGTGTGCCGTCGATGGCACCTTGTTTGGCTAATGCGTCTGCCAAATCGTTCAGGTCTTTGTCCTGGCCAGGGACTCGGGAGTGGCCCCTAACTTTCTTCCAGTAAACCCGCAAGTCATGTGTGTTTACTAGGTATTCGCAAGCTATGAATAGCTCTTTGTGTTTGACCGGTTTCCGTCCTGATGTCAGGAAACCGTTGTGTTGCCATGTTGGTAGGTGACAAGAGAAACTGAGGCGTGCATAGTTGGAGTCGGTGCACAGCACAAGAGTTTTGACGTTGTGTGCAACTGCCATTTCAAGTGTGATCAGGACGCCCGCTATTTCAGCGTATTGGGATGACTGAGATCCCAAGTGGAACCGGCGGGGTCCGTATGGGGTATCGTGGATCCATGCCACGCCCACGCCAGCACGGACATGTGTCTCGTGGTGAAAGGAACAGCCGTCCACATATGCCGTGATCATGCCTTTGCAGACGTTATCATCGAAGTAGTGGTGGCGTGTGTCGCTGGGGGGTGCGGGGTTGTAAAGTACCGCGGCATGTGAGGGGGCATCGTCACAGCAGCGCCGGCAGGCTGCTAGCTCTGTGCCCAAAGGTGATTTCCTATTTTGTGCATAACGCACCTCTATGTCGAAACTCTGAAGAGCCATCAACCACGAGGCGACGCGGGCATTGGTGACTACCCCATCCCTAATGCGTTGGCTATTAAGGAAAGTCACCGGGTGGTGATGGGTTTCAATGATTACCTTCTGACCACCGAGATAGTTGGAAAAGTTTTTGACGGCCCACACCGTGACTAGAAGTGCCTTTTCGCAGTCGGTGTATTTCAGTTCTGGGGCAAGCAGTGTTTTGCTGGCATATGCAACGACTCGTTTGTCCATGTCATGCAGTTGGTACAAGCCAGCGCTCAAGCAGTGGGCAGAAAACCCCACTTCCAAGTGAAATTCTTTGGAGCAGTCGGGGTAAGCTAGACAGGGAGCTGTACCAAGTTTCTCCTTTAGCGCCTGCATGGCGTGCTCCTGTGGTTTGTCCCAGGTGAAGGGGACATCTTTCCTGAGCAAATTTGTTAGCGGTCTGGCTAGGTCTGCGTAATTTTCAATGAACTGTCGGGAATAATTGCAGACTCCCAGAAAGCTGCGGAGTTCTGACACGTTTGCAGGGGCTTTGATATTGGAGATGCCCTGTACGCGACTTGCTTGTGGCTCTACACCAGCGGAGCCTACGAGGAGGCCGACGTAGTTGACTTTGGTTTTACACCATTGACATTTGGAGAGTGAGATCTTTGCGCCGGCGGCGGTTAGCTGTCCGAGCACGTGATCTATTTCCAGCAAGTGGGAGTCCAGAGTGGAACTCCTCATCAAGATGTCATCGACATATATGAGGGTACCTCGACTAGCGGCGTCGGGACACGCCTTGTTGAGGAAGATGTTGAATTCAGCAGGTGAGTTGGCGTAGCCAAACGGGCACCTGGTGAAGGTGTATTGCTTATTTGCAAAGGTGAAAGCCAATTTGTGTTGGTCTGCGACATGGACTGGAATAGTCCAGAATCCAGAAGCAACGTCCATTGACGAAAAGTATTGGCATCCCTGACTTTAGGGAGCTCTTGGCCCAACTGAGTCATGGGCCACCTGGACAGGGGAACCTGTTGGTTTAACCGGCGGTAGTCAATGGTCAGTCGCCATTTGCCGTTTGGTTTCACCACCGGCCAGAGTGGAGCCGAGTAAGTGCTGTTACAGGGTCGGATGATCCCTTTCTCTAGCAGGTCGTCTATGATTTCCTGAACGGGTTTGTAAGATGCGAGTGGTATTTTGTACTGACGTACAAAAGTGGGTGGTGCGTCCGAAGGAGTTGGAATGCGCACCGAATGGAGTGTGGTTAGACCACAGTCAAGGGAATCTTTGGCAAAGGACGCTTTGTATTTGAACAAGAGGTCGCGGAGTTTTGTGCGTTCTTCATCAGTATGCAAAGCGTTGGCTTCCGCCACGATTTGGTCTACCTGAGCTGTAAACTTTGCATCAAGTTCAGCAGTGGCATCATGTGGAGTGGCTCCGGGCTTTCTTCCCATGTGTTGTGGGAGGGGCATCGACTGTGGTTCTGGCAACACGTTAATAGCCGTGACGCTGATTGTTTCAAGAACCATGTGGTTGTCGTGGTTAAGGTCGACTCTGCAAACAAAGTCATCGTTTAGTGGCAGGGAGGCAAAGATAGCAATAGCCCCAGAGGGTTTGGTATACACCACTTCTTCTTCTGAGAGATCAGGGGACAGGAAGGGAGGTATACTCCCTATCACTGGGATCCTGAGTTCAAAATCATGGAATTCTGTGCTGATCAACCATCCCAACGGGGTGGATTTAGGGATCAGGATGTCCTGGTTGCTGTTGTTTTCCACCAACAGGTGAGTTGATCTAGCGGCTAGTTCCATCAGAGGTGTAGCCTCGATGGAAAGCCCTAGTCCAAAGAAAAGCTGAGAAGGCTGAAAGAATGCTTGCGAATGGTTAAGGTGTTGGCCCGGACGCATGTCCACGCGTATGGATACGTTGGCCATGTTTGCCGGTACCATTGCATGGTACCCAGTAGCTACCTGGCAAGCCTCAGGTATGGTTTGGCCAGACATCATGTTTTCGGAATCAGGGGCAGGTGTGTTCTGGACACCTGTTAAGGACCAGAGGATGTTGTTGACCGTGTCTATTTGCACGTCTAGTCTGACGAGTATGTCACTGCCGACACAGACGTGGTATGGAAGACCCGGAATGACTAGAACAGAGTGAGTCAGCTCTCTTTTGCTCCAGCGCACTTTTAGAGCACAGACACCCACTGCTGTTAGCACCCTATTGGGAAGAGGGTCCAAAGGAAAGCGGAAAGATTTCTTGGCCAGCTGGAGATCGGGGCTGGTTTTTGAAAGTGCCTCAAACAGCTCTTGGCTGATGGCTGATTTGTCTGCCCACAAGGCCAGAGTCACGTTGTCAATATGTGTGTCTTCAAGTTGGACACCATTCATCACTTGCATGTGACCGTCATTTGTCCCTTCGGGGGCAGTGAATGCGCACAAGAAGGTCTCGCGCTGGGCCAGAAGTTCATTTTGAGGCCACAAGGAGGCCTGCAAGGCATCAGTTTCGAGGATGCAGCAGTGAGCTGTGGCGGGTTGAGTAAGCGAGATCGGCAGAGGTTGTCTGACCTGTGCCCAGATTTTCAAGTTCTGGAAGTCAAGAAGTGGTTCAAAGCGGTTAAGGAAATCCTTCCCGATGAGCAGGGGAATGTTATTAAAAGGAGACACGTACACCGGGTGAACGAGTACCATCGGGCCAATGGTCATTCGAATCAATGCCATGGCTGTTAGAGTGGTCCCTGCAGGACCATATGGTTGGACCTCAAGGGCGCAAGTCTGTAGTTTCAGGTTTCTGTTAGAGGCTCGAACCATGGCCTGCAGTTTGTTAAAAAGAGCATAGGACATTAAGGTAATGTCTGCAGCGGTGTCAAGGAGTGCTTCATGCATCAGTTCATCCTCAAGTGTGATTGACAGAAAGAATTTTCGTGCCACTCCCTTTTCAGTCAGGTGACACAAGAACTGCTGAAAAGGTGGGCTGCCTTGAATGGTTGGGGAATTTTCTTTGTGAGGGCTTCCCTGTGAATCGGACTGTACCACAAGGATTGCGCTAGGGGGAGTTATTTCCCCCACCGGTGCACCGGACGGTTCAGGTGCAGTTGCCGGTTCTGTTGAGACGTTGGCTTGGAGCGGTGGACTGGCTACATCGGGTCCCCGATATATGTCGTCCATATCTACTTCAAGTTGTTTTGTAGTAGGTTCTGGGGTAGAGGCTCAGGTTTAACAGTGGCTATGGTCAAGAGATTCGCCGTCTTGTTGTCATCTTTAGGCAGAGTTTGGAGCCACCGTTTGAGGGTTTTAAGCTCCTCCCCACTGAGTGCAGGTGCGTCAGACTTACCTTCGGTGTCGTCTTTCTTTTTGTCCTTATTGGGGAATCTTGGGCGTGTGTTTTCTTGCGATCGCCTGTTCCAGCTAGAAATGTTTTGGGATTCGCGCTGGTTGTATCTCCCCCCTCTTTCGTGAAAGGGCCGATTGCCCCAGCGGTTGGCCGTGTGCATGGGCCGGTGGAACTCAGACTTCTGGTAGTTCTGGTTCTTATCAGCCCAGGGTGGCCGCGAGTGGCCCCAACGTTGTTCAGGTCGGCGAGGCGGTGCGTGCCTCTGATCCTGAGTCGGCTGGGGAGCTTGTGAGGGATGGGTGGCAGAGGCAGGTGGTTCGCCACCCGAAGCTCCTTCCAGCTCCATATGGGGGGACTTAACGTTGACGTTTAAGACGCCCCGAGGTTCGAGTGCCGAGTCATGGTATGTCTCTGCTTTTCGAACCCTTTTGTGGCTAGCTCACGTAGCTGCCTACTTGTTTGGGTGCGGGGGCATGCTGCGACACCCAAATGGTGACTAGTTGTAGGATGGAGATTCTGAATGAAAAGGCATTTAAAGTTTACCTCTTCCTCCATTTCCGTCTCATTTTTGGTACCGAAGTACGCTTGTCGCAAACGGTGATAGTATTGCTGAGGAGGCTCTGAACGCTCTTGCTTAACTGCAATTGCGGCTGCCAACCCTGCCTGTGATCCCAAATCAGAATATTCTTCCACCAGCGTTTGGCAGAGTATGTCATAATCTTCTCTGACATACCTAGGTTGGCGTTCGATGAAACTACTAACCTCTCGACTAGAGGTTACCTTGATGAGGTAAATCTTATCATCTACTGTGGCAGCAGGGAATTTACGTAAGTAGTAGTCGATGTCTTTTAGATAGATGTTGGTTTCGTTTGAGCCCCCAGCGCTAGGTTGGAAACGCGTTATATGGCGAGCGATTTTGTCGAGGTCCCTATCAGAAGGGCTCAAACTGTGGTCAGTAGCGGGCGGTGGACGCGGCCGAGGTAGGTGAGTCGTTTTAACCTGAGCCGGTGGGGGTCTCCTTACCTGGGGCTCAGTCATGTGGTCAGTAGGGATTAGGGGGAGTGGTTGTGAGGACCAGTCTTCTAAGTCTGGTAGAGGGGAGCGAGGGCGGTCCCTTTCAGGCAGGGGCTGCAAGAAGGAGTTTGTATGTTGGCCTATTTCAAGTGAGAGTTGGAACTCTCTTCTGGCGTCGGCCAACTCCTCCTCCTTGATCTCCTGCTGTCGCAGTGATTGTGCTATTCTGTCCCTAGCCTCACCTAGCTGTTTTTGCATATCGTGTGTGCGTTTTTGTTCAGCTTCTCTGTGTTTACTGTGGACTTTGACTTGTGATTTTAAGTCTTTTATTTCTCCGGCTGCCTGTCTAAGGAGGGTCTCTGATTGGCCAAGGGTCTTAGTTGTGTCGTTAAGTTTTGATTTAGTTATTTCTAACTCCTGTTCCTTTTGATGGAGTAAATGTTCAAGCTGGGAGTTCTTTCCCTTCAGTTCAGATTTCTCCTCGTCATCCTCGTCATCGCTTTGGGAGGTACGAGGAGCTTGCAACTCGGTGATGCATTCTTGCGCTTCATTGAGCAGCTGTTGGGTGCTTTCCAGCTGTTGTTTAAGGGCTCGATTTTCCTGGAGGGCAGATTTTTGTGCGGCTGTTGACTGTGCTAACAGTTTATGTGTGTGTTTAGATTGTGCAGACATCACAATCGCCATTTTCCCAAGCATCTGGGCAAGGGCTTTGTCTTTCAGTGGAGTGACTAGTGCAGTTGCTACCAGCTGTGCCAGAATCGTTTCAAGTTCAACAGCATCAACGTTTTGGATATCATTTGAGTAGCCAGGTATCAAATCATCAGTCATGTCTGCCAGTGCTGGATCTAAGTTGTCCAGCGGGTCTCCCCCACTGCTCACAGATTTTTCCGATGTTCCTTGGTTTGCCATGTTGAAAACAGGTGATCACACCTTCTAGTTAGGGATTTTGTTTTGGGTCTCAACCCAACAATAAGCAAGTGTGTTAACTCAGAGGAGATGTTCTTAAATTAAAAGGGGTGTTGCTGCTATGGTTTACTGGACTTGTGTATTCGGTCCTTTAGTTATTTTGAAAGGTGGGGATCTGAAGAAAAGAAGTGTTAAAATCAAATCTATGGACTCTCAATTATACAACTTGCTTTAAGGGAATCAAGTGAACTACAGGTGTTTGCTGGTACAGCAGGCCTGAGTCTGTTAGTTCCGCAGTGTGTTTACTAGTTGGGGAAAACAAAAGGTGTGTCAGGTTGAAGAAAGCTGACTTCCAAATCAGACTTGAATGGTTAACTGGGACACAGAACAAATTTGGAAGTTAAGGTAATAAAAGAAATACAAAACTTTAAAATTAATAAAACAAATATGGAAAACTTATGGAATTAAATCACACTTGGGATTAAAGTTAAATGCTCTAGATCAACTCACAGTTAAGGTTACAACTGGTTTGGCAATCAAAGCTCAAAGTCCTTAATGATCAAAGTCAAAGTTGGAGAAAAAGAATTGTTTGAGATTAAAAAAAATTAATAATTAAATTTCGGAATCAAGTTCAAAATTGGAAATATTAAAATTCTGAGATTAAAACTAATTAAATTTCTAAAATCAAAACCCAAATTGAAAAGAAAGATTATTAAAATACAATTTGAGATTAAAATAAGTAGGTTTCTAAAATCAAAGTTCAGAGTCAAATTAACACAAACCCCAAGTTGATTAATGTGCGTTAAATTTAAGATACAATCAAAACTGATTAAACTGAAAGTCTTAATTACCCTTTGGTAATTATCAAGTTATCAAAATTCCAATTGCTATAAAAGTCAGAGTCCAAATTACATTTATAATGAATGGGGATTAAAGAAAGCCTAGTGGGAAAGCTATGAATCCAAATGATTAAGCTTAATGTGGGCTTCCGAATTCCAACAGTCCAGATAACAAAAGGTTAACAAAATTCTAATCAAGATGTTATTCTGTATTTACCTTATTCCTGCAAGGATAAAAAAAAAAAAATAGCACTACAGAAAAGGCTTCAAAATGGGAAAGTTCAAATCAGGGATATTGCAGCAGTAGTGAGAATTAACTTTTATTCCAATATAGCTGAGTCTAAATTAGATAAGCCAACTTTGAATAAGAGATTGCATCAAATTATTAGAACTATTCAGTGTAGTTCTTGGTTAGGGTGCAAAGTTGGCTCAGTCCTTTTCTAAAGCAACACCTAAGAGATCTTTAAAATTAGTAGGTATTCAAAGAAGGAGAGCTTGGGCTCTATCCTGCACTCAGGGAGCAACACTCCAAATTAACTTAACACACTGGCTTATGTGTCTGAAAGTCAGTTATCCAAATTTGATCACAAAAGTCTGGTGTAATTCGCCAGACTCTATAGTCCCACTTCTGACACTAGTGACGCAGAAATCGATTTAGTGCAGAGCATGTAATTTGTTCCGCCAGCCCAGAGGGGAGCTGTGGCGCAGCTTAGGGCTGTTTTGTTCAATGGGCCTGACCTGCCACTTGGGGCGCTGTGGGTCGGTTCGTTTCACGATATAGCAGAAGAAGAGAGGCTTCCTCTCTGACTATGGTCCTCGGACCCAGTAGCTGTTAGCCTCAGGCTAACGCAGTTAGCAGATCGTTGCCGTGGCAACGCAATAGTTCACCAATCAGAGTTTCGCACTAGTTCCCCCCAGCTCTCGATACAAGTCCCGTTCGCGGGGTCAAAAAGGGGATTGTCTCCCGTTTATTTAATTCAGCTTGATCCAAGCCTCAATTTTAGCGTAGCTTGGCTCGGGGCAGGAACGCCTCCTTGTCAAGTTTCGGACGCTGTATAACTCCACTGCAAGCAGCTGTTTACTATTTAAGTAGCTAGTTTAAATAGAAACGGGAGTAGTTGCTGATAACCTAACGATCAACGGCTCCGCGCGTCTAATCGTTATTTATAGCTGCAAACAAATTATACTGGCGCAGCGCAGCTATAATCTTTTGCCAAAACAATAACCAGCCTTAATTCACAATGAATTCACAATCTTAGTTCTCGAATTTATTTCGTCAAAGCGGATTTGTCTACTCGTCAGCAGACAATTAAATGTAGTTCAATCTCATACGGTTACCGTAACTTACTCAATCAGACATTAGTTCCGCGGCTGGAACGCGGTACAGTTTAGCTCAATTACAGATTATTGAATCATAAACACAGGATTAAATTTCAAAAGCAGGTTAAGGAGTAGAGGGCCACTTTACACACACATTTCAGCAATAGGTCAGACATCTAGCAGAGAGAAAGCATTCTGAGGAGCGACTTCATTATTGGTTAACTGTTAGTATTAAAACCCAATGTATGTGGGAGAATTTCAGTATTTCAATTTATAATTTCACAGCGTCAAGGATGTGTGTGTACTATCAGAGTTAAGAGTTTTCACACGCCTCACGGGGGGCACCATTTGTAGCAGATCTCGGCTACGTAAAATTTTAATACAGTTATGAAAATTAATATTTCCGGGAATATTAATTTTATACCTCGAAATTAGGAGCACCACCTAAAGATTTGCTTGTCCGCCCAAGCCTTTAGGTCCTTGAGTATAGCCTGAGATTATACCGAGTTCGGTTAATTCATTAGTTGTTATTCTGAAATCGTAAGGTCAGTCAGTCAGTCTCAGATCTGAGCGTAAGTTCTGTGTATAGGGACTCTAGATTCTGAATAAACACACACATACATCGCTGTGCTCAAAGTGAATTTATTAACTAACAAAAGAGAGTACAATAGTGGGTAAATGTGGTGATATTACAGGGATAACAGTTAATATGACAACAAGGAGGTACTAAAAAGGGTAGCCTATGTAAGGTTCGATTGAGTTTTAGTTTATTGTAGAGGGAGAGAATTCTACGAGTATGAGGGAACGAATAACCGAAATTGGGTTGCAGATTTAGTTTGTCTAATCTAAGGGTTATTAACTGTGGATGGAGCCCATAGATCACCAACGAGTCACAGAGTGTTGTTTGTTTTGGCCTACCGTTGCCGCAGGTCCCGTGGCGAGGCTCGACTGCCGGTTGACTCGGGAAGTCGGTTCTGGCCCGACCCCAGTGGCGTTTTCGAGTTGGGTTGAAACCGGTGGATTGGTTCCGGAGTCCTCTGTGGGAAGCGCTTGCAGCAACGGGCTGTCAGCCAAGGCTTTTGCTCTGATCTCAGTTCGTTTGGTGTCGCTATAGGGCCCACTCAGGGTTTGGTCGTCAGAGCCGTAGTTTCATTTATTCAAGGCCATAAATGAAGGCTTCTGAGTTTCTGGTCCAAAGTTGCTCACAACGGTCGGATGGGTTGCAACAACAAAATCAAATAAACTCACACATTCACCGTAGGTTCGCGACGCCTCGGGAATATCGGCTATTTAATGTTGCTGAGGTTAAACAGGCAGCTCCAAACAAATAAAGAAAATCAAATCTCCCGCTGAGAAATTTGGAATTCAGGGTCGTAGCTTCTCAGCTCGTCTGAAGGAATTTAAGTACGAAACAAAAATCGGAATTTCAAAAGTAAAGGAAGTTTAAGAGAACGTATACGTTTAGTTTCAAGAAAGTTTAAACGAAGAGTTTTGAAGAGGTAAGAAACTAGAACAAAAGACAGCAAGGCCTTTTTATTGATTCCGCTAGGTAGTGACGTCAATTTTGGGGATGGTCTCACAAACGTCGCTAAGGTGTTAACTTTTGGGATAAAGAAATATACGTTGCGCGTATTTCTCTTTGATCTCTCTCTCCACAATATCGACATTTGGAAAAATACTTAGTTCTAAACATTCGGATAAAGACAGTTAAAACAAGGCTAAACACTATGGAAAAAGTTATAATGGTTATATAAAACGTAACAAAGCTTGATTACATGTCCTCAGTATACTTGCTGGTTACTGGTTTTAACTCATGAGACAATTTAGATGTAAGCATGACAGTAAATTTCGTTTATGCAATTACGTGGTGATAGTTAGGCCTACTTAACAATTCTGTCAGTGTAACCGAGTTTTAAACACTTGCGTGTTATACCTTTCTTGTCCCCTTGGTGGCGCTCGGGTCACACAAGAAAAGAGTAGACATTCCACTTTAACTGAGAGGCTGGTGATGCCTACGAGCGTTTCCATGGATAATTTAGTAAGAAATTGTATATGAAACATTTAACTAAAGCATTAGTTAGCATTGAATAGACAGTGATTACTAGGGAGTAACAGGAATGACTTAAGACAACACAGAATGAGGTTAGAAAACTAGTTCAAGATTACTTTCTTATGGGTCTGCTAGTCTTCAAACATCACTAAAGGATAACAACAGGGTTATTACTTACTAAACTCAGAGGCTAACACTGCTGCTCACTTAGCAAGGTTATTATTTAAACAGAATAACCACAGATTATACTGGAACCTTGCTTGGTTCGAGTAACAGGGGTTTTTATGGTCTTTCTTCTCTGCATTCCTGGCTTATCGCACAGGATGTCAGAGAATGAATGGTGGTTTATGGCTCAGCCGTTCTGTGGGAGAAAAGAGTCAGGTTGAGGCTGGAGGTGACCTGCTGGAGGGAGAAGGGGTCAGATCAGCCCCTTTTCCTGTCTGTGGACTGTCTTTAGTGACACCTTTACAGCTAGAAAGGTTCACTAAGGCTCTCTGAATACACAATCCTTAAGCGATTCATTGTCTGATTGAGTCTCTTTCGGTCCTTACCAACACCAGGCGATGTCTCTGGGTTTTACATGTGAAAGAGGTCAACTCTCGGGGAGGGAAACTTCCCTCCCTCTTTTGACACCATCTGACCTTCTTTGAAGTGCGTCTGGTTGCGTTCACAACACTTTTAATACAGCCCACACCCCTAATACTGTGTAACTATAACAAGTAGAGAACAGAAGAAAAAGATGTTCTTTCTTTACAACTGTCTGCATAGCTTATTCATATTGTGTAATGAATGAAAATAAATAGGCCTACTAGGCTCCTCTCTACTTTGACATTTAAGATTAGCTTGTTTGATCCACCTTCATACACATGTGACATTACTGTACAACTTGAGAAAGGTGAGTTGTTTTCTGCTCCAGCCTGCCTAAAAGAAAAGCGTTTTGGGATTAAATGGACTTTATTAGCTGCTGCAGTGCAGGATGAACTCAGAATAGACCCATTTCTCACCTTATTATTCTAAATCATGCAACGAAGAAGAAGAAATGCATAATAAATCCTGGGACAAAATCTGTCCACAAATACTGTACAGCATGTAGTCTGATGAACAAGACTTGTGTTATAGCTGACTTGGGCAGTGAAATGTTTTTTTAATTCATGTGGTCATAGTTGTCCACAACTCAAATCAGAATATAAGAAGAAATGTTTTATACCACCTCAAGAAGGCTTCCTATCAGAAAGGTAGGAAGGTATTTCAAATGTACAACTGCAGTACTTAAATCTAAGTAAAGTAATTTCCCTGACATTTTTGTGTTACTTTACTTTTAATAGACCCATGTAAGAGGTTTTATACTTCCTGTGAGTATAATCCAATCAATCTTATTTTCATACTGTATATCCGTTGTGTAATTTGATAAATTGTGTTGTATGTCGTGCTCGCATCTCAGAGAAGACTCTGACTGCAACATGCGTCTTTGTAAAGAGAGAAACAGACAGAAAAAGTCTCTAACTCTGCCTGTCAGCTCGCTCTGCTCCGTTAAAACTGAATTTACCATACAGAATTGAATACGAGTGCACTCCAGATTTAGCTGCAGCCAGCTGACCGTGTGCTTCTCCCTATACCGCAGTTCTGTGTCCATGCATGCAGCAAACTGAAAGCACTGTCTGTCGGTGCTCTACGTGAAAAGAGAAGGAAGACATTGCTGGTAGTATTGTCTTCAGAGTTGTTAAACACCTCAGCGCACTGAAGGAAGCCATCTGACTGTGTGAGGGGCAAGATCGTTGATGTCTGCAGGCAGAGTAGGAGCTCTCCTGTCTGACTGGTCCACCAATAGCAGAGAAGATGACCCCTTGAGACACAGCCCCTCCTCATTTGCATAATGAGGCAGAAATGCATACAAAAATTTAAAAAGACAGGCAGAAATAAATACCATGGGTGAAAATAAATAAGGTAAATAAATACAAAGGAAGAATAAAACAGACAAAAATATTAAAACACACACATAAATAAATACATTAAAAAAATTAGTAATAAATAAAGTTGAATAAACAAATAAGGTAATTATAACAAAGGTGAATAAGTAAAGGCACTAATTAAAATATATACATTTATGTCTCCTTGTATAATTTAATTACTACCTACATTTATTTATTTACTTTATTTTTTTGTGTATTTAATTGGATGCTTATTTATTTATTGAGCATTTATTTATTTCTGTATTTATTTCTGACTGTGTCAGGATCGGTCCTCCATAGCGGGGTGGGAGAGTTATCAAGCACGTAAAGTTTGGTTCAGATGTGAGCATGTACACTGAAGTTACAACAACTTCCTGTGTCATGGCGAAGACTGATCTTTGACGCCACGCCACGGACACACCCATTGACGAAAACTTGCAAATAGCACAACTTTTCATCTTCAATGCCTTTAGAAGGCACAGCAAAATTTGAGGTCGGTCGGACTAAATCCCTAGGAGGAGTTCGTTAAAGTACGAAGTGTGTAAATCATCCAAAATTTGACGTAAAATTCAAAATGGCCGACTTCCTGTTGGTTTAGGCTATGGCTCCAAGAGACTTTTTTGTGCGTCTGGACAAGATACACGTACCACAGAAAATTCGTGCACGTAGGTAAACGTGCGGCGGGGGCTGCTTCGTTAAAAGTCACTTCCTGTTGCCAGCAGGTGGCGCTATGACTGTGGGTGAATGTCAGCATGTACATGTGTTCAGGGCGGGACTCTCATCCTACATGTACAGTTTGGTCCAGATGTGAGCATGTACACTGAAGTTACGACAACTTCCGTGTCATGGCGAAGACTTGATCTTTGACGCCACGCCACGGACACGCCCATTGACGAAAACTTGCAAATAGCACAACTTTTCATCTTCAATGCCTTTAGAAGGCACAGCAGAAATTTGAGGTCGGTCGGACTAAATCCCTAGGAGGAGTTCGTTAAAGTACGAAGTGTGTAAATCATCCAAAATTTGACGTAAAATTCAAAATGGCCGACTTCCTGTTGGGTTTAGGCTATGGCTCCAAGAGACTTTTTTGTGCGTCTGGACAAGATACACGTACCACAGAAAATTCGTGCACGTAGGTGAAACGTGCGGCGGGGGCTGCTTCGTTAAAGGTCACTTTCTGTTGCCAGCAGGTGGCGCTATGACTGTGGGTGAATGTCGGCATGTACATGTGTTCAGGGCGGGACTCTCATCCTACATGTACAGTTTGGTCCAGATGTGAGCATGTACACTGAAGTTACAACAACTTCCTGTTTCATTGCGAATCATCGACGCCACGGACACGCCCATTGACGAAAACTCGCAAATAGCACAACTTTTCATCGTCAATGCCTTTAGAAGGCACAGCAGAAATTTGACGTCGATCCGACTAAATCCCTAGGAGGAGTTCGTTAAAGTACGAAGTGTGTAAATCATCCAAAAATGGCCATAAAATTCAAAATGGCCGACTTCCTGTTGACTTTAGGCTATGGGTTCTTGAGGCTTTTTTGTGCGTCTTGATACGATACATGTCCCCAGAAAATTTCGTACATGTAGGTTGAACGTGAACGAGGGGCTAATCTTTCCAATTTTCTAGGTGGCGCTAGCGAGTCATTTTGCCACGCCCATGTGCGAAACTTGTAGAATACGAAATTTTTCACCGGTTCTGACATGTTTGCAAATTTTGGTGAGTTTTCGAGTATGTTTAGGCCATGTCATTTGGGCCTACTTTGCAGAAAAAAAAAAAAAAAAAAAAAAATAAATATATATAATCCGAGCAAATTCAATAGGGACCTCGCACGGTCGTGCTGGGCCCTAATTAAAGCTCAAGCAGCGTTGGGCGGGCCCTCGCACTTATAAGCGCGTCCGCGTGTGAGCCGGCCGAGTTGCATATTCTGGAGCTCTGCCGGTGCGGCTGTGAATTTGCTACGCGGTTATGACGCCGCATGAAGGTGTTATATGTCACTTCCTGTGTCCCCTATGTGGAGCTACATAGCACTTGCCGCTATGAATATAAATCGGTATTGACGTGTAGATGTCTGCGGGGTGGGAGAGTTATCAAGCACGTAAAGTTTGTTTCAGATGTGAGCATGTACACTGAACAATAATGTACCCAAACAATAAAATAAATTCCTTTTATATTTCCCTGCCTTGTTGTTTATGTGTACATACAGAGGAAGAATGTGAGAACAGCACACATTTCATCGTTACGTGTGTTAGAGCATGGGAGAACAGTGGATACTTTTAATACAGCCCACACCCCTAATACTGTGTAACTATAACAAGTAGAGAACAGAAGAAAAAGATGTTCTTTCTTTACAACTGTCTGCATAGCTTATTCATATTGTGTAATGAATGAAAATAAATAGGCCTACTAGGCTCCTCTCTACTTTGACATTTAAGATTAGCTGTTTGATCCACCTTCATACACATGTGACATTACTGTACAACTTGAGAAAGGTGAGTTGTTTTCTGCTCCAGCCTGCCTAAAAGAAAAGCGTTTTGGGATTAAATGGACTTTATTAGCTGCTGCAGTGCAGGATGAACTCAGAATAGACCCATTTCTCACCTTATTATTCTAAATCATGCAACGAAGAAGAAGAAATGCATAATAAATCCTGGGACAAAATCTGTCCACAAATACTGTACAGCATGTAGTCTGATGATCAAGACTTGTGTTATAGCTGACTTGGGCAGTGAAATGTTTTTTTAATTCATGTGGTCATAGTTGTCCACAACTCAAATCAGAATATAAGAAGAAATGTTTTATACCACCTCAAGAAGGCTTCCTATCAGAAAGGTAGGAAGGTATTTCAAATGTACAACTGCAGTACTTAAATCTAAGTAAAGTAATTTCCCTGACATTTTTGTGTTACTTTACTTTTAATAGACCCATGTAAGAGGTTTTATACTTCCTGTGAGTATAATCCAATCAATCTTATTTTCATACTGTATATCCGTTGTGTAATTTGATAAATTGTGTTGTATGTCGTGCTCGCATCTCAGAGAAGACTCTGACTGCAACATGCGTCTTTGTAAAGAGAGAAACAGACAGAAAAAGTCTCTAACTCTGCCTGTCAGCTCGCTCTGCTCCGTTAAAACTGAATTTACCATACAGAATTGAATACGAGTGCACTCCAGATTTAGCTGCAGCCAGCTGACCGTGTGCTTCTCCCTATACCGCAGTTCTGTGTCCATGCATGCAGCAAACTGAAAGCACTGTCTGTCGGTGCTTCTACGTGAAAAGAGAAGGAAGACATTGCTGGTAGTATTGTCTTCAGAGTTGTTAAACACCTCAGCGCACTGAAGGAAGCCATCTGACTGTGTGAGGGGCAAGATCGTTGATGTCTGCAGGCAGAGTAGGAGCTCTCCTGTCTGACTGGTCCACCAATAGCAGAGAAGATGACCCCTTGAGACACAGCCCCTCCTCATTTGCATAATGAGGCAGAAATGCATACAAAAATTTAAAAAAGACAGGCAGAAATAAATACCATGGGTGAAAATAAATAAGGTAAATAAATACAAAGGAAGAATAAAACAGACAAAAATATTAAAACACACACATAAATAAATACATTAAAAAAATTAGTAATAAATAAAGTTGAATAAACAAATAAGGTAATTATAACAAAGGTGAATAAGTAAAGGCACTAATTAAAATATATACATTTATGTCTCCTTGTATAATTTAATTACTACCTACATTTATTTATTTACTTTATTTTTTTGTGTATTTAATTGGATGCTTATTTATTTATTGAGCATTTATTTATTTCTGACTGTGTCAGGATCGGTCCTCCATAGCGGGTGGGAGAGTTATCAAGCACGTAAAGTTTGGTTCAGATGTGAGCATGTACACTGAAGTTACAACAACTTCCTGTGTCATGGCGAAGACTTGATCTTGACGCCACGCCACGGACACCCCATTGACGAAAACTGCAAATAGCACAACTTTTCATCTTCAATGCCTTTAGAAGGCACAGCAAAATTTGAGGTCGGTCGGACTAAATCCCTAGGAGGAGTTCGTTAAAGTACGAAGTGTGTAAATCATCCAAAATTTGACGTAAAATTCAAAATGGCCGACTTCCTGTTGGTTTTAGGGCATCGCTCCAAGAGGCTTTTTTGTGCGTCTGGACAAGATACACGTACCACAGAAAATTCGTGCACATAGGTGAAACGTGCGGCGGGGGCTGCTTCGTTAAAAGTCACTTCCTGTTGCCAGCAGGTGGCGCTATGACTGTGGGTGAATGTCAGCATGTACATGTGTTCAGGGCGGGACTCTCATCCTACATGTACAGTTTGGTGCAGATGTGAGCATGTACACTGAAGTTACGACAACTTCCGTGTCATGGCGAAGACTTCATCTTTGACGCCACGCCACGGAAACGCCCATTGACGAAAACTCGCAAATAGCACAACTTTTCATCTTCAATGCCTTTAGAAGGCACAGCAGAAATTTGAGGTCGGTCGGACTAAATCCCTAGGAGGAGTTTGTTAAAGTACGAAGTGTGTAAATCAACCAAAATTTGACGTAAAATTCAAAATGGCCGACTTCCTGTTGGTTTAGGGCATCGCTCCAAGAGGCTTTTTTGTGCGTCTGGACAAGATACACGTACCACAGAAAATTCGTGCACGTAGGTGAAACGTGCGGCGGGGGCTGCTTCGTTAAAAGTCACTTCCTGTTGCCAGCAGGTGGCGCTATGACTGTGGGTGAATGTCAGCATGTACATGTGTTCAGGGCGGGACTCTCATCCTACATGTACAGTTTGGTGCAGATGTGAGCATGTACACTGAAGTTACGACAACTTCCGTGTCATGGCGAAGAGCTGATCTTTCAATGCCTTTAGAAGGCACAGCAGAAATTTGAGGTCGGTCGGACTAAATCCCTAGGAGGAGTTCGTTAAAGTACGAAGTGTGTAAATCATCCAAAATTTGACGTAAAATTCAAAATGGCCGACTTCCTGTTGGGTTTAGGCTATGGCTCCAAGAGACTTTTTTGTGCGTCTGGACAAGATACACGTACCACAGAAAATTCGTGCACGTAGGTGAAACGTGCGGCGGGGGCTGCTTCGTTAAAGGTCACTTTCTGTTGCCAGCAGGTGGCGCTATGACTGTGGGTGAATGTCGGCATGTACATGTGTTCAGGGCGGGACTCTCATCCTACATGTACACTTTGGTCCGGATGTGAGCATGTACACTGAAGTTACAACAACTTCCTGTTTCATGGCGAATCATCGACGCCACGGACACGCCCATTGACGAAAATTCGCAAATAGCACAACTTTTCATCGTCAATGCCTTTAGAAGGCACAGCACAAATTTGACGTCGATCCGACTAAATCCCTAGGAGGAGTTCGTTAAAGTACAAAGTGTGTAAATCATCCAAAAATGGCCGTAAAATTCAAAATGGCCGACTTCCTGTTTACTTTAGGCTATGGGTTCTTGAGGCTTTTTTGTGCGTGTTGATACGATACATGTCCCCAGAAAATTTCGTACATGTAGTTTGAACGTGAACGAGGGGCTAATCTTTTCCAATTTTCTAGGTGGCGCTAGCGAGTCATTTTGCCACGCCTATGTGCGAAACTTGTAGAATACGAAATTTTTCACCGGTTCTGACATGTTTGCAAATTTTGGTGAGTTTTCGAGTATGTTTAGGCCATGTCATTTGGGCCTACTTTGCAGAAAAAATAAATATATATATATATATATATATATATATATAATCCGAGCAAATTCAATAGGGACCTCGCACGGTCGTGCTCGGGCCCTAAAAATAATCCGAGCAAATTCAATAGGGACCTCACACGGTCGTGCTCGGGCCCTAAATATAATCCGAGCAAATTCAATAGGGACCTCGCACGGTCGTGCTCGGGCCCTAATAATCTTAGGAAATTCAATAGGGACCTCGCACGGTCGTGCTCGGGCCCTAAAAAAAAAAGAGGAAAAGAGTATTGTAACTAAATGAATAAAATATTAAACTTTGAGTGACATTTTAGAGTGTATCATGTGTGAGATACTGTTAAGAATTGTCCTTGTATTACTATTCATTTAAAATGATATACAACATGCCAGGGGGGCTGCCAGGAATTTTGGGCCCCATGACAAAAAAATCAAATTGGACCCCCTCTGCACAGCTGTTGTCACTACGTCTCTAGGACTTAACTGTCCCATCAAAAGCTTTACATAACTCTAATTAAAGGCTTGCAAGTGTCTGGCTCTTTGTAGTTCAATATTAGTACTAGCACAATATTTACTGCTGGTGATTTGTACATGCAAGTCTGCATACAGGATGTAGTCCACTATTTGCTTCTCAAATAAATTGCCCTTCATGATGGGAATAATAGAGTCTGTATCTATAGATGTCATTTAACGGCCATAATTCAATCTAAATGAACGTATCAAACTGGATTATTTTAATATAGTCTGTAACTTACATGCAGGCTGAGGTAAGCCGCTGTCCAGCATTCAATACAGACAGGAAGGTGTTTTTTCATTTTATTTATTTCATAATGATCATTATGTGAGAAAATAATTTGTGTTTGAATTTCTGACATTAAGAAATATTTAATTGTCTTTTTTTGTTATGGTAAAAAGAGCGAGACAGAGAAGAAGTCTCCACAGAGTCCCTGGAATGATGCTAACTCATTAACACAGTGTTGCTCACCTTCTTCACTGGGACAGGGAGGGCTACAGTTATGGGGAGACTGGGGTGCTCATCTGTTAGTCTGCTAAAAGGGGCAGGGACAATGATTTAATATGAATATCTTGCTAAACGTTTCCCTGCACTGATTAAATGTTGATGAAATGTAGGCTAACACTAGTTTGTAGTTAGTTAGCTTATTTCACTGTGGACATTAATAACACCACTCACAGACTAAAGGCTGCCCACCTTTCTTGGTGAAAAACTGGGTTAACAGATTGACATCCTGTCCTTTGTCTTTCCTCTCATTGTGTTCACTGTATTTCTGCCGCATCTACTGACTGCATCAAATGCTGCGTTCCATTTCCCTCGGAAGTCGGAGGTTGGAGCTGGGAATGATGTCACACCCGAGTTGACGGCGTTCCAGTTAACAAGTCAGAAAGCCTCGCTCGGCCAGCTGTTTCTTTATAACTAGCCAGGTTAGCTATTGATACGACGTTTGATTAAAAAACCGCATTGTGCGATATTTACTCACACTAAACACTGTAGCAACACGTCCACAGACAGCTGTTGGACAGCATTTTGTGTACGAACATTTATATGAGTCACAAGTACACAGAAGTGCTAATAAATAGTATAAACTACAGCTTTTAACTATTGATACCCCGACATCCATCTCGACAGGATCACGAAGTCAGGGTAGTGCGGTTCTCCCGACTTCCCGAGTCGGAAATCCGACTTCAGGGGGCGTTCAAATTGAAAATTATGACAATTGCTCACAACCTTCTGTCCTTTTCATTACAGTTTCTGGCGCTGTCCAGACTCAGGTTGCATTTAAAGAGATCTTGGACTACATATGAAAGTGGCCCAAATCTGAATTCCATGTGACTTGGCGTGTTTACACTGTCATAAAAAGATCAGATCTAAGTCACATATGACCAAAAAAATTGGATTTGGGTCACTTTGGCCTGCAGTCTGAATGTAGTCTTTGAAGTTGCTCTTTCACTGTACCTCTACCCGCCCTTCTCACCAGCCATATGCACCTTAAACACTAATAGTCTGTCTCTGTTATAGTGACAATTCTTGTGTACAACTGTTTAAATTCTGTCTCATTCTGTTTTCACTGGGTTTTTGGTATTGGTCATTGGTCATTGGTCAGGACTCTGCCCCATGGCTCTAGAGTATTAGCTGCACTCTTTCTGAAAATTAATTTTACTTTCTCCTTACACATCCTTTGCATAGCAAAACTAGCAAAGGGGATGCTGATGTTTCTTGAGTCGTGGAGCTGCCTTGTTTGTCTTTAACAAGTTGTGATAAGCTGCAAAAATGGCAGAAATATTCAGACTTATAAAACTGTGCGAACGCACACTTTTGTAAGCAAGTTCCCTTTTATAAATCACAATCATCTTGAAATGTGGAGCATTTGAGGGAGCTCCATGTCCAACCCTTCAAACACACATAGTTGCCTATAAATGGTCAGTGAAACGCCCCTCATTAATATTAATACGTACTGACTGCAGGAAGAAAAGGAGGCTAATTCTAATAGAAAAGCTACAAAATTAAATTTAAAGGTTCAGTGTGTAATATTTCTGAGGATTTATTGACAGAAATGCAATATAATATCCATAACTATGTTTTCAGTGGTGTATAAAGACCTTACATAATGAACCATTATGTTTTTATTACCTTAGAATGAGAAATCTACATAACCGAGGGCACCTCCTTCTATGGAGGTCGCAGTATTTTGTCCTTATGTTTCTACAAACAAATTTATGCTGGACGGGTAATTAACTTAAGTTTGTCAGACTTTAGTGATGCAAATGAAAGATGTTGTTTGATAGCTTTAGCTAGAAGCTGTCCATAATCACCGAGAGCCGTGAGGTGTTTCCCCTGTTAGTGGTGGGAAATATGTAGTTTGATTAATTTCATGTCACTTACTTATTCTCCAGCCTGTGGGTTGGCTTTGCCGGATACGTTAGCGAGACAATCAGCTGATGAGTAACGTTAATTGGCAATAAAACCAGAACGTTATCGTAGAGCATGAAAGCATCAGCCAGCTAAACTTTTACTGCTCTGGTAGAACAATCATGTAAGGTTAGGTGGATTGGTTTATTCTCCAGAGCTGGTGGTGGCTTGTAGTATAAAATAAGTTGTTGGATTAATTTCATGTACTCTCTTCATGTTACTCTCTCTCCAGTGCTCTATTTTGGCTTTGTCGGTTACGTTCGTGAGACAATCAGCTGATCTCTAATTGGCAATAAAATGGCAGCTTCCAGCATCGAAGCTCAGATCAGCCAGCTGGTAGAAAAAATAAGTAGTTGGATTGTAATTTCATGTAGTTATTCTCCAGCACTCTGTTGTGGCTTTGCAACGTGGATTCAGAAGCCAATGAAGAGCCTTAAGCACAGGAGTAATGTATGATCTCCTGTTGGTCTTTGACAAAAGTCTTGCAGCTGCATTCTGTACAACTGTGCAGTTTGTCCATGGAGGATTTGTTTAAACAAGTGTACAGTACATTGCAATAATCCAGAGGAGAAGAAATAAAAGCATGTAAAAGCATCTCCAACTCTTTAGAAACCACAGATCTAATCTTAGCGATGTTCCTGAGATGGAAAATACAGGAACAAACACATAGATTTGTCAAAAATGACACCCAGATTTTGCACAACATTACAGTCCGAGGATGATAGAGTTCCAATGGCCTGCCTAATTTTAGGAGTAATGTTGTCTGGAGCAAAGATCAGCACCAGAGTTTTGTCTGAATTTAGTTGCAAAAAGTTTTCTGCCATCCATTTGTTAATGGAGGCTAAGCAATTGTGCAACAAGGACAGTTTGTCTAGGCTATCAGGGCTAAAAGATAAATATAATTGGATGTCATCAGCATAGCAATGGTAAGATATTTCTTCAAAACTACCAATAATCTTTCCGAGAGGAAGCATATACAGACTGAACAGCAGGGGGCCAAGCACAGAACCTTGGAGCACACCACAGGACAAAGGAGCAGAGTCTGACATATGTTCCTATATATGTTCCAGCAGCCATCAAAATATCCTTTGAGACCCTAAGGAGGGCAGTCTCAGTTGAATGTTTTTTACAGAGCTGGTTCGCAACAACCTTTTCTAGAATTTTAGAAAGAAAAGTCAATTTAGTAATAGGCCTATAGTTTCTAAATGAAGCTGCATCAAGATTGTTCTTTTTCAAGATAGGCTGAACAACAGCATGCTTAAAACAGCTAGGGACCTGGCCCAGCTGAAGAGATAAGTTTAAAATTCAAACCAAACATGGGCCAAGTAGATGTATGGATTTTAAAAGCAAAGATGTGGGTAAATATCAACAGGGCTTTGGGAAGGTTTCATAGTGCCCACTAACTTAATGATGTCATTCAGGGTAATGGGGCAGAAGGAGTCCAGTATTGAAAGTCTGTGATGTTTAACTATATGGGGGTTTGCTGATGGAACAATGGAATGGCGTCATTCATCCATGGGGATGTATTAACAGAGGGATTTCTCTAGTGTTAAGAGGCGCCACTTAATACACACTTGTTTAGCAGGGAGAGGATCCTCATCACAGACAAGATCAAATAAGATGCATTTGTGATCACTAACAAACACAACTTGTGTTAGTAGTGATAGTATTCCATATCCCGTTGCCAAGTCTCCGTGAGCAACATGAAGTCCATGTTTTTGGAAATAAATAAATCACTGAGCAAAAGAGACTTGTTTGCAATTGAACGGGCATTTACTAGACCCATCCTGAGCGGTGCAGGAACACCTGAAGCAGAGAAAGAGGCTCGCGGCAGTGACCTCAGATGGACAGAACACTACCAGCGCCCTGGGGACGTCAGGGAAGACAGAACGAAGACATGAAGGTCTGGACTCGCAGTCAAAGACCCCCAGCTTGAAGAGTTTTTTCAGATGAACCTGCCTCCCAGCGCTTTTTCCTTGCTTCCTCTGCCGTCTATTTGTAGGTCGTATTAGGCCCTCTCCATGCTGCATACAGACAGCAGTTGCAGTTGGACATACGAACGGGGCTGCAAACTCACCTGTACCACTCCAGGTACATCCGTCACCGCACTCCGTCATGAAGGATCGGATCAACAGCATTGTTTGGCGATTGTACACCCATGCAGTAAACACAACATTTGTTGACAAAAACACACTTTCACCCAACGCTTGTGCACCTGAGGAAAGGGGCCCCCGTAGCTCCACCCCTATAGAACCGATCTGCAGGAACCGGCATTCCTTTTGAGTAGTGATATCACAGGCTGGAGGCAGACAGCTTTGATCAGCTGATGTATCAGCTGAGTGTGTGATGTCATCAGTGATTGGGCAATATGGTCGGCTGTCAAACCCAGTACGACAGTACCTGAGCATGTTGTCTGCAGACATGCAGACAACATGGGGAATCATTTGAGGAACTGTTTGGATGGTAATGATTGCAGAGTTCTGTATTAGATGCTAATGTGGGAATTCAATGTAACATTTATTACCATTGTGGTGTCCGAACAATAATGCTGCGATGATGTGTTGAGAGGAAACCCGCTTGGATACTACAGCATCTGATTATAAAATAGAAAAACTTGGACTGTCATTGTCAAACAAACAATCTCAGGTTTCTGCTTGAGGTTCCCAAATCAATAATGTGGCCATGCATCCTCCCCTCACACACATACACAACTCACAAGACATGATTATGGAGTACTGTGCCCCTGTTTGTAGTTGTGTCCATCATCCCGACCTGTATTAGGAACACTGTATTCACCACTTTCACTGTGACATCTAGGTTCTTTATCTGGAGACGTCGGTAAAAGAAGTGGGACACCAAACATATCCATCCTTCCTGCTGTATAAGAGATGCTGAAACAGTGAAGAAGACCCAAGTTGTAATTAACTCTGAGTCCTTGTTAATAATCCCAACTGATGAATGAAGAGATATATCTTATCTGTCTGTTTTCAGCCAACATGACCCGAGTGGACCAGCTGGACCAGCAGTGAGCCCGATCCAGCTGGAAGAGCCCACACCAATAAACTCCTATCTGCCGTAAGTTAAAGATCTCAGCAGCAGTCATGTATCTCTTCATCCACATGTACTCACACTGCAGATCTACAGATCCTGTACTTAATCCACAAACTAATATTCTGTAATCTAGAGAAATGTGTTAAAAGCATAAGAATCTGGCCAAACAAAACACTTGATGTTAGCACAAACAGAAAGAAAGAGACAGAAAGTTGATAATCACTACAGGTAACACGTCTTCAACTGTAGTCCCAGCCCGTCCCTAGCTACCAGGATTCACACACTAATTACCCTATAAACCCAAGACAGTAGCATTTTGTCTTCGCTCCTTATTTTGTGCTAAGCTGCCTCCAACGTTACAGCACACATTGTAAAGTCTGTTTGCTTCAGGCTATACAGGTCAGCACTAAAAATTCACATCAATTCAGCTGTTGCCCAAATACTGAATCAGTGAATCAGTGTGAATCAGTGGAGAGGACTGTGAAGTAGAATGAATCATCCAGTGCAGCTGCAGTGCAGTCATTCATTTCTACTGGGTCCACTCCATGCACTTATGCTGGAAGCAGTGTGAAATGCAGCACTGACAGCTTATCAGGTGGCCTGCTACACAAGCACTTTAGATGCTACGTTTCAGCAAAGACATCAGGGAAATGTTTAATGCAAGCATAAAACATCAATTTACTGTCAATCACAAAGCAAGCTCAGTTCTCAATCTCAACTTTATTTATATAGCACACTTAAAACAGCCAAGGTTGACCAAGGTGCTTTACAGGATAAAAGTACAACAATTAAACAGTAATAGTTAGTGCTATGGATAGATCATACCCTGTTACAGCTGCATTGTCCCCCAGCAATAGCTGTGTGGCATGATGCACTGCTGCCTCAGACACACAGGCTGTAAGATGAAGACAACACTGAGGAAGTAAGGAAGCTGGAGGAATGAGCACAGTTTCCTTGAGGAAGTATTAAGAGGAAGAATGAGATGCAACATATAAATCAAACCCCCACTGGTCATTAGATCAACACGGGGATCCCTGAGATGGGGGTTGTTGTTAGACCTTCCTAAAATTGACAGCTGTTACTTTCTCTGCTGCCTGCATATGGGTGGATATCACAGCATGTTGTTCTCATTTCCCCACCAGTCAGCCTGGCTTTGTAACATCACACTCCTCCCACGAGTAGTATGTAGCTGCAGTACCGGAGGCTGCAGTTTCAGGACCGCAATCCTAGGACCGGAACTGCATTTCTAGGACCCTTGTTTACTTTGATACTGCCAGCCAGCTAGCTAGCTATGTTACTCTTGACAGCCCCCAAAAGCCAATTATCCTTACCACAACCATCACCAAGTGTGTGCCTAAACCTAAGTTATTGATTATATGCATGTCGACGGGTTAACCCTACAGGCGGGCCTCATGGTCGACGTGCTAGCAGACAGGGTTAACCTTCTTTGTGTAGCTGTGCATTACCACAACCACTCCACTAGATGACGCTGTCGCAAAAGAACTACGGTCCTAGAACTGCGGTCCCAGGATTGCGGGGGTCCTGAAATTGCAGCCTCCAGTACTGCAGCTACATAATATTGCCTCCCACAGCCGAGAGTCATTTTTCACATGTCCACAAGAGGTCATTGTCTGGTATACATAACATAAACTCTGGTGAAGGAGGTCTCTATGAACAAGTCTGCAATGTCTGCAGGACAATAAGGGGACGTGCAAATGCACTGATGCAATAATGCAGTAGTAGAAGCTCATGCCTGTGCTCTGCTGTCCAGGCACTGTGATTCTGACATGAATGAGAAGGTGAACACTGAGAAGATCGCTCACTCCAAAAGTGCCAATATGGTGTCAGACATGTTCCCAGAAACCCCGCCTTACACCCGGGTGAGAGTACACACACAAGCACGCACACGCACACGCACACACACACATATGCACATGCACAATTATGATACCAATGCAACTGCAGCATGTTTTTGTCCCTCATGCCCCTCATGTCCCTCATTTCACTCATGCCCCTCATTTCCCTCACGTCCCTCATGCCCCTCATTTCACTTATGCCCCTCATGTCCCTTGAGTACTTAATTTCCCTCATGCCCCTCATGTCCCTCCTGTACATCATGTCCCACATTTCCCTCATGCCCTACATGTCCCTCATTTCCCTCATGCCCTACATGTCCCACATTTCCCTCATGCCCTACATGTCCCTCATTTCCCTCATGCCCCTCATTTCCTTTATGTCCCTTATGTACCTCATGCCCCTCATTTCCCTCATGTCCCTCATGTACCACATTCCCCTCACGCCCCTCATGTCCCTCATGCCCCTCATTTCCCTCAAGTACCTCATGCACCTCATGTCCCTTATTTCCCTCATGCCCCTCATTTCCCTCAAGTACCTCATGCACCTCATGTCCCTTATTTCCCTCATGCCCCTCATTTCCCTCATGCCCCTCATGCTCCTCATTTCCCTCATGCCCCTCACTTCCCTCATGCCCCTCACTTCCTTCATGACGCTCATTTCACTCATGACGCTCATATCACTCACGCCCCTCATGTCCCTCGTGTACTTCATTTCCCTCGTGCCCCTCATGTACCACATTCCCCTCACGTCCCTCATGTTGTTCACCTCGTCCCTCATTTCCCTCATGTCCCTCTTGTACCTCATGCTCCTCATTTCTCTCACCTCATGTCCCTCATGCCCCTCATTTCCCTCATGTCCCTCTTGTACCCCATGCCCCTCATGCCCCTCATGTCCCTCGTGCCCCTCATACCACATTCCCCTTCACGTCCCTCATGCCCTTTATGTCCCTCTTGTACTTCATGTCTCTCATTTCCCTCATGTTCCTTGTGTACATCATTTCCTTTATGGCCCTCATGTCCTACATGCCTCATGTACCTCATTTCCCTTATGTCACATGACCCCTGAGGTAGAGGAAATACTTCATTACACCATTTTTATAGTTACTCAGATCCAACTTCAGCATGTAGTCAATGAACTCTGATGCTATTGGCTATACTTGTTCACTGTGTCTCTCTGTTATTTAAAGTACACTTGATGCATGTTATTTAATAAATACATAAGCAATGTATAAACCCTCTTCCCCCTCTTCTTCCATGTCTCCTCTGACCTGCAGATGTCTCGTCCTCCAAGAAAGGCGGCTACGTTTGGGAAGCGCTCCAACTCTATGCGCAGAAATCCCAAAGCAGTGGTCACCAAACAGGGATGGCTGTACAAGCAGGTGAAACCTCTTCTCTGCCCCCCAACACTAAAGGAGAACTAGTTACACTAGTTAGTAGTTCATAGTGCCTTCTGTAGCTGTGGAGGGGCTTTGTCAGGTCTGGCATTGTGATGGCTAACAAAAGACACTATCAAGTTTCATTATAGGAATTGTAGTATCCAGTCGTTTTGAAATGGGGACTACAAGTCTCTTGCATTGGTTTTGACCATTCATTTTTTAGCTGTCTCCTGTGAGTCCCCCAATTTCACCGAACTTGTAGTGGGGCTATATTGTTTAGGTAGCCTCACAATCTATCAACAGATTTACTACATTGGTAATATAGTACTCAGTTTGCACTTTGAAGCAGAAATATCCATTAAGCAATAAGTAGAAGTGAAAGAACTTATGTAAATGTAAATGTAAATGCTCTGTACTTGTATAGCGCCTTATCACAGGATAACAGAGATTGGTACCAATCAACCAATTTCCTTCATCAGAAAAAAGTTAGCAGTCTTCCTTCACAGGATTTAGAGCACTGGTATAAACACCAAACTACGACTGCACTTGGTCTAAATGAAAATGTAACCTGGACAAACTCCAGATGGTTATATGCTGGATATATGCTGTCCATAAACAGCTGCCAAATGTCGATGATATGATCCACATTTGGCTTTCAGCAACTATTACATCCAGTACCAGTGCTCCAGCAGAAGATCGAATCACCTTCATATTGCATGGTGAAATCTGAAAGTGTGGAAGCTGTGGTGGTGACAACACATTCCACTTGGGCTCTTCAAAAGTTAAATAAGAAACCAACCATGAACCTGCTGCAGTGGCCATGTGCATATTCCTATGATGCACTGAGCTCCTCTCTCCTCTACTTTCTCTCCCTCTGTATGCAACCTCATCCCATTATTGCATGTTACTAACACAACTTCTCCCCTTTCTGGTAGTCTTGTGCTTTCTCGTCTCTGTCCTCTGTCCTCCTATCACTTCCTGCAGGTTTTCTGGCTCTGGAGCGGTGGAGTCTGGATCTGTGGCTGCGGGTCACCTGCTGCCCCCGTGTTCCTGCTCGACACCCTCTGCTGCAACGACTATTGTTACTAGTCCTATTGTTATTATAATCATTAACATTACGACTGTTACCATTAACACTACTATAAAAATCTGTACCATTTTTCATTTAGTCTATAGCAACATCACCTTTACTGTCTGTACATCTGTGTGTATATTGTGTAGGCTGCCTCCCTCCCCTCTCTCTCTCCTTCCATCCCTCTCTTTTTCTCTCTGTTCCTCTCCTGCCCTCTCTCTCTCTCCCTCTCTCTCCTTCACCCCAACCGGTCGAGGCAGATGGCCGCCCACCCTGAGCCATGGTTCTGCTCGAGGTTTCTGCCTCTTAAAAGGAAGTTTTTCCTTGCCTCTGTCGCCTAGTGCTTGCTCTTGGTGGGAACTGTTGGGCTTCTGTAAATAGCATCATAGAGTATGGTCTAGACCTGCTCTTTTATGAAAAGCGCTGTGAGATAACTGTTGTTTTGATTTGGCGCTATATAAATAAAATTGAATTGAATTGAATATTAATGCAGCAGTGAGGCACGTTCATGTGTTTCATTTGTAGCCTGGAGGCAGGAGCTGTGGCCAATACTGATCAATGCAGATCAACTCATTGTTGCTTGTTGGCATTTTATGGGATTGGTTGATAACAATAACCATGATGAAGATGATGATTAATGAGTGTGTGACATGTGCTCCCTCAGGCCAGCAGTGGAGTGAAGCAGTGGAACAAGAGGTGGTTCGTCCTCACAGACCGATGTCTCTTCTACTACAAAGGTTTGGACTTTGATTTGTTCCCTGGATCTCTGTGATCTTCACTTTATGTCTCTGTGACAACAAACATACAGCATACTGATGATGTGTAAAGTCAAGTTTAAAAATATTGTTAAATACAGTAGAAATGCATCATTCGCATAGTTTCTGCTCTAGTCATAGTTTACTGCCGCTGCACTGCGAAGTTTGTTAAATGTCTGTTGGTGGTGTGTCTCACGTTGTTTAGTGTCCATAAATGGCATAAAACTGTCAATTCTAATGACAAGTTAATCTTACAACACAGATAAAATATCAAACATTTTAGCTGAACTCAAGAATCAGTCTAGCACAAGTGAAAATACTCCCAAAAATGGTTCATGGTTCACATGAAAAGTAATTATGCAGTATAGGATAGTGTGCAGGAGCATTTTCACTTTCTAACTTGTACTTTAAGATAAATAAGTAGTCTTACACCCTGTACCAGAGCCTGAATAGTTTTTGAAGACTGCCTTGTTTGCTGCTCTGATTTAAGTCTAGTTTAAACACAGAAGAATGTGTGCACATCCAAACCAACCTGTGGGTAAGTGATGAAACAAAGAAATACCTGCATAGAGTAACAATGAATCCAACTAGGTGGTATCATTAATTGTGATGATGCAAACTCTGAGGTCTCAGAGCTGATCGAATGCACCTGTGGTAAATAGGTGCATCTCTACAGTGTAAGCGTCCTAGTACCTATGCCATCAACACCTTCTACAGGGCTGCAAAACTATTCAGTGTGCAGATAATTCTTTGGTTGTCGTAATACAATAACTTCTCAGTAAATGTCACTTTCATCTCTTAAAGGGGCATTATGTAGTTTCCAGCGGCCACTAGCGGTGCGGTTCTAAGATTGCCACCAGGTGTGTGCTCGTACACATGCTCGCTTGAACTCATGAGCGAGCATAATCCGAAATACTAACACTTTCATACAGAAATACAACAATAAACGCAGAAACACCAGCATGCAAGCTGTGGCTTTTCTCTAGACATGTTCAGGCTCTGTTACTTCAATGTTCCTGGATCAGAGTCAGATCAATACCCACGCCATACCTTTCATTCAGCACAGCGAGCCGCATATCGGCACAATACTCCCGGAAAAATGCAGATTGACAGCAGCTATAGACAGGCAGCGAGAACAGACAGCGCTAGAAAATCGGGTAAACTCCCACTGCAACGTTACAGTAATACTGTAAGGTTGAAGTAATCCATGCTCGTTACTTGATAATGTTACATTTACTGCATTTAGCCGACGTGCTACATCGTTAGCTCGCCTGCTGTTTTTCAGTAACCATCTCTACTATCTGTGAATCTGTCACCGGAGGCTCAGGAATGTCAGCGCAGCTACATGTATTGGATGATAACGAAACGGTTAGTGAGCATCACTATAGGCTAACGTTAGTAAACAAATCACTCCAAATTTGCTTTTTACCGTTATATCCTTTCTTGCAGGCTAAATCAACAGTGGTACACAGAATAGTAATATGGGTCGCGTTAGTTGGTGAAGTAATGTGGAAAGCAATAAAACTTTGCACCAGATAACATTAGCAACTGTAATGTAACTTTCTCTGTGTTTCTTCAGCTTTACTAATGCTCACTTTGTTCTTACTCAACATCATCTGAACCTGTTTGGTCTGATGGGCTTCAGTACATGAACCTTTATTAGGGCCCGAGTACGACCGTGTGAGGTCCCTATTGAATTTGTGAAGATTTTTTTAGGGCCCGAGCACGACCGTGCGAGGTCCCTATTGAATCTGTAAAGATTATATTTAGAGCCTGAGCATGACCGTGCGAGGTCCCTATTGAATTTGTAAAGATTATATATATTTTTTCTTTTTTCTGCAAAGTAAGCTCCATTTTGGGGACCTGAACATACTCGAAAACTCACCAAACTTTGCACACATGTCAGAACTGGTGAAAAATTTTGTATTTTATGGTTTTCCCGCATGGGCATAGCAAAATGACTCGCTAGCGCCACCTAGAAAATTGGAAAAAATTAGCCCCTCGTTCACGTTCAACCTACATGCACAACATTTTCTGGGGACATGTATCATATCAAGACGCACAAAAAAGCCTCAAGAACCCATACCCTAAAGTCAACAGGAAGTCGTCCATTTTGAATTTTACGGCCATTTTTGGATGATTTACACACTTCGTACTTTAACGAACTCCTCCTAGGGATTTCCTAGGAAACTCGCAAATAGCACAACTTTTCATCGTCAATGCCTTTAGAAGGCACAGCAGAAATTTGAAGTCGGTCGGACTAAATCCCTAGGAGGAGTTCGTTAAAGTACGGAGTGTGTAAATCATCCAAAAATGGCCTTTGCAGAAAAAAGCGGGCCCTCGCACTTGTAGCGCGTCCGGGTGTGAGCCGGCCGAGTTGCACATTCTGGAGCTCTGCCGGTGCGGCTGTGAATTTGCTACGCGGTTCCGACACCGCATGAAGGTGCTATATGTCACTTCCTGTGTCCCCTATGTGGAGCTACATAGCACTTGCCGCTATGAATATAAAATATATTATTGGTGTGTAGATGTCTGCGGGGTGGGAGAGTTATCAAGCACGTAAAGTTTGTTTCAGATGTGAGCATGTACACTGAACAATAATGTACCCAAACAATAAAATAAATTCCTTTTATATTTCCCTGCCTTGTTGTTTATGTGTACATACAGAGGAAGAATGTGAGAACAGCACACATTTCATCGTTACTGTGTGTTAGAGCATGGGAGAACAGTGGATACTTTTAATACAGCCCACACCCCTAATACTGTGTAACTATAACAAGTAGAGAACAGAAGAAAAAGATGTTCTTTCTTTACAACTGTCTGCATAGCTTATTCATATTGTGTAAAGAATGAAAATAAATAGGCCTACTAGGCTCCTCTCTACTTTGACATTTAAGATTAGCTTGTTTGATCCACCTTCAAACACACGTGACATTACTGTACATCGTTAGAAAGGTGAGTTGTTTCTGCTCCAGCCTGCCTAAAAGAAAAGCGTTTTTGGGATTAAATGGACTTTATTAGCTGCTGCAGTGCAGGATGAACTCAGAATAGACCCATTTCTCACCTTATTATTCTAAATCATGCAACGAAGAAGAAGAAATGCATAATAAATCCTGGGACAAAATCTGTCCACAAATACTGTACAGCATGTAGTCTGATGAACAAGACTTGTGTTATAGCTGACTTGGGCAGTGAAATGTTTAATTTTTTTAATTCATGTGGTCATAGTTGTCCACAACTCAAATCAGAATATAAGAAGAAATGTTTTATACCACCTCAAGAAGGCTTCCTATCAGAAAGGTAGGAAGGTATTTCAAATGTACAACTGCAGTACTTAAATCTAAGTAAAGTAATTTCCCTGACATTTTTGTGTTATTTTACTTTTAATAGACGCATGTAACAGGTTTTATACTTCCTGTGAGTATAATCCAATCAATCTTATTTTCATACTGTATATCCGTTGTGTAATTTGATAAATTGTGTTGTATGTCGTGCTCGCATCGTATACTACTGAGACTTCATTGCCCTCTTCAGAGAAGACTCTGACTGCAACGTGCATCTTTGTAAAGAGAGAAACGGACAGAAAAAGTCTCTAACTCTGCCTGTCAGCTCGCTCTGCTCCGTTAAAACTGAATTTACCATACAGAATTGAATACGAGTGCACTCCAGATTTAGCTGCAGCCAGCTGACCGTGTGCTTCTCCCTATACCGCAGTTCTGTGTCCATGCATGCAGCAAACTGAAAGCACTGTCTGTCGGTGCGTCTACGTGAAAAGAGAAGGAAGACATTGCTGGTAGTATTGTCTTCAGAGTTGTTAAACACCTCAGCGCACTGAAGGAAGCCATCTGACTGTGTGAGGGGCAAGATCGTTGATGTCTGCAGGCAGAGTAGGCCTAGAGCTCTCCTGTCTGACTGGTCCACCAATAGCAGAGAAGATGACTTACTTTATTTTTTTGTGTATTTAATTGGATGCTTATTTATTTATTGAGCATTTATTTATTTCTGTATTTATTTCTGACTGTGTCAGGATCGGTCCTCCATAACGGGGTGGGAGAGTTATCAAGCACGTAAAGTTTGGTTCAGATATGAGCATGTACACTGAAGTTACAACAACTTCCTGTGTCATGGCGAAGACTTGATCTTTGAAGCCACGCCACGGACACACCCATTGACGAAAACTCGCAAATAGCACAACTTTTCATCTTCAATGCCTTTAGAAGGCACAGCACAAATTTGAAGTCGGTCGGACTAAATCCCTAGGAGGAGTTCATTAAAGTACGAAGTGTGTAAATCATCCAAAATTTGACGTAAAATTCAAAATGGCCGACTTCCTGTTGATTTTAGGGCATCGCTCCAATAGGCTTTTTTATGCGTCTGGACAAGATACACGTACCACAGAAAATTCGTGCACGTAGGTGAAACGTGCGGCGGGGGCTGCTTCGTTAAAGGTCACTTTCTGTTGCCAGCAGGTGGCGCTATGACTGTGGGTGAATGTCGGCATGTACATGTGTTCAGGGCGGGACTCTCATCCTACATGTACAGTTTGGTGCAGATGTGAGCATGTACACTGAAGTTACAACAACTTCCTGTTTCACTGCGAATCATCGACGCAACGGACACGCCCATTGACGAAAACTCGCAAATAGCACAACTTTTCATCGTCAATGCCTTTAGAAGGCACAGCAGAAATTTGACGTCGGTCGGACTAAATCCCTATGAGTTCGTTAAAGTACGAAGTGTGTAAATCATGGCCGTAAAATTCAAAATGGCCGACTTCCTGTTGACTTTAGGCTATGGGTTCTTGAGGCTTTTTTGTGCGTCTTGATATGATACATGTCCCCAGAAAATTTCGTACATGTAGGTTGAACGTGAACGAGGGGCTAATCTTTTCCAATTTTCTAGGTGGCGCTAGCGAGTCATTTTGCCACGCCCATGTGCGAAACTTATAGAATACGAAATTTTTCACCGGTTCTGACATGTTTGCAAATTTTGGTGAGTTTTCGAGTATGTTTAGGCCATGTCAGTTGAGCCTACTTTGCAGAAAAAATAAAAATGATATATATATATATATAATCTTAGCAAATTCAATAGGGACCTCACACGGTCGTGCTCGTGCCCTAAAAAAAAATATAATCTTAGCAAATTCAATAGGGACCTCACACGGTCGTGCTCGGGCCCTAGAATATATATATAATCTTAGCAAATTCAATAGGGACCTCACACGGTCGTGCTCGGGCCCTAATATATATAATCTTAGCAAATTCAATAGGGACCTCACACGGTCGTGCTCGGGCCCTAAAAAAAAATATAATCTTAGCAAATTCAATAGGGACCTCACACGGTCGTGCTCGGGCTCTTAGCAAATTCAATAGGGACCTCACATGGTCGTGCTCGGGCCCTAAATATATAATCTTAGCAAATTCAATAGGGACCTCACACGGTCGTGCTCGGGCCCTAAAAAAATATATATAAAATCTTAGCAAATTCAATAGGGACCTCGCACAGTCGTGCTCAGGCTCTAATAAAAAAATATACAATCTTTACAAATTCAATGGGGATCTCGCACGGTCGTGCTGGGGCCCTAACAAGACAGTGCAATTTCTGGAGAAATTGCGGTGTGAATGCTGGCTGTTGAAGGCTGATGCTAAACTGGATCACTAACCTTAAACTTTGTATCATTTTGAATGATTCAAAGTTTTCAAAAATAAATACAGCACCTTCATGCAAGCTCTCATTTCAGCCTCTGTCTGAAACGAACTGTAGATGCTCCCTCCAAAAGCCCACTGTGTTCTGATTGGCTAAGATCCTGAAGCAGGATGGTTATACTGCCGAGTGGTACAGACAGACTGAGCATAGGAGTTGCCAAGCTGTGGACAGTAGCTAAGGGGGCGTGGCTTGAGAGGTGCTACAGTCCGCAGCTGGACAATATTTTTAGGTAAATTACCATATATGGAAAACTGGCTCTGTATGACATCATTAAGAGCCAAGAGTAGAGATTTGGCCATGTTTAACATGAAAATCTGACATTGTTAACATTATTGATATGACAGAAAATATAAGAAACCTATTAAGTCTCCTTTAATGTGTGTGTGTGTGTGTGTGTGTGTGTGTGTGTGTGTGTGTGTGTGTCCGAGGGATTTAAAAAGACCATGTGAGGAACCACAACAAAATTTCTGGTATAAAATTAGTCATGAAGAGATAAAATTGTGGTCAAGCCAGCGAGTTAAAGAGAAAAGTTTAAGACAATTTCACCAGCCTGCTATACTGTAGTGATGATGTCACCCACTCTAACTCATGCAATACGCACCCATTATAAACTCAGAAAAGAGCTCAAAAACGCATACAACGACCGTGAACAAACCATAAAATACTTCGAAACGCTGAATACATCATTAACTTCTTGTGACCACTTTACAGTTTAAATCAAGTCTGTAGCTGAAAGTCTGCTGAACTGGTGAGCTTTCAAAGTGGAGTAGGTATGAGGAGCATTTTGACAGTCTCTCCATTCACTTAGAATAGTTTTTTCATTGAAAACCTTGAATATTTTGGAAAGTATTCAAGGTATCAATGACAAAAGTAATAGCACCCCATTCCTCATTGAGCCGGACAACTTGGAGCTTAAACGGAGTTTCTACGTCAAAAGCTGTGGGACTGGTTAAGGTCCAAAAAAACGTGATAGAAGTTTAATACGAAACTAGACAGTGCAATTTCTGGAGAAATTGCGGTGTGAATGCTGGCTGTTGAATGGCTTGCGCTAAACTGAATTGCTGGTTTGAAAAAAGTTGAATTGTAAGAATGTATGAAAGATGTGGAATGTTTTTAGGAATGATGAAGGGCTTGCGCTAAACTGAATTGCTTGCTTGAAAAACGTAGAATAGTAGATTGGTCTGGAGACTGGAGGTGCAGCTGTTGGTGTTCAGGCAGAAGAACAGAGGGGAAAGAACACAGTCTTGAGGGGAACCAGTGCTCATGGTCCTGGAGTCAGAAACATGTTTTCACAGCTTCACGTGCCGCTTGCTATTGGACAGTAAGTCTGTGATACACCTGCAGGCATGCCCTGCTGGGAGAACTTGTCCTGGAGCAGAGCTGGAATAATGTTACTGAAGGCAGAGTCTACAAAGTACCTGGTTCCTGGAGAGTCCAGGTGCTGGAGGATGTGGTGAAGGGCCATGTTTATTGAGTAGTCTGTGTAGGAGCCAAAATAGCAGTTTTTGTTTATATTTAAAGAACTGTAGTTATTATTTTAAGACTTCCCATATTTTTGGTTATAGTTCTGATTCACTGATGTGATGGACAGTTTGGTGATTAGCAAATCAGCCTCACCATAGTAGCGGTGGGTGTGGTATAATTAATAAAGGGAAGTTGGAAACAGGAGTGAAGGCCCTAACCTTAGTTGAGACCAAACACAGTTTTTTAACCATACCTTGTCTCACCTTATTTCATATCATCTTTGTAGGCTAGTGTATGTGTGTGTAGTGTAAATGAGGGAAAATAAATAGTAACCTACAGACTCAATGTTTTGGTAGATTCAAGTTTAATTCAATAGGTAGGATATTAGAATTAGATCGTCATTTCCAAACGGCGAAGGCAGAATGCTGGATTCAAAAAAGGAACAAAGGTGCGTTGAAACTACTCTTCTAGGGCTGGGCCAGTGGCTATAATATTGGAACGGGATAGCCACTACAGTCTGCATTACATCATCTCAATCAGCTGTGTGCTGAGCCTGCATTCCCAGGTTTCCATGATAGTCAAAGCTGTCTGACTTTGACAGGCTTAGACAGCTGCTCTCATTGAGTTTTAACCTGAAGCACAGCTCTGCTTCTTCTGCTCCTACAGAACAGATTGTAACTCCCAGTGCCAAAGTAAACATATTCTTAGAGAGATAAGATCCTCGAAGATGATATCCGAGATTTGTGTGTCTGTCAAAAATGGCTTCACAGCAGCAGTATAGAAATGTCCATCTTCCTGACTCTTTCCTGAAACTGCAGCACTTTTTTAGTATGAAGTATAAAAGTGCTGCAGTTTTTAGCTTGTAGCTAAAGCAAGAAGCAAGCTAACATTAGATGGCCAATGCTGAGCTGGTGGTGTTTACTCACCACAGGTTACTAACCTATTTGAGTTCAGCGCTTCTTTGTTTGGGCCTTGTATGAAGTTTTAAAGCCAAAGTTTTTGATGAATGGCTCTGCAGCTGCGGTGTATGTTGTCCTCTCTCACATGCGGCCGCGTGCAGCAGATGCTACGTGTTACGTAGGCAGGTTATAGGTAACGTAGGGAGGGGAATAACAGCACACTCATCAGATGTTTCCTAAAAAATAAACATTGTTCACGAGTCCCGCACCTCGAGTTGAGTCTGAAGGCTTTTGAGGACAAGTCTCAAGTCGCTGTGTGTGCGACTTAAGTCGCACTCGAGTCCGACTCTCAAGTCGAGTCCCCATCTCTGGGTCCTGGAGCAGCCAGATCAATCTGGACCTCAATTTTCTGAAGACAGTGGAGATGGGCGGGTATTCCAGGAAGAACGTTAAAATGTTCTACATTTATCAGTGCAGTTTGAGGTTTATTCAACTTTAAAATCTTATTCATATTCTTTATAACATTTCCCATGTTTCCAAGATTTCATAGTCCTTCAGCTACTTTCTGCACATTAAAGCCAGCAATGCAGTGTAGCGTCAGCTTTTCAACAGTCCTTAAAACCTTCCACTTCTTTAATACATTTGTACTATTCAACTTTATTCAAGACAGCAATTCAGTTTAGCGCAAGCCATTCAGCAGAGAGCATTCACACCGCAATTTCTTCACAAATTGCTTTTCTAGTTGGTATGAATGCTGTAAGCATTCACAACATATGTTATTCTGATGGTTTCGGAATTCTTTATTTTTGGTGTGAATGCTGTACTTTCAGCTAGAAAGTCCATTCCAAATAGAAAAGTTTCCACATCTTTCCTTCTTTCTTCGTATGTAGAAAAAATTACGTATGTAGAATGAAAATTGTGGGAGATACAGCGAGTTGAAGACACATTTTTAAGAAGATTTTGAAGTGAATTCCCACTGTGTCAGTTGGTCCCCTCACTCTAAGTCCCAACCTTCCGTCCCATCCGCTCCCATTATAAACTCAGAAAACAGGCTGAAAACGACATGAAACTTGAATTGACATTGTGTAAAAAGTATAAGAGATGTGAAAAAGTTGAATTCACTGGAAAGAGTCCAAAGGTTTGTGAATGTTTTAAAGGTGGAATGGCGTTTCTACGTGAATGTATGAATTGGTGGGAAGAGGTTGAAGTTCAGTGAGTTTGAATGATTTTCTCACTCGACTTTCATTGAAACAAAGTTTCAAAGAAAGTGGAATAGCTTGAAGAGTTTGAATGGGATCTGAAAGTTGAATAATATGAAGAAAGAAGGAAAGATGTGGAAACTTTTCCATTTTGAATGGACTTTCTAGCTGAAAGTATGAATGAGTAGTTAACAGTTGAAAAACCTTGAAAAAGTGTGAAAATGGGTGAAAACGGCATGACATTTTGAACATTCCGTCCATCCACCTGAATGGGGAAAAATGCCTGGAAAACCATGAATATCTCAAAGTATGAAGGTTATCAAAATTCTGAATAATAGCAATCGATTCCTAATTGAGATGAATATTTTAAGCGTTGAATAACATTTCTATGTTGAAAACTGTGGAACTAGTTAGGTTGCAAAAAAACGAGCGGAATAAGAAAAATAAAGAATTCCGAAACAGTAGAAGAACATATGTTGTGAATGCGGTCTGCTGAATGACTTGCGCTAAACTGAATTGCTGTCTTGAAACAAGTTGAATAGTAGAAATGTATGAAAGATGTGGAAGTTTTGTTGAAAAACCGACGCTAAACTGAATTGCTGTATTGAAACAAGTTGAATGGTACAAAAGTAGCAACAGAGCTGGAATAATGTTATTGAAGGCAGAGTTGTTGAAGTACAAATGCAATAACAAACTGGAAGCTACTGTATATTGTTACACTGTCAAAACTGCTGAAAGGTAAATCATTAAAGGTTTGAAAGAATTTATAGCTGAAAGATTTGAAAATTTAACTTAATGTAAGAAAGTCTTTGAAGATATGACTTAAAAAACTTATCCAAGGATTATGAAGAGGTGGAAAAGGTTGGAATGGTCTAAGTATGAATGGGGTGTAAAAGTTTAATTCTGCATTTTTGTATTAAAACTTTTGAGAATTTTAAGGTTCAAGAAGGCTCAAGAAGCTGGGTGTCACATCCTGCAGTGAAAGGTCCTGTGTGTTTGGGCTTTTATTTTGAAATATTAGGTCTATCCCTGCTTTGGTGTTGACATCTTGTCACCATAGGGGGATTTTATCTTGGAAAATCAGCCTCATCCTGAATTCACTGTTAAGATGCATTAACTGTCTGGGACTTTAATTTGGTAGAAATTAGAAACTGAGAGCTATTGAGAAGCCTTTCTCAACCTAAGATTACTATAATAGGGCTTTTATTTCGTAATTTGTGTGTGTGTGTGTGTGTGTGTGTGTCAGTAGTAGTACCAGGTAGTAGTAATGAGTGCTGTAGTAGTGGCTGTAGAAGCAGAAGCAGAACTCTGGATGCAGTACAGTGAGTTTAATTCAAGAAATAGCTTAAGGTCTGTCCACCAAACAGAACACAGGACAGTGTGTGTGTGTGTGTATGTGTGTGTGTGTGTGTGTGTGTGTGTGTGTGTGTGTGCATGCGTGCGTGTGTGTGAGAGAGAGAGAATGTGTGTGTATGTGTATCTGACTTTGATCTTTCTCTGCTTATTAACATCACCTGGGTAACCAGCTATCCTATACAGACAATCTCTAAATCCTTGCCTCAAACAAACCTCCATAGAGACTAAACTATAGGTCGTATCGGCGAATGACTTGACCGGCAGCGGCAGAAGGCATTTGTGAACAATTTGATATATTTTTTTGTGTGGATAAAGTTGAAAAAAGGGACCACTTTTTAAGGTTCAAGAAGGTCAAGAAGGCCCAAGAAGCTGGGTGTCACATACTGCAGTGAAAGGTTCTGTGTTTGGGCTTTTATTTTGAAACATTAGGTCGGATAGGACATAACACAAACAATAGGACATCTTGTCACCATTGAGAGATTTTATTTAGAAAAATCAGCCTCATCCTGAATTCCCTGTTAAGATGCATTAACTGTCTGTGGTTTTAATTTGGAAGAATTTGGGTCCGGAGAACTATTGAGAAGCCTTTCTCAACCTGAAGATTAACACAATAGGGCTTTTATTTTATAATGTGTGTGTGTGTGCGCATGTGTGCGTCTGTAGTATGTGTGGAAGTGTGTGTTTCTGTGTGGTTGTTTGTGTTGTTTGTATGTGTACGTTTGTGTTTGTGTGTGCGCTTGTGTCTGTGTGTGTGTTTGAGTCTCTGTGTGTGTTTCTGTGTCTGTTAATCAAACTGACCTGATTATATCATCTCAATCAGCTGAGTGCCTACATCCTAAAGAAGTATTATTAGTGGTAGGAGTAGTAGTAGTAGTAGTAGTAGTAGTACCAAGTAGTAGTAGTAGTAGTAGTAGTAGAAGTACAGTAGTGGTGGTGGTAGTAGTACAAGAAGGATTATTAGTGGTAGAAGTATAAGCAGCCGTTGTAACAACTACTGCATTACTAACAGTACTAATAGTAGTAGTGGTGGTAGTAGTAGTAGTAGTACCAGGTGGTAGTAGTACCAAGTAGTAGTATTAGTAGTAGTACTAGTGAGTGCAGTAGTGGTGGTGGTAGTAGTACAAGAAGTATTATTAGTGGTTGGAGTATTAGCAGCTGTTTTAGTAACTACAGCATTACTAACAGTAGTAGTGGTAGTAGTAGTACCAGGTATTAGTAGTAGTAGTAGTTAGTGCAGTAGTGGTGGTAGTAGTAGTACAAGAAGTATTAATAAGGGTAGGAGTATTAGCAGCTGTGTTAGTAACTACTGCATTACTAATAGTAGTAGTAGTGGTAGTAGTGGTAGTAGTACTAGTGAGTGCAGTAGTGGTGGTGGTAGTAGTAGTAGTGGTAGTAGTAGTAGTACTAGTGAGGGCAGTAGTGGTGGTGGTAGTAGAACAAGAAGTATTATTAGTGGTAGGAGTAGTATCAGATGTTGTAGTAACTACTGCATTACTAATAGTAGTAGTAGTAGTAGTAGTACTCTGGATGCAGTATAGTGACTTTCATTCAAGAAATAGGTAAAAGTCTGTCCACCAATCGGAACACAGGACCAAGTGTGTGTGTGTGAGAGAGAGAATGTGTGCGTGTGTGTCTGCCTTTGATCTTCTCTGCTTATTAACCAGCTATCCTATACAGGAAATTCTCTAAATCTTTTCCTCAAACAAACCCTCCCTATAGACAAAACTATAGGTTGGAAGGCATTTGCGAATGATTTGATATATGTTTTGTGTGGATAAAGTTGAAAAAAGGGACCACTTTGGCGAGTTGAAAAACTGGTATCTTCTGCTCTGGTCAAGAAATGTTGAGGAGAATTTATATTGGCTCCCAATGGAGGATTTTCTGTCACTCTTGTCCTGAGGGATTTACTAAACACATGTGAGGAATCACAACAAATATACCTACATTTCTAGTATAAAATGATGCCTGAAGAGTTAAAATTGTGCTCAGGGCAGCGAGTTAAAGATAATTTATTAAGATGAGATTTTAAGCGGGCTCCACTCTCACGATTATGTCACGTGGTCTGACTCCCAACATTCCGTGCCATCCGCTTCCATTATAAACTCAGAAACAGCTTGAAATCTTTGTAAAACTAAAACAGGGACTGTGAAAAAACTGTTGATATCAAAAAGTTGAATACAACATTAATAGCTTAAAGATTTGTGAACCATTGACAGTTGAAATGATGAATGTAGCACAAAGTATGCAGAAGTAGTGTACTAGTAGTGTAGTAGTACTGAACCCTCAGTCCAGGTGGAGCCACTTCTAGTGACACAGTGACTGTTACAGTAACTTCAGTGTTACTTATCCAAATCTGAGAATGCCTGTTTGACAAGTTTATCGTTAATATTGCACAACTTCAGCTAACTGACGAGGTGGGTCATTAACGTTACTTAAGATACATATTTACCGTCTCTGTTGCACTTGTCACACAAACTAAAGTAAACTCCTTTGATCGGTGCCTTGGGCCAATCAGAATACAGCAAAAACGAGGATCAGTCCAAGTTGTGAGAGGCCGCTCGTATCAGCCCTCAAAATTGAATGTTTTAGTTTTGCCCACTCTCATAGACACACGGACAGCAGCTGACCGGCTGGTCGGCCAGCCCAGTCGCCGATCATAAAGTAGCCCACTCTGATTAATCCTGTGTATTGTAGGATTGAGTGCTCTTCCACACGTACCACTTAAAATGTCTCAAGCTGGCACGCATGCCATAGGTTGCCGACCCCTGTCCTACAGTAACTGTCTCAGTGATTTGGTTTTGCTCCTGCTTGTTCTCAGCTGCCTGCAGTCTTGTGTAGCACTGTAGATATTGCAGATTGCTTGGACCAGAGTCTGGGTTTGGAGTAGTATTTTATAACTAGACCTCAGTAATAACAGACCACAGACGGAACACACAGACAGAAGAATTAGTGGTAGACATATACAGTTTGGCACCACGTTACACACAACATATACATACAGAAAAAAAAAAACATGTACTCTATTTCTTAGAAATATTTCACCTACATTCTAACAAAGCCCAAATGTGTTAATCGTATCTTTTTTTTTTTTTACCTCTTTGGTTTGTGTTAAACCTGGTTGAGTTCAAAATAATTTTCTACCTAGGATCCTTTAAGTTGTTATTTAGTTCTGTTACGGGTGTGGTGTGGTGTGGGGACAGAGTGGACCCAAATGCAACGCTGAGGTTTGACAGGTTTTATTAGAGGAAAGAAGGGGTTGTGGGACTGGAGTTGCCGGGGAAACGCAGTCACGGGGAATTGAGGAGACAGAGAACAGAGAGCCGGGGGACACTGGGGCCGAGGAAGAGAGGAGGCACAGGAGAACTGGGAGGACGCCGCGGGGGTAACCCGAGGGGGAAAGGGCAGGTGAGCGAGCCCAGCTGACTGACTGAAGACAAGGGTGAGTGAACCTGGGGAGAGACAGACAGACAAACAGGGTCAGACAGACAGACAGAGACAAAGCACAAGAAAATAGAAAGGATGCAAAATACGTGCGAGCTTGAATGTTGAAGTGGCACCGGGTAAGGAGCAACAACGATCAAGCAGAGGTATTGTGGAGAACCGGGGTTGAAGTACTGGCAGAAGTTGATTGCTGGCAGGTGTGGCAGGTAGAGGAGGAGGTTGACGAGATGCAGGTGCGGGTTGTTGGCTGGGCTCAGGAGCGGTGGGAGAGAGAGAGCGCACACACAGGGGAGGAGACACAGGGAGGCAGGCAGAGAACAGAGAAAACCAGGGAAAAAACAGAATCACAGACAAAAAAGGAGAAAAAAACAGGACACTCACCGTCAGCCGGGCTGCCACCACAACAAGTTCCTAATTTTCTCATTGAGTTAACTCAGCTTTAAGTTCTCATTTTATCTTAGTAAGGCCTGTTTTAAGAGTTTTCGTTACACCTTCTCTTTAGTTCACTTAGCCAATAAGTTTTAGGGTTTAGTTTTTTTAGTTTACAGCAACAAAAAACCTTTGCATCACCAATTTGGCAACATAATGGAAATTACAATACCAGAAAATACAAATGTGGAACACTACTTCACAGATCAGCATATAATCAACAACTCAATCTCACAACTCTAAATTAGTCCTTTTCTTAAGTCATTTAAAAGTCCAGATTAGCTTCACTGCACACTGCAGCAAAGTAATAAAGTTTCAGTCCTTCCACGATTCAGGTGAACAAATCAGTGTCCTTATCCCGCGAGTATACAATCCCCTCTAAACACATTGGAACGGTAATGCCAGTTCCTTTGTTTTTGTTGTTCACTGAAGACATTTGGGTTTAAGATCAAAAGATGAGTATGAGACAAGAGTTCAGAATTTCAGCTCTCATTTCGTGGTATTCACATCTAGATGTGTTAAACAACTCAGGACATGCAACCCTTTGTTTGAGCCCATTTTTCAAGTGAGCAAAACTATTGGAACATGTGACTGACAGATGTTTCTTGTTGCCCAGGTGTTGCCTTTTAGGTTGATTGTCCAAACATTAAATAGCTCTGTATGACTAGTCTAAGTTTTCATCCTTGGTTCAAACCTATAGACTGCATTTCCTGTTAAAGAGGATAAATCAACATGAAGACCAGAGAGCTGTCTATGGGAGAAAAGCAAGCCATTGTCAAGCTGAGAAAAGAAGGAAAATCGACCAGAGCCATTGGACAAACATTGGGCATAGCAAGCACAACAATTTGGAATGTCCTGAAAAAGAAAGAAAGTACTGGTGTATTGAGCAACAGCCCTCCAACAGGTCGGCCAAGGAAAACAACAATAGTTGATGACAGAAACATCGTGACAGCTGTGAAGAAAATCCCCAAAACATCAGTAAGTGACGTCACCAACGACCTCCACAGTGCAGGGGTGAAGGTATCACAATCCACTGTTGGAAGAAAACTCAGAGAGCAGAAATATAGAGGCCACGCCACAAGATGCAAACCACTCATCAGCAGGAAGAATAGGACTGGCCAGATTGAAATTTGCAAAGAAGTACAGAGATGAGCCGCAAAAGTTCTGGAACACAATCTTATGGACTGATGAGAGCAAAGGGATGGAAAGGCCAAAGTGTGGAGAAAGAAAGGAACTGCTTATGATCATAAGAATACAAGCTCATCTGTGAAGCATGGTGGAGGTAATGTCATGGCTTGGGCGTGCATGGCTGCTTCTGGAACAGGCTCATTAATATTTATTGATGATGGTAGCAGCAGAATGAATTCAGAAGTGTACAGAAACATTTTGTCTGCCAATTTACGGAGAAATGCTTTAAAACTAATGGGGAGGAAGTTTATCATGCAGCAGGACAAGGCAATACACATTTCAGTCTTTTATATCTTCAACAAAATTAACTGAGGAAGACTAGCACCTAAACACAAGTTAAATGTTAAATTAAATCTGAACCGCACCCTAAAATGGCAGCGGCGTTCGTCTCCATTCACTAACCAGGCTAAACTTGACCATGCCTGTTGCACGTAGCTTTTCATTCTTTTACACAAATAAAAACAAAAATTCACAACATAATTAAATTTTTCTTAGTTTAGCTACTGACTTTAGGCTTAATGTTACATTCAGCTAGAAAGAAAACTAGTAAATGCATGCCAATTTAAAAGTTGTAAATAGTAGTTTTCACTTACCAAATCCTTGTTCAAAGCAACAAAAACTGAATCCAACAATGTTGACAAAAAGCAAACACAAAATCCCCCAAAAATGGAAAAGAAATGAGGTTTTACAGTCTTCAAAACTATTTTTTTCCCCCTTTATCTCAGTTTCTCCTCACTCGTTTTCAGACTTCTCTGTTGTTTACTTCTCATGGTCTACTGCTCTTGCTCTGTTTTTCCTCTCTCTCCAGCAAGCTGCGCTAGAGTCACTCTGATTGGCTGTTACCGCTGCACTTATTAGGAGCAGCACACAGAATAAACTAACAAAAATTACTTACTGATTTAATGCCTAATTTTATTTGCTTGTTTACATCACATTTTTATTTGTTTTCCCTTTTATTGGTTTTAAGGTAATATTAACCTGGGTTATACTTGGATACTTCCTGGTGCACGATTCCAGCAGTAAAGTCAGGATAGTCCCAGATGAAAACATGGATTAACTGATGCAGTTTTTCTTGGTTGCTGATTTGATACATGGTTTCCCCCTTCTGTCTTCCTCTCTCTGTAACCATGTAACTAAATAATCCAGGTTAAGCTTGTGTCCATTTTACAAACATGGCCTTAAAGCATCCGTGCTTTCTCCTCTTTCTTTCTTATTTTGACATTAATTCCTTCTGTGCTGGGGGCTTCTCTCTTTATTCTGAACACGTCGATTTTGTTCCAGCCTCCCCTCCGCCTCTGCCTGGCCCAGCTGTGTTTTGGAAAAGGTTTAGAGAGAGGGAGCAATGGAGGGAGGAATGTGTGACAGTGCAATTTACCACTGCAATTGCTATGCCAGTAAGGACAGAGGGCCAAAAAATGGGCACAAAGGAAGGAGAAAGAGCACAGGACTTTTGTTGTCTGGGTTGTGTTTCACAGGGCTGTCTCTGACTCCTCTGAGGCCAGTGTGTCTGTTCAGACAAACATACATTCAAGATTTAGGAATTATCTGATATTTCTTCAGTTTGATGAGACTAAATACTGATATAAATGATGAATAGGAAATCTTAACACTTTATATCCAGATTAGGCATTTTTTCATGGATTACATCGTCTCTGCTGCCTACCCTCTTTTGGAAAATCCAACAAATACACATGGTCAATGGGACAATGACGTCCCAACAGAAAGACCAGCCGGTCAGACTTTTTTCCCTTCGTCAAGTATAATAACCTTCCGAACCTTGACAAATAAAATCACAGAGCACTCTTCAACCTTAAACATGGCGAAGTGAAAGAGGAGTGATGTTGTTGGTGCCACGAGGTGGAACAAAGGAGAGGTCTTTTCTGAACACAAGACAACATGTGTCACTCCCTTACTGTATCATTGTTAACATAACTATATACAGTATGTATGCACGTATACCAAAAAACTTCAATTAATACCCTGGGCTTTTATTTGGCTTTAATCACTGAACTCACCCTGCCTATATTTAGGACAGGTGTCTCTTTGGGATAGGCCTTTAATTCCTTTCGCACAAAACTCTTGCTCAGCAAAGACAGAAACAGGCTGCTATCAAACTGTTTATTTAAACTAGTATGAATATGACTTGTATAAAAATTATGTTTTTTTCATCTCTCTTGTTTACCATACCAATAAATCTGAATTGTTTCCACAAAACAACCTGAATGATAAAATTATGGAGTCTAACCGATATACGATGTTTGATCAGCTTAAAACTAGCTGAAGCAGGTGACCCAGTGGGCGAGGTTTTATACATCTAAAGAACGTCTCGGGTTACGTATGTAACCCTGGTTCCCCGAGAAGGGGAACGAGACACTGCGTCGGTTACGACACTATGGGAACGCCTCTAGGCGTAGCAGGTCTGAACGTGAATGAAGCGCAGAGTATAAAGCACACCTGTACACACTCATCATTAGCTTAAACTATTAAGCAGGCGCTTCAGGCGGGGAGAGAGGTGCGGCGGGCCGACGCAGTGTCTCGTTCCCTTTCTCGGGGAACCAGGTTTACATACGTAACCCGAGACGTTCCCCTTCGAGGGAACTCGAACTGCGTCGGTTACGACACTATGGGAACGAGATACCCACTAAACCGTGCCGAAACCCCGCCTGCCCCAGTGTGCAATAAAGTGGCACGACTAAGAGGAGAGCGCACGAGTGCCAGGTGCCGAAGGAAGGTCAAGACTGTAAAACCGAATGAATGTGTGCGGAGTGGTCCAGCCAGCCGCTAAACAAACATCCTGCAAAGAGGCCCCGGAAAGGAGGGCTCGAGAGGCCGCCATGCCTCTGGTAGAATGAGCCCTCACAGCCACAGGTGAAGGCAAACCGCGCACCTGATAGGCCAGGGAAATAGTCTGAACAATCCAGTTGCTAATAGTATGTTTGGATGCAGGGAGCCTAGCCCTGGGGGACGCAAAACACACTAGCAGCTGGTCAGCCTCAGAGTGGAGGACCTCAGAGTGTAAATACTCAGTGCTCTGACAGAGCAGAGCAGATGAAGTCTCCCGTCCTCCGCCGTCACATGAGGTGGAGGATGAATGCCTGCAGCACTGTGGACCCTGCCGCACAAGAAGGCACTTTAGGGATGTATCCTGGATGAGGGTGCAGGATAGCCCTAATATTCCCCGGGGCAAACTCCAGGCTTGCTGGGAAACCGAAAGCGCTTGGAGATCCCCCACCCTCCTCAGAGAGGTGATAGCAAGGAGAAAGGCCATCTTGAGGGTCAAGTGCTTAGCCTCAGCTGACTCCAGGGGTTCGAAGGGGGCCTCAGCCAACACCCCAAGAACCACCGCCAGATCCCAAGTGGGAACCTTGGACCGAGTCGCAGGTCTCATCCTCCGGGCACCACGGAGGATCCATGTGGACGGGGCCCTGGAGCTGAGGAGGGTCTCGACTGCTCCGGCTGTTAGACCCGCCTCTAGGTACTGTGCCCCCTCAGGGGCCAGACCCACAGTCGCCATATGGCGGGGCAAGGGTGAAGAACCCGGCCCTGCGCCTGGGACAGCAGGTCTCTCCTCAGAGGGACCCGCCACGGCGGGCCGTCCAGGAGCGATCATGATGTCCGAGAACCACACCCGGGTTGGCCAGAACGGGGCTACGAGCAGTAGGCCGACATTGTCCTGGCAGACCCGCTCCAGAACCCCCGGGAGCAGAGCGACTGGGGGAAAAGTGTACAGATGTAGCCTCGTCCACGAATGTACCATGGCGTCCAGACCCAACGGGGCTGGAGGAACGAGAGAAAACCATAGTGGGCAGTGCGTAGTCTCTTGAGACGCAAACAGATCCACGTCTATGGGGCCGAACTCTTCGCACAAGAGCTCCACCACTTCGGGGTGAAGTCTCCATTCCCCGGGCCTCAGCCCCTGCCTCGACAGCAGGTCTGCTCCCTGATTCTGCGTCCCCGGGAGATACATCGCCCTGAGCGATAGTAACCTCTGCTGGGACCACAGGAGGATCTGAAGCGCCAGTCTGTACAGAGGGCGCGAGCGCAGACCGCCCTGGTGATTCAGATAGGCCACCACCTGGGGCGGCTGTGGCTCAGGAGGTAGAGCGGGTTGGCCGTTAATCGGAAGGTCGGCGGTTCAATCCCTGGCTCCCCCTGGTTGCATGTCGAAATGTCCTTGGGCTAGATACTGAACCCCGAATTGTATATATATATTAAATATTCCGCCAGTGTATGAGTGAGTGTGAATGTTAGTTTCCCTTTGAGTACTTAGGCTCAGTGTATGAATGTGTGTGACTGCAGATGTAGTGAAAAGACTAGAAAGGCGCTATACAAGTACGGAGCATTTACAAGTACAAGTACGTGGTGGCCTTGGAGATCGGGCAGGAAACTCCTTAGAGCCTGGAACGGCGACACCGCCAACATCTCGAGACAGGATTGATGCACCTGCCAGGATCCCCTTGCAAAGCAGCCGTCCATGACCGCGCACCAGCCCGTGAGGGAGGCGTCTGTCGAAATGACCAGCCGGCGACAAGACCCAAATCAGACGGAGAGGATTTCCCCTCTGGGAAAAACCCTTGGTCCTTAGCCACCACTACAGGGGTCTCATATGCAGCAGTCCAGATGGTATTACGCTGGATGCAGCCGCCAGGAGACCCAACACTCATTGAAAGTGTTTTATAGTGATGGCATGGCCTAACTTCACCCCTTTCACGGCAGCCAATATGGTGTCGACACGTGCCGGAGACAATTGTGCCCGCATCGTTGTCGAATCCCATACTACCCCTAGGAACGTAGTCCATTGGGTGGGCGCCAGCACGCTCTTCTTTGCGTTGAGCCTCAGCCCTAAACGCCGCAGATGAGCCAGAACAACATCTCGATGCCGAACCGCCAACTCTCGAGACTGGGCTAGGATGAGCCAGTCATCGATGTAGTTGAAATCCGGACGCCCTGGAGCCTCAGCGGGGCCAGTGCTGCATCCATACACTTGGTGAATGTGCGAGGGGAAAGTGCCAGGCCGAATGGAAGAACCCGATACTGGTAAGCCACACCCCCGAAGGCGAACCTCAGGAACTTCCTGTGAGAAGGACGGATGGAGACGTGGAAATAGGCGTCCTTTAGATCTATCATGACAAACCAATCCTCGGATTGGATGTGCGTCACGATGGCGGGGATGATGAGCATCTTGAACCTGAATCTCCTCAGAGACCAGTTAGAACCCGCAGATCCAAAATAGGACACAGCCCTCCATCCTTCTTGGGGACTATGAAGTACCGGCTGTAGAACCGGCGTCTCTGTCTGGGGAGGAGACACGTTCCACGGCCCCTTTCCTCAGCAGAGTACGAACTTCCTGTCCCAACACCGGACCTTGCTCCGGGCGGACCACAGTCCAAACCACCCCGTTGAATTTTGGAGGGCGGGTTTTGAACTGTAGTCGAAACCCATGTATGGCAGTGCGCAGGACCCACGGAGAAATGTTTGTCAGGCTCCGCCAAGCCTCTGCAAAGTCTGCCAACGGTGGTCGGTGTCTCGTGTGATCTTCTGGTGGACCCCTGAAGCCCCAGAACGGCAGGGGAGAGCCGCCGAGAAGTGACACTCTGCTTCCTCTCCTCTCCGTAGGAGCTCGTAGAGGGAAGGGACCTACGCCTGGCAGCCTCAGCTGCCTTGGGTCCAGACCGGCGAGGGAGGTACTGGCGGAACGCTTCGCCCTGCGTCTAACGCTCCATGGTTCTGTGAAGCTCCGCCAGATCTTCCTCAGATGGACCCCCCCCTCTGAACCATCTCCTGTAGCAGGTCGGCTTGAAGCACCGCCATGGTGTGCAAGCTCGTACCTGCCTGACCCGCTGCCATGTACGCCTTCCCCACGAGCGTAGATGTGGTGCAACATGGCTTGGAGGGTAACGCCGGCTTCTCCAGGGAGGACGCAAGTCGAGGGGAGAGAGAGCTCGCAAGCGCATCCTCCACCCGAGGCATCCTCCCATAACCACGGTCCCTAACCCCCATCACATTACTGTAATTCAGTGATAGGGGTGTGGAAAGCCGTGTAGAGAAGGGTCTGCCCCATGATTACTCAGTTTATCATGTAAATCAGGAAAGAATGGCAGAGACCGGCGTGGAGGTGGCGCGTGGTGCTCAAGAAACCTTTCATCAAGCTTACCACTAGCCTGTGGTGTCTGCTGCCACCAGATGACGCCGCCCCGACACCCGGAAGTCATCGTCCACTACGCTGAGCACGTCCGCCTCCTCGGAGTCGGATTGCTGCAGCGTCTCCGGATCCAAACCGCGAGCGGGGGAAGCCGAGAACAGGCTCCCGAACGAGGAAAGGAAGCGTCATGATGAAGGTCGGAAAAAAGCCTCAGCCGTCCCGAAATCCTCCGACAGATCACGCTGTGAACCCCATGAGTGAAGCCGCCGGGCCGCCTCAGCGGCCGCAGGGCCCACACCACGGGGAGAACACATCCGGCCATCCTCGGAAAAGAGAGCCATGCTGTACCTCAGTACCCGCACGGAAAGGGCTTCGCAATGGGCGCAGGCAGCCCCCTCGAGAGCTGCCCGGGCGTGCTCCATCCCCAAACATGAGACACACATCTCATGAGAATCTCCATCCGTGATGTACCGAGGGCAAGAAAAAAACACACCTTCTGTACATCTGGTTGCCGGACATGCTGGTAGACTTCTTCTTCAGGTAAGACACACTGCTTGTAGGACTGGAGCTTTCTTCAAACAACATACAGAGCGCCTGCTGAATAGAAAAAAGTGATGAGTGTGTACAGGTGTGCTTTATACTCCTCCAGTTATTCCGTCACACCTTACCGTAGCAACAAGCCAATAGGATTGGAGTGATTTCATTCACGTTCAGACCTGCTACGCCTAGAGGCGTTCCCATAGTGTTGTAACGGACGCAGTTCGAGTTCCCTCGAAGGGGAACTTATATAAAAACTAGACTGGGCTTCTAATTGAGACCTGCATTTACTTGTCAAAATATGTATCCAACCCGGCCAGTAAAAGGTGCTGGCGTCCAACTGGGACTAAGTTTTTATATATTATATATATATATATATATATATATATATATATATAAAAGGTCAATTACTGTTGCCAGCAGGTGACGCCATGATTGTGGGTGAATGTCGGCATGTACATGTGTTCAGGGCGGGACTCTCATCCTACATGTACAGTTTGGTGCAGATGTGAGCATGTACACTGAAGTTACAACAACTTCCTGTTTCATGGCGAATCATCGACGCCACAGACACACCCATTGACGAAAACTCACAAATAGCACAACTTTTCATCGTCAATGCCTTTAGAAGGCACAGCAGAAATTTGACGTCGATCCAACGAAATCCCTAGGAGGAGTTCGTTAAAGTACGAAGTGTGTAAATCATCCAAAAATGGCCGTAAAATTCAAAATGGCCGACTTACTGTTGACTTTAGGGTATGGGTTCTTGAGGCTTTTTTGTGCATCTTGATATGATACATGTCCCCAGAAAATTTCGTGCATGTAGGTTGAACGTGAACGAGGGGCTAATTTTTTCCAATTTTCTAGGTGGCGCTAGCGAGTCATTTTGCCACACCCATGCGCGAAACCCATAAGGTCCCCAAAATGGAGCTTACTTTGCAGAAAAAAAAAAAAAAAAAAAAAATATATATATATATATATATATATATATATATATATAATCTTAATAGGGACCTCGCACGGTCGTGCTCGGGCCCTAATAATCTTTACAAATTCAATAGGGACCCCGCACGGTCGTGCTCGGGCCCTAAATATATAATCTTTACAAATTCAATAGGGACCTTGCATGGTCGTGCTCAGGCCCTAATAATAATCTTAGCAAATTCAATAGGGACCTTGCACAGTCGTGCTCGGGCCCTAATAATCTTTACAAATTCAATAGGGACCCCGCACGGTCGTGCTCGGGCCCTAAATATATAATCTTTACAAATTCAATAGGGACCTTGCATGGTCGTGCTCAGGCCCTAATAATAATCTTAGCAAATTCAATAGGGACCTCGCACAGTCGTGCTCAGGCCCTAAATATACATGCTGCTTATGAAGCCTTCATGCAGCAGTTGAATGACGTGTTACCGAACCAGAAGCCTGCGTAGGCAGAGCGATGCTCTGCCTTAAAGTAAACACTTGTGATTTAGGTCGGCTCCCCTGTGAAAACAGCCCAAATTAGCAGCTCCAGTTCTTATAAAGTAATTTTCTTCCTCTTGTCACTCACTGTGTGTCATCATCACTTTGTGTGTTTTCTGGTCAGACGGTCTAACAAATGCACTTTCATGGTTGCAGTCTATAAATACAGACATCAATAAATCATTGAGATGTGTGTGGGAGACACGAGCTGTCTCTTCACGTGTGCATGTCTCAGTGGTGCAGCAGGTACAGTTGGCTGGGGGCCGAGATTCCTGCAACACTGAGTCACATGGGCTGATCATTATCTCGCGCAAACACACACAGAGCAGGGATCAGTGTATTGTATATGATTGCACAAGCCCTTCCCCCTCCCTCAGTTCTCCCTCCCTCTCTCACACACATACACACCCACACATTAGCACACACTCAGTCAGCGGCAGAGAGGGTGTCAGTGCAGAGCTCGATCGTTCGGGAAATAAGAGGTAGGAGGTCACAGAGAGAGGAGTGTATCCCTTTTCAAACTGCTGAAATTTTCATGCCTCATTCTATTATTCAGCCAGCACTAGTGCTCCTGTTCATCAGAGCTGGGTCCTGGTGTGTGCGCAAGACGTTTTTGTGCTTATCACAGGGACCCTCGGACCATAATGGATATCTATTCTAAGCTGCCATCAGCGTGTGAGAGTGCTGTGAGGACGGCGGCTCTGACTCCTCTCTATCTTTTCTCCTGCAGGTTGAATGAAGGCTATGACTGTTGTTTCTCTCACACAGTTGTTGAAGCCATGCACCCGTATGTTGTTCTGTTTGTCTCATTCCTGGAATGTTTTCACACTTTAATCTTTCCTCTTCACAGATGAGAAGGAGGACACGGTGTTAGGGAGTTTGCCGCTGCTCAGTTTCCGAGTTGGAGGAGTGGAGCCCTCGGATAACATCACCCGCAAGTTTGCCTTTAAGGTCAGGAACATCCCGGTGGAGGGAGAGTGGGTGCTGGGAGCTGTGTGTAATTGCATTTCATGCAGGGGATGCTGCGGGTACTGGAGAACAGAAAAGAGTGCTCATGGGAAACAAATGGGTTCAGTGTTCCAGCTGTACCGAGCCACAGAACCATCGCTCGGAGACTCCTCCTCATTGCAGAAGCAGGGTTAGCTGATGTTTGAACTTGTTCCTTGGTTGCATCACTGTGGCTTAGTGAAGGGTGTTGGCTAGCTCTGGTTGACTGATATAAACTGACTGACTTCATGGTGTTAGTTATGACCGCCATGGGAACTGGAGCCTCAGTCTAATCAGAGCAGGATGGATTGATGGCAACAACCTTAAATTAGGACTTCCACCAGAATGGGTTTAATGTTATGAACGTATTATTTTTGATCAGGTATTGTTTTTGGGTTATGTTGTTAATGTCTCCTGAACTACACAAGAATCCTACAGAAACTACAGAACCATCAGCAAACCCAGTATCTGGATGTTAGAGAAAGTGAGGTGCTTTCTCTGCCAGAGGCTGACGGGAGCTGCTTGAGTAAACCAAGCAGGGTGCTTGGAGTACAGTTTTTATCTTGACTCGAAAAGATCTTACACAGACATTAATTTAGTAGCGTCACATGATGTCCGAGGTGGACACCATTATGTTGATAATGTGCATCAAGATTCAGTAACATCCTTAAGAAAGCCGTATCCTCGTAGTGCATAGTGTAAGGACGCTGTGGGACTTCTCTGCAGCGAGGTTTATGTACCAGTAAGAAAGCATGTTTTGGTGGGAGGTAATGATAATCACAGACCAGTACATGGATTGCTGCTGACAAACAGATCAAGGCCGTGTTTCCTCAGATCCTCATGAATCACATCAGCAGCGCTGCAGTGGCCCAGCGCTGAGCTGTTTGTCAGAGCTGAATAAAGATGAGATGATGTGATGTAGGTTAGCTGAGTGTGAATCTGCTGAGTAAAGCTTTATAGAAGTTGGAAAGTTCGCCTGGTTTCCCCTCAGCATCAGCGTGAAGCACACACACACTGACAGCTCTCTCTTATCTCTCTTGACTGTTTATCATTATGACTTTTCTTTACTTTACAGAACATTCAGTTCTTCTCTTGTTCTCGTTCTGTGCAAAGTCCAGTGCATGTACTGGTGCATGTACCAAGTGTGTGCACAACACACACACACACACCTGCAGTGGAGACAGACTGAGCAAATATACTCAGTGTGGCTTTGACATCTTGCCAGGGTTAGGGTGCTGCTTGTTAGCTAACTGATTGGGCACTGTCCTGCCTTGAACCTGGTAGCTAATATTAACAAACTACAGTGTGTAATAGGAACATTAATAATTTTAACAGTGATCATTTGTGCACACCAATCCATCCTGTCACAGAGGTTGTTCTACACGGACAGTTAAAGCTTTTGAACTAAAATTTTAAAACCATAAGTCCATTTTTCACCCATTTCCCGAAACTCTTCACATAAATGACTTCATTTCTCATTGCCTACACCATGTGGTCATTGAGAAAGCACTAACACTCATTATTGTTCACTCAAGTCAGCATAGCTTGAGCTCAGTTAGCACACAGCTACACAGGTGGAAACACAGTCATAACTGATCACACACCAATCAGAAGTTAGAGGAGATGGGACTGGTGGAAGATGAGGAGGGGGAGGAGGAGGAGGTAGAGGTAGAAGGCATAGGTGGAGAAGGACGAGAATTCCTGACCCGTCCCAGACCAAAGACAAGACACTGGGACGGAATAATTTGTAGTACTGAGCAGCACACTAAAAAATAAAAAAGGTTATTTCTTTTTGTTGTGTTAATCATGTGAAAAGGTTTTTGAGGGGGAGAACCACAAGTAACATTACTTATAACCTGTTTTTGTAGTATTGTTTTGAATTTATTTCACCAGTGAGTCAGACTGTAGTGTGTGTTTTTGAGGGCTTGTGTGTTATGCCTGAGGGCAAAGTTTGGTTTTTCAGCAAGATTGAATGGTTTTGAGTGGAGAGCTTCATTTTGACCTGAAAATTGGAAGTTTGGGGAACTGGGTGAGAACTTGTGGATTTGTGTTTTGAGAAAAAGAGGAATAATTTCAAGAAATGTGTTTGAGAAAAACTGTAATGCATCTGAAAGACTAGAGCTAGAATTATATTGGAGAGAAATAAAAATAGAGACATAAAATCTCATAAAGGAGGGTAAATATAAACCACCATGACAAAGCCTTTGAATCAAAGTTAGCGTGAGAGTGGCAGTTGCATCCTGGGCTGGTCGTATATTTTTGAGCTTCCATTCTTCATGCTGAGCTAAGCTATCTCCAGCTCTGTACTGAATGCTGACCTGAGATTATTTCCCAAAATGTCAGATTACTTCAGCATGTTTCAAGAATCGCCTGAAAGTGATGTTCATGATGTTCAGAACAGAACAGTACACGCTGTAAACACGTCTTTAGATGAACTATCTTTGACACAATGCTGTTTCCAACTTGCTTTGACACATTTACTGTTCAGGAAATCTCCTGAGGAACGATGTGCCGCTGGTCATGTCACTCATATCACAACATTCGGTGCTTCCGGTCCATGCTGGACACTGGGTGCACCGCCGGGCTGCCACACTGTGGGGATCTGCTTGAATGTATCTTGTTTTATTTTCTATTCCAGTGAGTCGTGGCATTATGTTTATGATTTTCTTCTTTAGCTGCTCTTATGGCCTGAGGCTGTTGATTGGTGAACTCTCCTGCTGCTGCAAGCGTTCTCCCTCTGATTGGGTCAGTCCGGCTCAATTTGGATCTGGGCTGATTATCCTCAGGTCCCTTTTGGACTGGGTCTTTTTTATTAGAAACTAGATTTTTGGATGTGTTTTACCAGTATTTATTTGGAGGTCTCTAAAGTACATGATATCTGTGTTTGTGCTGGGGCACTACCTTACTACCCCACCAGAGCACTGAGCTCCCAGAATCCTAGGTTACTTGTGTTTGTAGATAAAGACACACACTCCTGTCTAGTGTGGTGCTGAGGTGGAGCAGTTGAACAGTTTCAGGAGAACCTGACATGGTCAGCTCACATCTCCACGCTGGTGAAGAAAACTCAGATACGACTGTATTTCTTGAGGAAGCTTAAGAAGGCTAAACTCCCACGCCAACTTCTTGTCAGCTTTTACAGAGGAGCAATAGAAAGCATCCTGACTGGAAACTGGGATGTACAGGGCCCAGGACCGGAGGGCTCTGCAGCGGGTGATTAAACCTGCTCAGAAGATCATTGGTACCCATCTTCCAAGCATCAGTGATATCGGTGAGGTGCCTACAGAGCCCAAATGATACTAAAGGACAGTACCCACCCAGCCACAGCCTGTTCACCCTGCTGCCTTCTGGGAAGAGATATACAAGTTTCTGCTGCAGAGCAGCTTTTTCCCCCAAGCTGTCAGACTCTTAAACTCTAATTCATCCTCAGCACTGCTCCATTGATAATAGTTTATTTCTGTTCTGTTTTTATAATTGCTTCTACATTAATGTATATTGTCTGCTACATAGCAGAAGGGAGTTTTAAACTCAATTTCACTAATCTGTTATATTGGGACAAAATAAATCTACCTAAACATAAGGTCTTTATATACCACTGAAAATGGACTTATGGATATTATGTTGCATTTCAGTCAATAGATCCCCCTAGAATGTGAGCTAGCACATATGTAATTGGCCAATGCAGTGCCAGGCCAAATGCTCTGCTGCTATTTCAGAATCAGAATCAGAATCAGAAGGAGCTTTATTGCTAAGTAGTGTTTTACGCATACGAGGAATTTGCTGTGGTGATAAGGTGCTACACGTAGACAAACATACAGCGGACATAAATAAATGTAGAAATATATAAATATGGAATAGAAGAACAACGTTGCAGATATATACATGTGCATTATTCTGGGATTCCTGTCTGACCATTTACAGACTACTACAAAGGCAGTAACGCTCTGAGGTGTATGTGGCTTAATCCCCCACACCATAAGATAACACACCATAAGAAGATGAGGCTGCTATCAGGGAGCGAAGGGAACAACACAGCATTGCATTGTGGGGGTTGTTTGGGTGACTGCATGCAGAACATTCCTCAGGTGTGTGCCTTAGAGTGTATCCTGCAAATACAAGTTACATAAAGACAGAGCAGCTGTGTATTCTGGCCAGCTGAAGCAGACGGCGTGTTTTTCTCATTGGACAAGCTCCCTCAGGGCGCTGTAGAGGTGGAGCTCAGGCTGGTCCTGTCCTAGCATGCCTCCTTCAAAGCTGTCTGGCAATTCCTGTCCGACCACTTCTGTTTGGGACTTGTGTTGGTTGAAAATGAGCCACCGCGACAAAGCTGGCAGTGAGGACTCAGTATTAACTGATACATTTCTGTCTACCTGTGCACTAATGAAGTGGAATGTAACTGAACAGATTATAACAGATTATTTGTTTTAATCACCATGGAACACCAGAATATTTGAGTTCTAGCTGCAAGGTGTCCTGGTCACTGAAGATTTGGGATCATGCCAACATCTGTAAAAAGAGAAGAGTCGGCTTTATAAATCTAAAGCTGTAGTGTGCCCCCTCAGACATGAAGCACAGGAAACTCATCAAGGCCCCTTGATACTTATGTGTTAAAGTACATCTATTGTGACTCCTCTGCAGACATAGGAGGCGCAGCAGACCGAAGGCTACACATGATTTAAGCATTGGTCCCTCAGATGGGACAGCTCATGTATATGTTTGTCTGTATGTGTGTTACCTGATTCATGGACTAGCGGTGTGTCTAAGGGGTTTTCCTTTTCTTCAGCCCGATGCATAATCTGTGTTAGGAATAAACTGGATGCAAAGTCACGTGATACAGAAATAAACTGAATGAACAAATGAAACTTGTGCTTGTGGGACTGATAGAATGATCGATGTCTGTGAAACCTGTTTGTAGCTGTTCAGATTTCATTTTTCAGTTTGAGACTGCGTTAACAAGTGAGATTAAAACTAATTTAATTTATAATAACACTAAGCCTGCCGGTGATGAAGGTCACATGGTGTTTCCAGTGACGAAAATGCTGTCTGGAGCCATGCCTTTTTCTATGAGAGGAGAGGGGAAATATTTTATTAATAATCCTGTCTAAATGGAGCTAAGGTGATGTCTTGTGGTTCCACATGTCTCAGTAGATCCAGACCCAGGTTCTTGCCTGAACTGGAATAGTTCTGAATTTGAATACTGATACCTAATGCTCTTCATGTTGAAATGATTTCACTGAACCTATATCCTTTAACCAAGCCCAAGAGCCTCCTGCCACACATGCTAACGTGATGATGTTCTGCAGGTAATGTTTACCATGTTTATCATCTTAATTTAGCATGTTAGCTGGCTTATATTTGCTAATTAGCACTAAGGCTAATAGAAATATAAAGGCTCATGGGAATATCATCAGTTCTGCAGGTCACATTAACACGATGCCCTGCTGAAAAGTTCAAGGATCACCAAAGTTATTACAGTTTATCCAACTGTCCAGGAGTTGAGAATTTCAGTGTAGACCAAAGTGGTGGCATGACTAAGAACCAAAGAATCCTGCATAACAACTTCATAATAGATAAAACTGTGTCCTCTCAGAGAGAAACAGTCAGATCTTTTCTCTTTCATCCAACTCAGTCTGGCCTAGTCTGCGGCTCTGACAGCAATCTAGACTACATTATAATCTTATTTTGCAAAAGAGAAAATCTTGTTTAAATCCTAAATCTTATCCAGCTAACTGAACTGCGTTGTTTTCATGCAGCAGCCCAATCAGAGCTGTCGAAACCTGTCCTACCTGCAGCCGTCCTGCCTGGCTCTGCAGAGGCGTGGCCAGAGCCAGGAGGGAGAGACCTGGCCAAGTCGAGCTGTTATTGTGTCTCAATATCTGTTCTAAATGTTACCATTACAAATGTTCCACTACACGTACACTACAGAAAAATGACACTCGTGTGTGTGTGTGTGTGTGTGTGAAGAGCCAAGCAGCTCACACTGAAAAACACCTCGTTCTCGTTACCCACAGGGAATCGACTTTGTGTGTGTGGCTCGGCAGCCAGAGTCATAGAGTTACACCTGTGTGTGTGCAGCCTCACCCTTCCTGGCAGCAGACGGTTCAACAGAAGTGTCGGGTGGCTGTGAAAAGATGAGGGTTCATTCCTTTGGGGCTTGTGTGCTGCTTTCTCTCTGGTCTTGTGTTCACGTCGCTGACGACGCTCATCAGAGTCCATTGCTAACTGATCCTCACCCAGATGTAGGGTGGGCAAGTCCGGGGTGCAGAATAGCAATGCACTGAACCAGGCTAAAAGCCTAACCGGTGATCTGAGACCTGTTCCCTGACAGGGTCCTAAGACAGAAAAGCTCTCACAGGTCTGTCAGGTGTGTGACCTATGAATGAAGCTGTACACCTTATTGTGTATGGCATGTCATGATTTAATGGACCCACAGCCTTGCTTGGCCCTGTACACACGACATATAAAACCATCAAAAGTAAAGATCACCATGAAGTATCTGGAGCACATTCATGTTCTTGGAGGAGAAACCCTTTCCATCCATTTCCCTTACCCTGACACTCCATGATTGTTCTACTGGCCCCGCCCTCAGGACAAACTGATACCCATCACCTAAGGCTTAAACCTAAGAATAGCTGAAATGAGTAAACTGCACATTTTAGTGGTTGCACAATTGCATGTAAAGTCAATAGCTGGAGATTAAGTTAAGGGAGGGCCGTTAAATGATTAACAACCCCTACTGAGCAAAAGCAGAATTTAAATGTGTTTATACACATGGATAAGTCCTGGATAAGGAAATGTGTGTGTGTGTGTGTGTGTGTGTGTGTGTGTGTGTGTGTGTGTAAGGCTGGATGACAGGGACTGAGAGGGGTATATTCCCTGATGACCTGAGGGCATGTTTGACTAGTCAGGTACACCATGTACTCAATTTGCACACACACACATAAACACACACACTCATTTCCTTCATCCAGACACTTATGGACAGGTACAGTGTAGTTAACTTACCTGACAGGCACACACACACACACACACACACACACACACACACACACACACACAGAAAAGCTCTGCATTTAAACACATCCATGACACATGCAGCAGAATCACACACCATCTTTCTCTCCCTCTACATGTCTATCTGATCATCTTTCTTTGACTTGTTTTTGAGTTTCCCTTCCTCCCTCGTTCCCTCCCTCCTTTTCATTCTGTATTTGTGTGTCTGTTCACTTTTTCTTTACTTTCTATTTTTACTTTAAGATAACCTAAGATGTGCCTTTATTGACAGGGGGACTTCAGACTGGCACAGCAGCATATGGGATTAAAACATAGTAAATTAAACTGGATAAAATATATAATATATATATTTTCCTTCCATTTGCTCCCCTTTCAATCACCCCTTTAGTTCATCTTTCAAACCATGCTTCCCTCATCCCTTGCTCTGTTTCTCTCTCCCTCTTTCTCATTGTATTTCTGCTTCCTTCTCAGTGGCCTTTCTTTCCTTTGTTTTTGTTCCAAAGAATATTAAATGATAAGAAATGATCACAGTTTTATTTTCCTAAAGAAATAATGTTTTTGTGTGTCCCCTTTCCTTTCTCCTTTATTCATCCCTCCCTCTCTGACTACATAAAGAATGAACAAAGGAAGGACAACGAAGGAGACACACACACACAGCCCCACCTCTGTAGCTAGGTTACTACTGCCTCTTACCACACAGCCATTTCAGCCAACCGCATCGCCTTGCATCACTGCTGGAGGCGGAGCCTCACATTGCTCCACAGTGGAAGGAAGTGACTTCTGTTTATCAGTGACATCATTTCCTCTGGATGTCTTGTAACAGTACTGCTCCTCCTACACACACACACACACACACACACACTCTCTTCAGTCACTAGCGGCCAAGGACGACCATACAGCCAGTCTGTCGACTCGCTGACTGCATGGTTCACCACTGCCACACCAAAACATGACAGCCTTCACGTTTATTTTCGTTACTGTCTAGTTTTGATAGAAATGAAAATCTGATTAAAATGCAGGGTGTTAAGAGAGGAGAGAAGTGGTGACACCAGAGTCACCCTTCACATGAGATTAAAACCAGATTAGACCAAACTGAATTAGATCTCATTTGCAGAAAGCAGTAAGAATTAGGTGTTTGTTCTGCTGAATAATACATGAAGACAGTACTTTCTACAGCAGGAGAGGACTGACCACATAAAGGGTTTTAGTCTCATTATTTTCTGCAAAAACTGAACACCCTGTGGGTTTTACATATATGTCCTGGTTAGGGATGAAACAGTATGAAAATTTCATATCACGATTATAGTGACCAAAATTATAATGGTTATCAGTATTACCGCGGCATTGTAAAAATGTGCCGAAAAAGATTAAAATGTAATGATACACACACTGAAACCAAGTTTTATATTGAAAATTACAAATAAAATTGCCATTTTGTTTGCATAAACATTAAAATAACAGCCAATACCTTTTGTAAACATTTGAAAACCATCTAGGTGTGCATTATCCAGATTTTATATTTTATATTATATAGGTAATGCAGTGACCCCATGCAGTCAGACCCCTTGGGACAATACAACATGGGACTCCATGTCCTTGTTTTGCGTAATTTTTTGCAACGGATTCAAGCAGTGAGGATAATTTTGTTGTAGTCTTTCTGTAGAAAATTTTGGGTCCATCCAATTCTGAGATTGCGTCGAGAGCAAGGAGAGTTCCACCTCCTTATCAAGGAGCTGCGGGATTATCCCGATCGATTCAAAGTGTACTTCAGGATGTCAGACATATTAAAAAGAAGACCACCAATTTCCGCAAACCAATTGATCCTGAGTAGAGACTGGCAGGATGTCTTTGGTTATACACACACACACACACACACACACACACACTAACCTGTGCAATTGGAAAGCGCGCACCAGGCACTGAAACCAGCATACAATAAGTTACAGCATACAACACCATTATTTTGTGTGCTATAATAATATTTGTATAATTTTAGATATCTGAGCACTGGGGACTAGGTTGGGCATCAGCACTGTAGGGATGATTGTGAAGGAGACCTGTAACCAAATCTGGCTGCAGCTCCAGCACACCTACATGCCAATTCCAACAGAGAACACCTGGAAACACACAGCAAGGAGGTTCAATGAAAGGTGGAACTTCCCTAATTGTATTGGTGCTCTCGATGGAAAGCATGTCAAGATTGAGGCCCCTGCAAACACAGGTTCCCTCTTTTTTAATTATAAAGGCACCTTTTCCATTGTCCTCCTGGCATTAGTGCATGCCGATTACCATTTCCTGGCCATCAATGTGGGCAGCTATGGTGGGAACCGTGACAGAGGCATTTTCGCAGATTCTGCGCTCCACCATGGGATCCTGAATGTTCCACCCCCAAGGTCAACCACATTATCGTGGCAGACGAGGGCTTTGCCATGAAATCATATCTGCTCTGACCCTACAGCTGAAAGCACCTTGAAGAGGACAAGTGCATCTTCAACCTCCGCCTGTCAAGAGCACATCGCATCTCAGAAAATTCCTTTGGCATTCTGACCCAAAGATTCAGGGTTTACAAATATCAGTGGAGGTGAACCCTGACCTGGCAGACAGCATCGTCAAAGCAACTTGCATCTTATGCAACTACCTGCGCCATGAAGTAGTGGGACATGCCGGCCAGGATGACAGCTTTGACTGAGGATGCTGGTAAGGCATGTCTAGTTTCAGTTTCAGAGGCCGAAGGGTAAGTGGGCATCTGAAGAGGCTCTCCACATTAGAGACACATTGAGAAAATATTTTGTCTCACCTGCTGGCGGGATACCATGGCTGTACGACATGTGCGCTGTGGACGATTGTAGACACAAAGTCAGTCACACTGTAGACTTCAGTCATGTGTAATGGCTGAGCTGCCTCATTGTTTAGTTCGCCCATGCAGAGCTTACACCTTCTTGACACACTTGACTCGTTTTTTGTTTATTTTTCCATTCAAAAGAACTTTCTGCCCAGAAGATTAGAAACTGAATTCATGTATAGAAAAAAAATTATAAATAGTTGTTCTGCATATCAAAAATTAACAACAACAATAGGTTAAATTAGAATTTTACATTAATAACCTCTTAAGCTCTATTTACATTGGAATAATACATTGGTAATAATAATTACATTGAAACTGATTATCTTAAATGGTTGTGAAAAGATTATAACTATTAACATTTTAACAAGTAGCCTACAACAACTATAAATCACAGAACGGTAGGTTGGATCTTGGGAAAACTGCTGACAACAAACCCCTTCAAAGGCAACATCATAGGTCAATTACTGCATTTTTATTTTTAAAAAGGACAGTTTCTCTGGGGCGAGTCTCCTCATGGAGGGAGCCAAGCTGGAGAGAAAGGTTGACACCTCATCAGTTTGCAGGTCTGCCTCTGCTGTCGCTCTGCCTCTCTCTCCTTCTCTCTCATTTCATCCCTTGCTTCTCTCCACTGCCAGTACTCACTCTCTGCCTGCGTCTTTCTACGTTTGGCACTGCGGCTACCTGTAGGAGTCCACCACTACACTGTCGCTCTCCTTCTCTGCCTGCGTCCTCTCATTTTCCCCTATTCCATTCTCCTCCTCCTCATCATCATCATCCACTTGGATATTACCATCTGACCTGTTGAAAGTAGCTATCTGATTAATGAAACGATAAATCGCACTCTGCATACGTCAGCTTTCTGTGGTGCATTTCTGGACAGGCTAACATTACCTCCTCCTTGCCAAGAAATTTTGCAAGGACACTGTGTCCATATGGATCCACTTCTTTTTCTTGCTGGCCCCCTGTCCACGTCTGCCCTGTCCCTCTTTCCTGTAGTAGACATATGTTTCCCGCAGGTTGCGGCACATTTTCTTCACTGCTTCAACTAACATCATACAAAAAAAAGGAAAACCATTATTACATACAAGCAGTCATTTAGGCGACCCCGGTCCACGCATTTTATTAAAAGTCAAAGCATGCTAGCAACTGAATAAAACCCTGTTTGAGACTAGCACTATTCACTACGAATGGATGAATGACGTTAGTAACATGCTATTGTTTAGCTAACTTGTGCACAATACTATATGATCTTTCGTAGGCTACACCCTTTATTTTAAGCCAGTACCTACCATCCTCTTTTCCAAGATGTTCCGCAATCACCTGCCACAATTGGTCTTTGTATTCCGTGTCTTTATATTTTGCACTTTTATTTTAAAGTGCTTTGTGCTGCAAGACGAAGTGGATCAGCTTGTCAGACCCAGACCCCATTCTGGATTTTAACTTTCGCTTGTACAGTGGCTCTTAAGTTTCAAAACACCTCTCATGCGGAAAAAATGCAGAAAATCAAACCCAATCCGAATTCTTTTATTACGGACGAAAGTTTCGGAGGCAGTGTGTTAACGTGATTGACACAACGTGAGATTGTTTTTATTTTTTAATGTCCGAAAATTTCGGACTCAGTGTGCAAGGATGTTTTGAAGACAGTTATAGTAACTGCAATGAGCAACTACTGATATAAATACAGAGGAGTCTGCAGCGTTTCTCCTGTTCTGACACAACTAATTTGATACTGGACTTAAAATGAACAAGATACGCTGGTTGGTTGACTTACAGTGCCTTGCGAAAGTATTCGGCCCCCTTGAACTTTTCGACCTTTTGCCACATTTCAGGCTTCAAACATAAAGATATAAAACTGTAATTTTTTGTGAAGAATCAACAACAAGTCGGACACAATTATGAAGTGGAACGAAATTTATTGGATATTTCAAACTTTTTTAACAAATAAAAATTAAAAAAATTGGGCGTGCAAAATTATTCAGCCCCCTTAAGTTAATACTTTGTAGCGCCACCTTTTGCTGCGATTACAGCTGTAAGTCGCTTGGGGTACGTTTTGCACATCGAGAGACTGAAATGTTTGCCCATTCCTCCTTGCAAAACAGCTCGAGTTCAGTGAGGTTGGATGGAGAGCGTTTGTGAACAGCAGTTTTCAGTTCTTACCACAGATTCTCGATTGGATTCAGGTCTGGACTTTGACTTGGCCATTCTAACACCTGGATATGTTTATTTGTGAACCATTCCAGTGTAGATTTTGCTTTATGTTTTGGATCATTGTCTTGTTGGAAGACAAATCTCTGTCCCAGTCTCAGGTCTTTTGCAGACCCCATCAGGTTTTCTTCCAGAATGGTCCTGTATTTGGCTCCATCCATCTTCCCATCAATTTTAACCATCTTCCCTGTCCCTGCTGAAGAAAAGCAGGCCTAAACCATGATGCTGCCACCACCATGTTTGACAGTGGGGATGGTGTGTTCCGGGTGATGAGCTGTGTTGCTTTTACGCCAAACATAACGTTTTGCATTGTTGCCAAAAAGTTCGATTTTGGTTTCATCTGACCAGAGCACCTTCTTCCACATGTTTGGTGTGTCTCCCAGGTGGCTTGTGGCAAACTTTAAACGAGACTTTTTATGGATATCTTTAAGAAATGGCTTTCTTCTTGCCACTCTTCCATAAAGGCCAGATTTGTGCAGTATACGACTGATTGTTGTCCTATGGACAGAGTCTCCCACCTCAGCTGTAGAGCTCTGCAGTTCATCCAGAGTGATCATGGGCCTCTTGGCTGCATCTCTGATCAGTCTTATCCTTGTATGAGCCGGAAATTTAGAGGGACGGCCGGGTCTTCGTAGATTTGCAGTGGTCTGATACTCCTTCCATTTCAATACTATCGCTTGCACAGTGCTCCTTGGGATGTTTAAAGCTTGGGAAATCTTTTTGTATCCAAATCCGGCTTTAAACTTCTCCACAACAGTATCTCGGACCTGCCTGGTGTGTTCCTTGTTCTTCATGATGCTCTCTGCGCTTTAAACGGACCTCTGTGACTATCACAGAGCAGGTTTCATTTATACGGAGACTTGATTTCACACAGGTGGATTCTATTTATCATCATTAGTCATTTAGATCAACATTGGATCATTCAGAGATCCTCACTGAACTTCTGGAGAGAGTTTGCTGCACTGAAAGTAAAGGGGCTGAATAATTGTGCACGCCCAATTTTTCAGTTTCTTATTTGTTAAAAAGGTTTCAAATATCCAATAAATTTCATTCCACTTCATAATTGTGTCCGACTTGTTGTTGATTCTTCACAAAAAATTACAGTTTTATATCTTTATGTTTGAAGCCTGAAATGTGGCAAAAGGTCGAAAAGTTCAAGGGGGGCGAATACTTTTGCAAGGCACTGTAACTGTGTATCGTTTTATCATGTGTAGTGGATGAATAGAGTCTGCAGACACACAAGGCACACAGCAGCGGAACAAGTGTATTGTTTTTACAAGAGCAGCTAACACTGAGAGCTTCAGTTTACAAGCTGTTAGCAAATTCGGATAGACAAACCAAAGCTAAAAGCTAACTCACCCTGCGTTCACTCATCGAGCTTCCCTCAGCGCTCTCATGAAAACAAGAATATGACCAGACTTCAGAGCAGCGTGTTGTCATGTGGTGCTGCGCAGCGCTGACCTAACATGATGCATGCTGAACTTAACATAAGGCATGCTGGTTAGAAATTGTGTCCAACTTTCTGCTGCAAAACGTCACCATGTAAAATGACATTAAAATCTCACAGGATTTTTGTCCGGCTGCACAAAGTTGGAACCACCTTCTTATCTTGTGGCATTTGCGGCATCAGTCATTGTTCTAAACTCACAGTAGGCTCACGCAGTCCGACTTGACGGCGCTGTTTTTATACCTCACATTAGATTATCAAGTTGGCGAAAGTCAGCCGCAATCATGTCGAACGCACCTTTTGTCAAATTTCTGTCAGAAAGGCTGAGTGCTGAGGCAGGAATGCTGAGTGTGGACCCAAAATTTGCGAGGCGGATACAGTTCAAAAAGCTTTATTACGAAAAACAAAACAGACATGTATGAGCACATTGCGAGAGTCCAAACAAAACAGTAATCCAAAAACACAGATATCCAAAGGGAAGATTCCAAGAAATACAAAGTAATCCAAAGGGAAGAATCCAAATCGAAGGAACAAAGCTCGGACAGAACACTCACAACAGACTATGACACCACAAGGACTGAACACAATTGAGGGCAATATATACAGGGACACACAACACACACAAAGCAGGCAGGGCAATTAAACACAGGTGAGAGCATTGGGAATCAAGGTAGACAGGAAACAAAAACACCAATCACCAAAATTACAAAATAAAACAGGAAGTAAAGCTACAGATACACAAGGATATATTGTATGTAACTAAATACAACAGAAAAGAAGGAAGCAATGCTTCACTAACAAAATCTAACAAGAACACAGAGGCAATGGGTAAAACAGAAATAGAAATTTAACAAAATAATAGAAAAACACCACACTCAAAAATCCGTGTGTGGTTCGTTCTTCAAAACCAAATCGGAAAAACCAAAAAAACAAGTCATCTGTTTTGTTTTTCTGTTTCAAACCCATAACCAAAAACAAAGGAGCTCAGACATGTTTGTATTTTTTATTATTATTATTATTATTATTATTATTATCATATGTAGTCATTTTGCTACAATTACACATCACACAACAGCTGCAGCTGTGTTTGCACCTGACCTTTCTGTAAGAGGGAAGAATTTAGAAAGTTGCATGGCGCTGCAGAGAGCCCCCAGCTGCAGTAGTGCATGGATGATGCATAATTTCATCCAGCCTTAGGGATAATAATAATAATAATAATAGCGACACAACCCGTACAGGAGAGGGAGTGGGCGGACCAGGAACAGGAGATCGCAGAGCAACTGGCCCGCTGCAGACGGTCAGTGAGCCTTCCCTCTGGCAGGATGAAGTTCTGATTTTACGCAAGATCCATGATGATAGAGAAATTAATAAAGCATTCTGTGAATATTTTAGACACCCCCCAAAATATCAGAAATATTGTTTTAGGGGAGCTGATGTCTTATTAAGGTGAGCTAAGATCCCCCTGGCTCCCCGCAAGTTTGCACCATGCCTACAACTCCTGCTCACTCCCCAACTTGTCACATATGGACCCATGGTCAAGGCCTATGTAACGCACTGGGGGATCCCTATAGCGTCATAGGTCAACGCAGTGGGGAAAGCCCTGTAGCATCCGTTTGTGATAGTAAAGGCAGGTAGGATATGATAAGCTATTATACATACATGGTTGGGGCGAAAGGAGGGCCAGGACCTTTGAATCAGGAGACAGGAGGAATGTTTGTGTATCCTGTGAAACAAAAAGTCAACATTAGGCTAAATATTTTTATATTTAATTTTATATAAGGCTATTTCTTTTCAGGTCGCATCACATCTCATATCAACTGTGGCGAATATGATTGTAGAAGTGAGCACTATATTACAGAGCCTCAAACACTCAAAATTATCCAATTTCTAGCTTAAGTAGGCTACATCAGTATCAAGGAAGCATTTTGTTTTGAGCTGATCTGAAGCAGCTGCTTACTCGAGCAATATAATAAAATACCCGAATATGTTTATCAAGGGTTTTTTCTCGAGGCTATACGGCCAGGGTCCGACCTCCTCTCCCTCGCCCTGTACGTTCCAGCGCCCCGCTCCCCCTCCGTTAACTCTAGTATGGGTTGCTGGCTGGATTAAGTCTGATGCTCCTGATTTTACACATAATCCATGTACTGCTGCAGCTGGAGTATGTCCGCAGCGCCGCACAACTAAATTCTTCCATCTCATAAAGAATATAAAGCTCAGGTCGAAACAGTGTAGCCTGAAGAGGCTGAACGAAAATTACCCGAACATAGCTGCAGCCTCCGGTACTGTCCTGTTTTTCTAACTAAAAACCCACTAATGTTGATGTTCAAGCTCATCTTAATTATATAATCAGGCACCGCCATCGCCCAAGTGTATCTGCTGCAGGTTTATCAAGTATAACACACAAAGCTACTCAAATCAGACTCATTAAATATCAAAAAACAATATTATCCTTTTTGGGTTTAAAACAGAAAAACAAAAACAAATATCTGTTTTTTTGTTTTCTGTTTTTCTGTTTTGGTTTTAAAACAGAAAAAAACAAAAAAGGACTTGGTTTTTTGGTTTTCACGATTCGATTTTTAAACGAAATAATGAAAGAACGAACCATACACGGATTCTCAAAAATCCATGTATGGTTCGTTCTTTCATTATTTTGTTTCAAACCCAAATCGGGAAAAAAGAGTTTTTTTTGTTTTTTCTGTTTTAAAACCAAAATGGAAAAACGGAGAACCAAAAATCATCTATTTCATTTTTTTGTTTTAACAAAGGAGCTGCATTTTGTTCTATCTTTGACTGGTGTATCCCTACAACCCATCACTCCCCCACTTGTCACATATGGTTAAGTTGTTTGTAACGCACTGGGGATCCCTATAGTGTCACAAGTGGGGGAAGCCCTGTAGCTTCAGTTTGTGACGGTAAAAGCAGGTATATGATATTTAACAGAAAAGACGGAGTAAGAACTGGTTGAGGTGAAAGGAGGGCCAGAATCAGGACTGAACCAGGAGACCGGTGTTCGTGTCCAGTGTGAAACAAAAAACTCAATGTTACATATTTAAGCTATTTATTTTATTTTATAGCCTATAGGCTAAGGTTATGGTGAATATGATTGTAGAAGTGAGCACTATAGACCTAGCCACATAGGAAAAAAGAAATATGAGAATATGGGCTACTTGTTTACGCGTCAAGCTGGAGGAGCCACGCAAGCACTCAAAATTCTCCCATATGTAGATTAAGTACATAAGCATCAAGGAAGCATTTTGTTTTGGGCTGATCTGACGCGGCTGGTACCTGAGCAATGTAAGAAAATTCCCGAATATGTTTATCAAGGGGGCGCCAGGGGGAGCTTTCCTCCTCTTAATAAGACATGAGCTCCCTTGAAAACATGATTTGTGATATTTTGAGGGGTCTCTAAAATATTGACAATATGCTATTTTTGCCATTCATTTCTATTTTTCTGTAGCCTATCATCATGGATCGTGCGTAAATCAGTAGCATCAGGCTTCATCCAGCCAGAGGGATCACCGACCGAAATATTGAAATTTGAAATATTTTTGTCTTCCATGTTACACACTGTAAGCAGATGGCATCATTGGTGCATTTCTTCAAGTTCAACAGTGTATAATTATGTTCTTTATTTCATTAATCTTATTTTTATCCATAGGAAAAGGTTTGTATATTAACTCTGAGTTGTTCATGTGTTCATGTAGATGTGCTGACAACACAAAATGACCTGTATTTAAAACCTGTTCCTTCACAGTGAAAACTGGAGCTAAACACTGCTATCAAACACTAAAATCAACTGTCTTAGGAGAAGAGTTACAGTTTGGTTTATCTGCTTTGTAATGTCAGACTTTAAGAGGCTCCAGATGTTCTGAACATGCTTCCTCACAGCCATAAATAATACATATCCAGGCCCTAACATCTCGTTAACCAGCAGTGATCAGTGACCTTTGACCACACAACCCTTAACCTTTCCACCCTCACTGTCTCCTCTTCCTCCCTCCTCCACCCACCCCTGCCAGCTCTGCTGGCCCTCGCTGTCTACTGTTGTGGTAGAAAGTACAGTAGGTACAGTGTTGATAGTTTCCTACTCTTCTTTAATTAACTGTCCTGTCTGCAAAGGATGCATGATTAAGTCTCTTGTACTGCATGTCTGCATGTCAGTTGAATACCTGAGCACTTATATTTAACAGTCTGGTTCTGTTTGGGTTGTTCAGTTATTGACTGCATGTCAAAGGCACCCCCTGGGATTTTGTTTTTGTGACCAGTCCCGCCACCACAAACCCTACAGTTTTCTAAAACTCACCTGTGAACTGGTTAGAGTTTCAAACATAAAAACTGACCTGGGAGGTCGTTTAAGGGTTTAGGGGTGAGTGATGTAGCTTTAATATGAGAAGTTTAGGACAGTGCATGTATATCATTAAAGGACAATTGTAGTTTATCACAACTTTGGTGTTATTTTCAAAGTTGTGTCAATTATAGAAAGACTTAGTTGGAAGAGAGAACAGAAGAGAAATATAAAATGATTAACTCCAGTCAAATATATTTTTCATCCATGCCAGTATCACAAATCACAAATGTGCCTCACATGGCTTTACAATCTGCACAGCATATGACCTCCTCTATCTTCTCACAGCTGGTTTGTTTCCAGCCTGTCTGATAAACCCTAAGTTGTAATGAACCTTAATGACTTCTACCTGGACATCTTTGATATGTTGGTTCTTCACTGCATGAGGAGATGATGTTACTGCTGATGAAGATAATGGGGATGTTGGGTATAATAATAGCCAGGGACCTAACCCACTCTGTTTGTTTCCCTCTGCAGGTATGGTTGGACGAGGAAGAGGAGGGAGGTGAGGAAGGAGAGTCAAAGCATCCCGTTGTGTTTTGCATGCAGGCAGAGCATGCTGGGACCAGGACATACTTCTTCAGCACTGACAGCCATGAGGAGCAGGAAGAGTGGATTAGAGCCATGAGCGAGGCTACAGAGGTCAACATTAGGTCACAGAGGTGCTGTTCACACAGAGCCACACTCAGACACACAGTACACACACACAGATTTGATTGGGCCTGTCCATTATGTCCAGTCATGGCAATACTGTATGGACTCATATGGACTACTCATATCTTAAAGGGGCATTATGTAGTTTTCAGCAGCTACTAGTGGTGCACTTTTAAGATTGCAACCAGGTGTGTGCTCGTACGCGTGCTCGCTTCAAGAGAGCATTTTCCGAAAAACAAACGGTTTCATTGAGAGGTCCAGCAATAGATGTGGAAACACTGGCATACCGGCTGCTTTTCACTAGACATGTTCATGCTCTGTGACTTCAATATTCCCGGCTCAGAGGCAGATCAAATCAAAACCCTTTTCGGCTGTGTAACGTTATTTTTCAGACAGTGCAGCCAGCTGGCATATTGGCACAATCCTCCCAGAAAATAAGGCAGTGTGACAGTGGCTATAGACAGACAGGGAGGCAGCTTCACACCACATGCTGGAAACTCAGGTAAACTCCCACTGCAACGTTACAGCAATATTTTTATCAGCTTATGGTTGAACTAATCCATGCTCATTACATAATAACGTTACATTTACTGCATTTAGCCAACTTGATATATCGGCTCACCTGTCTGCTTTTCAGAAACTATGTTTACTATCTGTGTATTTTTCAACGGAGGCTCAGCAATGTGAACACAACTAAATGTTTTAGATGATAACAAAATGGTTAGTGAGCCGGACTGAATATTATAAATTAGATTGTTACCACACTCTATAACAGTTAGACTACTAAGGTTACTGTAGTGAAAAACGTTTTTTTCCATTCCATTTTTCCCATTGTGTTGTCCTGTGCGTTATGTTGCATTATTGTTTTTTTTATTATGTAGATCATGTAAGTTATAGCGACTGAGAGGTGGAGAAGCTGTGTAATGGAGTATTGGTAAAACTAGGCTTCATCCTGAACCAGGTGCTTTTACTTAAAAAATCAAAGATTTATTAATAAGTAATTTCATTGAAAAACTTTGCTTTGGTGCCATCTGGTGGTGATATCAGGAACGACACTGTAAATGTCCAGAATGATGTTGTTGGGTATGGGACTTCCACTTGCATATTATCTTCCATTCATATATACGTCTAACAACATCTTTAACAATCACTGACTGATTTATTCTTAATTACAAAGCTAAACACGTGTGGGGGATTTCTTGAATAAGAAGCAAATGCTCAAATAAGGAAAAAAAATAAGAAATTTTTACTAAGGATAAATCACACACTTCACATTAAATGTAGCCAGGCATTTGGCTCTGTAGTTTTGTGCACCAGCTGCAGGCTGGCAGGTAATGAACTCATGGGACAGCAACGATGAATGTCTTCTTAGAAAAACAAAAGAAAAATGAAAATAATTGAACCAATTAAGAATGTGTTGGTAACATTGTGACTCACTAACAAAATATACAGAAAAGCATGACACAGGTACAAGCACAATGTTCCTGCATTATTAGAAAGAAAACAGTATGCACAGTATGAATGGTAACGTACTGGCCCAATTCAAGCAATGCATATGATGCAGATCAGTACAGCATGACCTGCTGTCAGTCATTTGCCTCTTGTCTCTGTAAGTCAGTGTGAACACAAACCACACCAGAGATAAAAAGCAATAATGGATCATTTTGTTTGTTGGCAAGTAAGTTTAAAGGAGAAATGTACAAAACTCTTCATTCCTAAAAACACCAAATGACTGTTATGGGTTTGATCCATGTGTTGGTGACAGACTCAGTTACTTGGCTTGGTGCTGAGAGTTTAAATTCACTGACTCTGTAATATTTCTGAAACAAATCAAAGCTGTCTGTCTCTTCTCATGCATTCTTTTTCCTTCAACCTTCACAGAACAAAATCAGACACCACAGCTGCTGTCACCCACACCATGGTGACCAAGGCACCCGACCCACAAACAGAACAGGATCCACAGAGTGAAACTGACAGTAACCTGCCCCCCTACCCTAAGATCAACGGGGTCGACAGCCTTGAGACACCCCCGCCCCACCCCCCCCCCTGCACTCAGGAGGGAAAAAAGAATGACGGAAGACGAGGAGAAGGTGAAGATGAAGGGGGGGGACCTAGCCCTGACCACGCCTTCCACCCTAATCACCATCCAAATGGTTGGGACAACTATGGACCTCGCAGTACCATGCCGCACAACAGCAATAGCAAACCCCCTCCATCCAGGAGCCACAGTACCCATCGTGCCCTTCAGGGACACCCAGAGGGGAGTGCCGGCCCATCTCAGAACCCCAGGGAGCAGCAGGAGAACGTGGTGATGAGGAGGGGCTTTGTGCCCAGGACTGCTCCAGAGAGGGTGGCCCAGAGGAAGAGCTCCATGGCCCAGCTGCAGCAGTGGGTCAACCAGAGGCGATGCATGGCCTCCCAGGAGGACATCAACAGGTAGATCAACCCTGTCCCTTTTTGCAAGTCTTCTGTGTTGTTTTTTGCACTTAGCTTCAGATTACAGTTCAGTGGTTATGGGATACCAGGACACTGATAGTGCTGCTGTACTGTAAGTCACTTATAAAGACCTTACACTGGCATTCATTCATTAAAACAGGTCTTAAATGTTTTCTTGTCCTTTTGTAGGATTAAATAAATGCCGTAATGTCATGAAAAAATATTTTTTGTGTGACTTTACAATTTACTGCGTTTGGTGTGACTTGGCTGTTACACATCAGCACTGGTTACATTATGTCAGTGTTTAGCTTTACACTCTGGACTGTGGAGTGTTTGTGGTGCACAAGCAGAAAACAAAACGTCTCTGATGTGCTACTAACAAGCTAATGTTAGCTCATCGCCTCAGAATGGGCAAGCGTCTGAAGTACAGAAGGCCAGAGATACAGACAAGTTGGCTAAGAGCAGTGGCGCTGAGGTTAGCACAACAAGTGGATCAGTGTGCGAGTCAGTCACACTATGGCGAGCGCTAAAGAAACAGCTGAGCTGGAAGACCTGCATGCAGGTTACAGGTCAGTTAACATTACAACAGCAACTGAGAGACAGTTGTGTATAAGACGAGGACCGTGTCTGTGTGTCAGCGTTGTGCCACTGTTGCAGGGTAACGTTATGTGAATAGAAACATCCAACATACTAACGCACATTAAACTTACATCACCCAGATGTGCTGATCACTGGGACGAGGAAAAATCAGAAATAGAGCCCAACTCCTTATCCTCACTGCTTTCACGCCAATACTATATTTCAAGCAGCCTTTAGATGCAAAAACAGAACAGGATGAATAGTCACTGAAGCTATTGGCATAGTATATTACATTACATAACCTTATTCAGCCAAGGGGTGACTAATTGTAACAACTCATATTGCACTAGTTAGGGCCCGAGCATGAAACATGCGAGGTCCCTATTGAAACTGTAGGGATTATTAGGGCCCGAGCACGAACCGTGCAAGGTCCCTATTGTAACTGAAGAGATTATTAGGGCCCGAGCACGACCGTGTGAGGTTCCTATTGAATTTGCTAAGATTATATATATATATATATATATACACACACACACACACACACACACACACACACACACATACACACAGTGAGGAAAATAAGTATTTGAACACCCTGCTATTTTGCAAGTTCTCCCACTTAGAAATCATGGAGGGGTCTGAAATTGTCATCGTAGGTGCATGTCCACTGTGAGAGACATAATCTAAAAAAAAAATCCAGAAATCACAATGTGTGATTTTTTAACTATTTATTTGTATGATACAGCTGCAAATAAGTATTTGAACACCTGAGAAAATCAATGTTAATATTTGGTACAGTAGCCTTTGTTTGCAATTACAGAGGTCAAACGTTTCCTGTAGTTTTTCACCAGGTTTGCTGAGAAACACGGAGTTTGAGCTCCCTCCAAAGATTCTCTATTGGGTTTAGGTCTGGAGACTGGCTAGGCCACGCCAGAACCTTGATATGCTTCTTACAGAGCCACTCCTTGGGTATCCTGGCTGTGTGCTTTGGGTCATTGTCATGTTGGAAGACCCGGCCTCGACCCATCTTCAATGCTCTAACTGAGGGAAGGAGGTTGTTCCCCAAAATCTCGCAATACATGGCCCCGGTCATCCTCTCCTTAATACAATGCAGTCGCCCTGTCCCATGTGCAGAAAAACACCCCCAAAGCATGATGCTACCACCCCCATACTTCACAGTAGGGATGGTGTTCTTGGGATGGTACTCATCATTCTTCTTCCTCCAAACACGGTTAGTGGAATTATGACCAAAAAGTTCTATTTTGGTCTCATCTGACCACATGACTTTCTCCCATGACTCCTCTGGATCATCCAAATGGTCATTGGCAAACTGAAGACGGGCCTTGACATGTGCTGGTTTAAGCAGGGGAACCTTCCGTGCCATGCGTGATTTCAAACCATGACGTCTTAGTGTATTACCAACAGTAACCTTGGAAACGGTGGTCCCAGCTCTTTTCAGGTCATTGACCAGCTCCTCCCGTGTAGTTCTGGGCTGATTTCTCACCTTTGTTAGGATCATTGAGACCCCACGAGGTGAGATCTTGCATGGAGCCCCAGTCCGAGGGAGATTGACAGTCATGTTTAGCTTCTTCCATTTTCTAATGATTGCTCCAACAGTGGACCTTTTTTCACCAAGCTGCTTGGCAATTTCCCCGTAGCCCTTTCCAGCCTTGTGGAGGTGTACAATTTTGTCTCTAGTGTCTTTGGACAGCTCTTTGGTCTTGGCCATGTTTGTAGTTGGATTCTTATTGATTGTATGGGGTGGACAGGTGTCTTTATGCAGCTAACGACCTCAAACAGGTGCATCTAATTCAGGATAATAAATGGAGTGGAGGTGGACATTTTGAAGGCAGACTAACAGGTCTTTGAGAGTCAGAATTCTAGCTGATAGACAGGTGTTCAAATACCTATTTGCAGCTGTATCATACAAATAAATAGTTAAAAAATCATACATTGTGATTTCTGGATTATTTTTTTAGATTATGTCTCTCACAGTGGACATGCACCTACGATGACAATTTCAGACCCCTCCATGATTTCTAAGTGGGAGAACTTGCAAAATAGCAGGGTGTTCAAATACTTATTTTCCTCACTGTATATATATATATATATATATTTATTAGGGCCCGAGCACGACTGTGTGAGGTCCCTATTGAATTTGCTAAGATTATGTCTATGAAGATTCTCAGTCATCCAGGTCATAGTTATCCAACGAAGGTTAAAATCAAGGGCAACTGGACTTGGCTGAAGATACTGGAAGACGTTTCGTCCCTCATCCAAAGGACTTCTTCAGTTCTGACTGACTGGCAGGGAAACTCAGCTATTTAACCTCAGTGGGGTCGTTATCCCGGGTCATCGATACCGCTGGTTCGTTAGTGTTCCTTGTTGCTGTGACGACAGTCGTTACAGTCGTTAAGACTACCTGTGGCCAAGACTGAACGACCATCGTTGGTATCTTCACCTGAGGTCAATAGGTTACGTTTGGTGAGTTTCCTGGGAAGTGATGAAAGGACAGCATTGTAAGTGGGGGATAAGTGGTGGCGTAGACCCCCTCCCCTGTTCAATGACGGCTTCTCAACCCTGGTGTAGATGGCTTCCTTGACACCTCTTTCAAACCATCCATCTTCTCTGTCTAAAATGTGCACCTGGTGGTCCTCAAACGAGTGTCCTCTGTCCTTCAAATGTAAGTAGACTGCAGAGTCTTGACCTGAGGAGTTGGCCCTTCTGTGTTGAGCCATGCGTTTGTGTAGTGGTTGTTTAGTCTCCCCAATATACAGGTCTGTGCATTCCTCACTGCATTGGACCGCATACACTAGATTGCTTTTCTTGTGTTTGGGTGTGCGGTCTTTGGGGTGTACCAGCATCTGTCTTAGTGTGTTTTTGGGTTTAAAAAACACAGGGATTTTATGTTTGTTGAAAATCCTCCTGAGTTTCTCTGATACTCCAGACACGTATGGAATCACAATGTTGTTGCGTTTGACCTTCTTTTCCTCCTCCCCTGTAGTTTTTAGGGCCCGAGCACGACCGTGCGAGGTCCCTATTGAATTTGCTAAGATTATTAGGGCCCGAGCACGACCGTGCGAGGTCCCTATTGAATTTGCTACGGTTATTAGGGCCCGAGCACGACCGTGCGAGGTCCCTATTGAATTTGCTAAGATTATTAGGGCCCGAGCACGACCGTGCGAGGTCCCTATTGAGTTTGCTCAGATTATTAGGGCCCGAGCACGACTGTGCGAGGTCCCTATTGAATTTGCTCAGATTATTAGGGCCCGAGCACGACCGTGTGAGGTCCCTATTGAATTTGCTAAGATTATTATTAGGGCCCGAGCACGACCGTGCGAGGTCCCTATTGAATTTGCTCGGATTATTATTAGGGCCCGAGCACGACCGTGCGAGGTCCCCATTGAATTTGCTCGGATTTTTAGGGCCCGAGCACGACCGTGCGAGGTCCCTATTGAATTTGCTCGGATTATATATTTTTAGGGCCCGAGCACGACCGTGCGAGGTCCCTATTGAATTTGCTCGGATAATTTTTTTTAGGGCCCGAGCACGACCGTGCGAGGTCCCTATTGAATTTGCTCGGATTTTTAGGGCCCGAGCACGACCGTGCGAGGTCCCTATTGAATTTGCTCGGATTATTATTATTTTTTTATTTATTTTTTTTTATTTTATTTTTTTCTTTTTTCTGCAAAGTAGGCCCAAATGACATGGCCTAAACATACTCGAAAACTCACCAAAATTTGCAAACATGTCAGAACCGGTGAAAAATTTCGTATTCTACAAGTTTCGCACATGGGCGTTGCAAAATGACTCGCTAGCGCCACCTAGAAAATTGGAAAAAATTAGCCCCTCGTTCACGTTCAACCTACATCTACGAAATTTTCTGGGGACATGTATCATGTCAAGACGCACAAAAAAGCCTCAAGAACCCATAGCCTAAAGTCAACAGGAAGTCGGCCATTTTGAATTTTATGGCCATTTTTGGATGATTTACACACTTCGTACTTTAACGAACTCCTCCTAGGGATTTAGTCGGATCGACGTCAAATTTCTGCTGTGCCTTCTAAAGGCATTGACGATGAAAAGTTGTGCTATTTGCGAGTTTTCGTCAATGGGCGTGTCCGTGGCGTCGATGATTCGCTATGAAACAGGAAGTTGTTGTAACTTCAGTGTACATGCTCACATCTGGACCAAACTGTACATCTAGGATGAGAGTCCCGCCCTGAACACATGTACATGCCGACATTCACCCACAGTCATAGCGCCACCTGCTGGCAATAGAAAGTGACCTTTAACGAAGCAGCCCCCGCCGCACGTTTCACCTACGTGCACGAATTTTCTGTGGTACGTGTATCTTGTCCAGACGCACAAAAAAGCCTCTTGGAGCGATGCCCTAAAATCAACAGGAAGTCGGCCATTTTGAATTTTACGTCAAATTTTGGATGATTTACACACTTCGTACTTTAACGAACTCCTCCTAGGGATTTAGTCCGACCGACCTCAAATTTCTGCTGTGCCTTCTAAAGGCATTGAAGATGAAAAGTTGTGCTATTTGCAAGTTTTCGTCAATGGCGTGTCCGTGGCGTGGCGTCAAAGATCAACTCTTCGCCATGACACGGAAGTTGTCGTAACTTCAGTGTACATGCTCACATCTGGACCAAACTGTACATGTAGGATGAGAGTCCCGCCCTGAACACATGTACATGCTGACATTCACAGACAGTCATAGCACCACCTGCTGGCAACAGGAAGTGACTTTTAACGAAGCAGCCCCGCTCAGTGTACATGCTCACATCTGAACCAAACTTTACGTGCTTGATAACTCTCCCACCCCGCTATGGAGGACCGATCCTGACACAGTCAGAAATAAATACAGAAATAAATAAATGCTCAATAAATAAATAAGCATCCAATTAAATACACAAAAAATAAAGTAAATAAATAAATGTAGGTAGTAATTAAATTATACAAGGAGACATAAATGTATATATTTTAATTAGTGCCTTTACTTATTCACCTTTGTTATAATTACATTATTTGTTTATTCAACTTTATTTATTGCTAATTTTTTTAATGTATTTATTTATGTGTGTGTTTTAATATTTTTGTCTGTTTTATTCTTCCTTTGTATTTATTTACCTTATTTATTTTCACCCATGGTATTTATTTCTGCCTGTCTTAAATTTTTGTATGCATTTCTGCCTCATTATGCAAATGAGGAGGGGCTGTGTCTCAAGGGGTCATCTTCTCTGCTATTGGTGGACCAGTCAGACAGGAGAGCTCCTACTCTGCCTGCAGACATCAACGATCTTGCCCCTCACACAGTCAGATGGCTTCCTTCAGTGCGCTGAGGTGTTTAACAACTCTGAAGACAATACTACCAGCAATGTCTTCCTTCTCTTTTCACGTAGAAGCACCGACAGACAGTGCTTTCAGTTTGCTGCATGCATGGACACAGAACTGCGGTATAGGGAGAAGCACACGGTCAGCTGGCTGCAGCTAAATCTGGAGTGCACTCGTATTCAATTCTGTATGGTAAATTCAGTTTTAACGGAGCAGAGCGAGCTGACAGGCAGAGTTAGAGACTTTTTCTGTCTGTTTCTCTCTTTACAAAGACGCATGTTGCAGTCAGAGTCTTCTCTGAGATGCGAGCACGACATACAACACAATTTATCAAATTACACAACGGATATACAGTATGAAAATAAGATTGATTGGATTATACTCACAGGAAGTATAAAACCTCTTACATGGGTCTATTAAAAGTAAAGTAACACAAAAATGTCAGGGAAATTACTTTACTTAGATTTAAGTACTGCAGTTGTACATTTGAAATACCTTCCTACCTTTCTGATAGGAAGCCTTCTTGAGGTGGTATAAAACATTTCTTCTTATATTCTGATTTGAGTTGTGGACAACTATGACCACATGAATTAAAAAAACATTTCACTGCCCAAGTCAGCTATAACACAAGTCTTGATCATCAGACTACATGCTGTACAGTATTTGTGGACAGATTTTGTCCCAGGATTTCTTATGCATTTCTTCTTCTTCGTTGCATGTTTAGAATAATAAGGTGAGAAATGGGTCTATTCTGAGTTCATCCTGCACTGCAGCAGCTAATAAAGTCCATTTAATCCCAAAACGCTTTTCTTTTAGGCAGGCTGGAGCAGAAAACAACTCACCTTTCTCAAGTTGTACAGTAATGTCACATGTGTATGAAGGTGGATCAAACAAGCTAATCTTAAATGTCAAAGTAGAGAGGAGCCTAGTAGGCCTATTTATTTTCATTCATTACACAATATGAATAAGCTATGCAGACAGTTGTAAAGAAAGAACATCTTTTTCTTCTGTTCTCTACTTGTTATAGTTACACAGTATTAGGGGTGTGGGCTGTATTAAAAGTATCCACTGTTCTCCCATGCTCTAACACACAGTAACGATGAAATGTGTGCTGTTCTCACATTCTTCCTCTGTATGTACACATAAACAACAAGGCAGGGAAATATAAAAGGAATTTATTTTATTGTTTGGGTACATTATTGTTCAGTGTACATGCTCACATCTGAAACAAACTTTACGTGCTTGATAACTCTCCCACCCCGCAGACATCTACACACCAATACCGATTTATATTCATAGCGGCAAGTGCTATGTAGCTCCACGTAGGGGACACAGGAAGTGACATATAGCACCTTCATGCGGCGTCGGAACCGCGTAGGAAATTCACAGCCGCACCGGCAGAGCTCCAGAATGTGCAACTCGGCCGGCTCACGCGCGGACGCGCTACTAGTGCGAGGGCCCGCCCAACGCTGCTTGCAGCTTTAATTAGGGCCCGAGCACGACCGTGCGAGGTCCCTATTGAATTTGCTCGGATTATTATTATTATTTTTATTTTTTTTTTTTCTGCAAAGTAGGCTCAACTGACATGGCCTAAACATTCTCGAAAACTCACCAAAATTTGCAAACATGTCAGAACCGGTGAAAAATTTCGTATTCTACAAGTTTCGCACATGGGCGTGGCAAAATGACTCGCTAGCGCCACCTAGAAAATTGGAAAAATTAGCCCCTCGTTCACGTTCAACCTACATGTACGAAATTTTCTGGGGACATGTATCGTATCAAGACGCACAAAAAAGCCTCAAGAACCCATAGCCTAAAGTCAACAGGAAGTCGGCCATTTTGAATTTTACGGCCATTTTTGGATGATTTACACACTTCGTACTTTAACGAACTCCTCCTAGGGATTTAGTCGGATCGACGTCAAATTTCTGCTGTGCCTTCTAAAGGCATTGACGATGAAAAGTTGTGCTATTTGCGCGTTTTCGTCAATGGGCGTGTCCGTGGCGTCGATGATTCGCATGAAACAGGAAGTTGTTGTAACTTCAGTGTACATGCTCACATCTGGACCAAACTGTACATCTAGGATGAGAGTCCCGCCCTGAACACATGTACATGCCGACATTCACCACAGTCATAGCGCCACCTGCTGGCAACAGAAAGTGACTTTAACGAAGCAGCCCCCGCCGCACGTTTCACCTACGTGCACGAATTTTCTGTGGTACGTGTATCTTGTCCAGACGCACAAAAAAGTCTCTTGGAGCCATAGCCTAAACCCAACAGGAAGTCGGCCATTTTGAATTTTACGTCAAATTTTGGATGATTTACACACTTCGTACTTTAACGAACTCCTCCTAGGGATTTAGTCCGACCGACCTCAAATTTGTGCTGTGCCTTCTAAAGGCATTGAAGATGAAAAGTTGTGCTATTTGCAAGTTTTCGTCAATGGGCGTGTCCGTGGCGTGGCGTCAAAGATCAACTCTTCGCCATGACACGGAAGTTGTCGTAACTTCAGTGTACATGCTCACATCTGGACCAAACTGTACATGTAGGATGAGAGTCCCGCCCTGAACACATGTACATGCTGACATTCACCCACAGTCATAGCGCCACCTGCTGGCAACAGGAAGTGACTTTTAACGAAGCAGCCCCCGCCGCACGTTTCACCTACGTGCACGAATTTTCTGTGGTACGTGTATCTTGTCCAGACGCACAAAAAAGTCTCTTGGAGCCATAGCCTAAACCCAACAGGAAGTCGGCCATTTTGAATTTTACGTCAAATTTTGGATGATTTACACACTTCGTACTTTAACGAACTCCTCCTAGGGATTTAGTCCGACCGACCTCAAATTTGTGCTGTGCCTTCTAAAGGCATTGAAGATGAAAAGTTGTGCTATTTGCAAGTTTTCGTCAATGGGCGTGTCCGTGGCGTGGCGTCAAAGATCACTCTTCGCCATGACACGGAAGTTGTCGTAACTTCAGTGTACATGCTCACATCTGGACCAAACTGTACATGTAGGATGAGAGTCCCGCCCTGAACACATGTACATGCTGACATTCACCCACAGTCATAGCGCCACCTGCTGGCAACAGGAAGTGACTTTTAACGAAGCAGCCCCCGCCGCACGTTTCACCTACGTGCACGAATTTTCTGTGGTACGTGTATCTTGTCCAGACGCACAAAAAAGCTCTTGGAGCGATGCCCTAAAATCAACAGGAAGTCGGCCATTTTGAATTTTACGTCAAATTTTGGATGATTTACACACTTCGTACTTTAACGAACTCCTCCTAGGGATTTAGTCCGACCGACCTCAAATTTGTGCTGTGCCTTCTAAAGGCATTGAAGATGAAAAGTTGTGCTATTTGCAAGTTTTCGTCAATGGGCGTGTCCGTGGCGTGGCGTCAAAGATCAACTCTTCGCCATGACACGGAAGTTGTCGTAACTTCAGTGTACATGCTCACATCTGGACCAAACTGTACATGTAGGATGAGAGTCCCGCCCTGAACACATGTACATGCTGACATTCACAGACAGTCATAGCGCCACCTGCTGGCAACAGGAAGTGACTTTTAACGAAGCAGCCCCCGCCGCACGTTTCACCTACGTGCACGAATTTTCTGTGGTACGTGTATCTTGTCCAGACGCACAAAAAAGTCTCTTGGAGCGATGCCTAAACCCAACAGGAAGTCGGCCATTTTGAATTTTACGTCAAATTTTGGATGATTTACACACTTCGTACTTTAACGAACTCCTCCTAGGGATTTAGTCCGACCGACTTCAAATTTTGCTGTGCCTTCTAAAGGCATTGAAGATGAAAAGTTGTGCTATTTGCGAGTTTTCGTCAATGGGGTGTCCGTGGCGTGGCGTCAGAGATCAAGTCTTCGCCATGACACAGGAAGTTGTTGTAACTTCAGTGTACATGCTCACATCTGAACCAAACTTTACGTGCTTGATAACTCTCCCACCCCGTTATGGAGGACCGATCCTGACACAGTCAGAAATAAATACAGAAATAAATAAATGCTCAATAAATAAATAAGCATCCAATTAAATACACAAAAAAATAAAGTAAATAAATAAATGTAGGTAGTAATTAAATTATACAAGGAGACATAAATGTTATATTTTAATTAGTGCCTTTACTTATTCACCTTTGTTATAATTACCTTATTGTTTATTCAACTTTATTTATTACTAATTTTTTTAATGTATTTATTTATGTGTGTGTTTTAATATTTTTGTCTGTTTTATTCTTCCTTTGTATTTATTTACCTTATTTATTTTCACCCATGGTATTTATTTCTGCCTGTTTTTTAAATTTTTGTATGCATTTCTGCCTCATTATGCAAATGAGGAGGGGCTGTGTCTCAAGGGGTCATCTTCTCTGCTATTGGTGGACCAGTCAGACAGGAGAGCTCCTACTCTGCCTGCAGACATCAACGATCTTGCCCCTCACACAGTCAGATGGCTTCCTTCAGTGCGCTGAGGTGTTTAACAACTCTGAAGACAATACTACCAGCAATGTCTTCCTTCTCTTTTCACGTAGACGCTCCGACAGACAGTGCTTTCAGTTTGCTGCATGCATGGACACAGAACTGCGGTATAGGGAGAAGCACACGGTCAGCTGGCTGCAGCTAAATCTGGAGTGCACTCGTATTCAATTCTGTATGGTAAATTCAGTTTTAACGGAGCAGAGCGAGCTGACAGGCAGAGTTAGAGACTTTTTCTGTCCGTTTCTCTCTTTACAAAAGCATGTTGCAGTCAGAGTCTTCTCTGAGAGGGCAATGAAGTCTCAGTAGTACCCGAGCACCACATACAACACAATTTATCAAATTACACAACGGATATACAGTATGAAAATAAGATTGATTGGATTATACTCACAGGAAGTATAAAACCTGTTACATGCGTAACACAGTAATGTCAGGGAAATTACTTTACTTAGATTTAAGTACTGCAGTTGTACATTTGAAATACCTTCCTACCTTTCTGATAGGAAGCCTTCTTGAGGTGGTATAAAACATTTCTTCTTATATTCTGATTTGAGTTGTGGACAACTATGACCACATGAATTAAAAAAAAACATTTCACTGCCCAAGTCAGCTATAACACAAGTCTTGTTCATCAGACTACATGCTGTGGACAGATTTTGTCCCAGGATTTATTATGCATTTCTTCTTCTTCGTTGCATGATTTAGAATAATAAGGTGAGAAATGGGTCTATTCTGAGTTCATCCTGCACTGCAGCAGCTAATAAAGTCCATTTAATCCCAAAAACGCTTTTCTTTTAGGCAGGCTGGAGCAGAAAACAACTCACCTTTCTCAAGTTGTACAGTAATGTCACATGTGTATGAAGGTGGATCAAACAGCTAATCTTAAATGTCAAAGTAGAGAGGAGCCTAGTAGGCCTATTTATTTTCATTCATTACAATATGAATAAGCTATGCAGACAGTTGTAAAGAAAGAACATCTTTTTCTTCTGTTCTCTACTTGTTATAGTTACACAGTATTAGGGGTGTGGGCTGTATTAAAAGTATCCACTGTTCTCCCATGCTCTAACACACAGTAACGATGAAATGTGTGCTGTTCTCACATTCTTCCTCTGTATGTACACATAAACAACAAGGCAGGGAAATATAAAAGGAATTTATTTTATTGTTTGGGTACATTATTGTTCAGTGTACATGCTCACATCTGAAACAAACTTTACGTGCTTGATAACTCTCCCACCCCGCAGACATCTACACGCCAATACCGATTTATATTCATAGCGGCAAGTGCTATGTAGCTCCACATAGGGGACACAGGAAGTGACATATACACCTTCATGCGGCGTCGGAACCGCGTAGGAAATTCACAGCCGCACCGGCAGAGCTCCAGAATATGCAACTCGGCCGGCTCACGCGGACGCGCTACAAGTGCGAGGGCCCGCCCAACGCTGCTTGCAGCTTTAATTTTTTTTTTTTTTTTTTTCTGCAAAGTAGGCCAACTGACATGGCCTAAACATACTCGAAAACTCACCAAAATTTGCAAACATGTCAGAACCGGTGAAAAATTTCGTATTCTACAAGTTTCGCACATGGGCGTGGCAAAATGACTCGCTAGCGCCACCTAGAAAATTGGAAAAAATTAGCCCCTCGTTCACGTTCAACCTACATGCACGAAATTTTCTGGGGACATGTATCATGTCAAGACGCACAAAAAAGCCTCAAGAACCCATAGCCTAAAGTCAACAGGAAGTCGGCCATTTTGAATTTTACGGCCATTTTTGGATGATTTACACACTTCGTACTTTAACGAACTCCTCCTAGGGATTTAGTCGGATCGACGTCAAATTTCTGCTGTGCCTTCTAAAGGCATTGACGATGAAAAGTTGTGCTATTTGCGAGTTTTCGTCAATGGGCGTGTCCATGGCGTCGATGATTCGCTATGAAACAGGAAGTTGTTGTAACTTCAGTGTACATGCTCACATCTGGACCAAACTGTACATGTAGGATGAGAGTCCCGCCCTGAACACATGTACATGCCGACATTCACCCACAGTCATAGCGCCACCTGCTGGCAACAGAAAGTGACCTTTAGCGAAGCAGCCCCCGCCGCACGTTTCACCTACGTGCACGAATTTGCTGTGGTACGTGTATCTTGTCCAGACGCACAAAAAAGCCTCTTGGAGCGATGCCCTAAAACCAACAGGAAGTCAGCCATTTTGAATTTTACGTCAAATTTTGGATGATTTACACACTTCGTACTTTAACGAACTCCTCCTAGGGATTTAGTCCGACCGACCTCAAATTTCTGCTGTGCATTCTAAAGGCATTGAAGATGAAAAGTTGAGCTATTTGCGAGTTTTCGTCAATGGGCGTGTCCGTGGCGTGGCGTCAAAGATCAACTCTTCGCCATGACACAGGAAGTTGTTGTAACTTCAGTGTATATGTACAAAAATTTCAAACATGTCAAGGAGACATAAATGTATATATTTTAATTAGTGCCTTTACTTATTCACCTTTGTTATAATTACCTTATTTATTTATTCTCCGTTATAATCTTCAACTTTATTTATTACTATTTTTTAAAATGTATCTATTTATGTGTGTGTTTTAATATTTTTGTCTGTTTTATTCTTCCTTTGTATTTATTTACCTTATTTAGTTTCTTTCTCTTTTATTTCTTCCTGTCCTTTTTAAATTTCTGTATGCATTTCTGCCTCATTATGCAAATGAGGAGGTGCTGTGTCTCAAGGGGTCATCTTCTCTGCTATTGGTGGACCAGTCAGACAGGAGAGCTCCTACTCTGCCTGCAGACATCAACGATCTTGCCCCTCACACAGTCAGATGGCTTCCTTCAGTGCGCTGAGGTGTTTAACAACTCTGAAGACACTACCAGCCATGTCTTCCTTCTCTTTTCACGTAGACGCTCCGACAGACAGTGCTTTCAGTTTGCTGCATGCATGGACACAGAACTGCGGTATAGGGAGAAGCACACGGTCAGCTGGCTGCAGCTAAATCTGGAGTGCACTCATATTCAATTCTGTATGGTAAATTCAGTTTTAATGGAGCAGAGCGAGCTGACAGGCAGAGTTAGAGACTTTTTCTGTCCGTTTCTCTCTTTACAAAGATGCATGTTGCAGTCAGAGTCTTCTCTGAAGAGGGCAATGAAGTCTCAGTAGTACCCGATGCGAGACACAATTTATCAAATTACACAACGGATATACAGTATGAAAATAAGATTGATTGGATTATACTCACAGGAAGTATAAAACCTGTTACATGCGTCTATTAAAAGTAAAGTAACACAAAAATGTCAGGGAAATTACTTTACTTAGATTTAAGTACTGCAGTTGTACATTTGAAATACCTTCCTACCTTTCTGATAGGAAGCCTTCTTGAGGTGGTATAAAACATTTCTTCTTATATTCTGATTTGAGTTGTGGACAACTATGACCACATGAATTAAAAAAATTTAACATTTCACTGCCCAAGTCAGCTATAACACAAGTCTTGTTCATCAGACTACATGCTGTACAGTATTTGTCTACAGATTTTGTCCCAGGATTTATTATGCATTTCTTCTTCTTCGTTGCATGATTTAGAATAATAAGGTGAGAAATGGGTCTGTTCTGAGTTCATCCTGCACTGCAGCAGCTAATAAAGTCCATTTAATCCCAAAAACGCTTTTCTTTTAGGCAGGCTGGAGCAGAAAACAACTCACCTTTCTCAAGTTGTACAGTAATGTCACATGTGTATGAAGGTGGATCAAACAAGCTAATCTTAAATGTCAAAGTAGAGAGGAGCCTAGTAGGCCTATTTATTTTCATTCATTACACAATATGAATAAGCTATGCAGACAGTTGTAAAGAAAGAACATCTTTTTCTTCTGTTCTCTACTTGTTATAGTTACACAGTATTAGGGGTGTGGGCTGCATTAAAAGTATCCACTGTTCTCCCATGCTCTAACACACAGTAACGATGAAATGTGTGCTGTTCTCACATTCTTCCTCTGTATGTACACATAAACAACAAGGCAGGGAAATATAAAAGGAATTTATTTTATTGTTTGGGTACATTATTGTTCAGTGTACATGCTCACATCTGAAACAAACTTTACGTGCTTGATAACTGTCCCACCCCGCAGACATCTACACACCAATACCGATTTATATTCATAGCGGCAAGTGCTATGTAGCTCCACATAGGGGACACAGGAAGTGACATATAGCACCTTCATGCGGCGTCGGAACCGCGTAGCAAATTCACAGCCGCACCAGCAGAGCTCCAGAATGTGCAACTCGGCCGGCTCACACCCGGACGCGGGCCCGCCCAACGCTGCTTGCAGCTTTAATTTTTTTTTTTTTCTGCAAAGTAGGCTCCACTGACAGGGCCTAAACATACTCGAAAACTCACCAAACTTGCCAGGACTGGTGAAAAATTTCGTATTTTATGTGTTTCGCGCATGGGCATGGCAAAATGACTCGCTAGCGCCACCTAGAAAATTGGAAAAAATTAGCCCCTCGTTCACGTTTAACCTACATGCACGAAATTTGCTGGGGACATGTATAATATCAAGACGCACAAAAAAGCCTCAAGAACCCTAACTTCAGGGTACATGCTCACATCTGAACAAAACTTTACGTGCTTGATAAGTGTGAAGTTGGCATTAAATTTCATCCTAGGTGGAGTTCAGTAACTTTAAGAATAAGATGATTCTCTGTTTTCAGGTTGGTAAACTCTCAAGCCCCCATGTCAAATCAGATGCGTGGATCACATCTGATTTCAGTTTATAAACCCTGCGTACGCATAAAAAAGGGCTGGAAATGTGCGTACGCCACTTCCCACACAAAGATTGTGATATATAAATAACAAACTTGACGGGAGAATGCGGACGCATGCCTGGGGTTTGCATGTGTTGTGATTTGGCGCTATATAAATAAAATTGAATTGAATTGAATGTGGGGCCGCACATAAACTGGAGAAATGAGAAACAGCAACTCGTGTGGCAGAAGGATGAAACGGTTTGAAATGAATAGACCTTTGCTGCTGCCCTGTTCCACACTGCCACCCAGCCTCCTGTCCTTTGAAGTTTTGCTGCGTTTCTGAGATGGAGAGAAACACAGAAGAACAGTGTCTGCAAATGGCGAGTTTTTTCTTACACAGTTTAAAATGCTTCCACACTGCCGACATGTCAACGCAATTGTTTGGTAAAATTTAATCGGTCTTTTAACTGATAGTGCTATTTTTGCTTTTTTTGGCCAATTCATTTCGGTGGCCGAACATTCGGTGCATCCTTAGTTCCATTTTAGTTTCATGGTCCATCTGTTGCTTTTTACTGTTTTGATCCCTGTCTTATTGTTGATTGGTGTTGGTCTGTTTGCATGGTTTACTCTGTTATTTGTCTGTTTGATTCATGCTTGGTTTCTGTTAATGTGTGTTGTCCCTATAGTTCCTGTTTGTGCATGTGTGTGTATTTCAGACCTGTGTGTAATACTAACAATTAACAACAGAGTGAAAACTTGTTTCCCCTTGTGGGATTAATAAAGTATGTCTTCTTCTTCTTCTTCTTCTTCTTCTTCTTAATCACACTGCTTGCCTGTGTATCTGTGTGCTGCTCAGATTTGTATCAATTGCTTGTGCTCCAGCCCCCCTCATTAGCCAGTGTATAAATGCATGTAATTCCTGTTCTGTCCTTGTTTGTTCTTTATAGCATTATGTTGCTTTGTCACGTGTGTCATTTGGATTTGTTTGGATTCAGCCACTCCCTGTAAGTGTGCTCGCCTGTCTTTAATAAATCATTGAACTGAACTTTCTCTGCTCTGGTGTTTGGGTCCTCAACCTCACAACCACACAACCAACCCTGACATATTTATTTAACGTCTGTCCTACACCTTCAAAAGGCCTAATTTTTGGCTTTTTCCCTCTTCCTTATTGAGTTATATATCTTTTTTGTGCATGTAATAGGTTTGTAAAGTGAAAAAGCCCAAAGTCCACCCTAATGGAGTTCTCCCACAGATAACATTGCTCTGAACTGCCCGGAAACAACTTGTTTGTAGTCCAGCCTTTTCTTCCGCTTTTCCATGACGTCTCAAAAAACACGCGTCATAATGCTCGCCTAGCGGCTAGTCCAACACGCCCTCAAAAACACTGGTGGAAAAACACTGAGCTGCAGCACACACCTCCTCTCCCTTCCAAACACTAGCTACCCTCCAGGCAGTCAGTGGACATAAGTTGTTACTGTAATGTAGAGACAGAGCTCAGTTAAAACTTTATGGATGAAAGATACATTAGTTACAGATTAATAACTTACTACTCTGAAACTCCAGTCCACGTTGCTAAGCTGAACCAAAGCTATGTTTACCGGCTTCTCATGACCCACCCTACTCTTCTTCTGATTGGCTAGTAGTCTTTAACTAGGTACTGCACATGTGCAACTCAATAAAGATCTTATAGAAGTGAGATGCATCACTCCATAGTTAAACGGAGCGTTCAACACACAGGGTGAAAAGAGGAGCTGCGGCAATGTGCTGTATGACAAAACAAATGGTGTTTTTTGAAAATGAAATCATGTAAACCTATTCTGGTACAACCCCTAAATAGCATAATCTGACCACTTTAACAGACCCTCACTCCTTATTTTCATGACTTGACATGACAATGGATAAGGCTATGATCTCAGTCTTTTCCTGTCCTTCCAGCCCATCTCGTTACTACCCAGTGAGCCGTGGGGTCTCTGCTGACTACTATGCCTACCCTGGTGGCCCCCAGTATGTGGAAGAGTACCCTCTGTACCCGCCAGGGGTCCGACCTGAGAGCATCTGCTCTGTCTCTGCTGTCGGGGGATACGACAGACGTTGGACTGTCGAGGAGAAGCGCCACTCGCTGAGGGACAGGCCCCATCACCTCTATGGCCCTCCAATGTCCAGGGACCACTGGGGTCCACAGTACTATAGCGGGATGGAAACATCCATGAGGCATCTGTCCATCCAGCCACGCTCCAGATCTGTGCCTAGGTCACCGTCCTCGTCATCGGGGGGGCCCTACTCACCGGTGCCACCCAACTTTGCCTCGCCGGCTCAATCGCCTTCTGCTTGCTTTGACCGGTTTCCAGGGAGGGTGAGGGATGACATGATCTATGCTGATCCATCCATCTACAACCTGAGGAGATCCCTCAGCTCACCAAAGGTGAAACGACTGTGTATTTGTAGCATTATACAGTGGATGTAAAAGCTGTGGAGTTTCTGCACATCTGTCCTCTGTCTATCCGTCCTAACCTTTCCTCCTGCCTTATACTTTCTTCTACTACTCTTAACTGTCCTATTGCTAACACCACACCGGGACCACTCTGTGTGCATGAGACCGCAAACTCACTTCTAACTCAATCACAGTTACTGAAGGAATCAGATATCTCCATTTAAGTAGTTTTTATCCCATGCTTTTCCTAATAATTAAATTGAATGTCGGTTGTTGGTTTAAATTAAATTAGGTAAATTAAATGAAAAGTGAAATTAAGGATCAAAATCAAAAAAAGATTTTCAAAATGTCAATCTTTTTATTCCCACGCCATTTCCAGAAAACAAAGACTTTTAAAGACTGTAAATGAAGATTCAGGGGATGAAAGAAAGAATTAGAGATTGATGTTTTGTTTTCAAATGCTTTAACCATATTCATCTTACTCTAATCTAACAACTTTCATTAATTTTTCCCTCCATTCTTCCCTTTCCTCCTTCCTTCTTCCCTTCCCTCCTTCCTTCAGTATGACTACCCTGGTGATAGGAGGTCCTTAAGCCAAGGATTATACCACTACAACTACCCTGTATCACCTTCCATCCACAATAAAATGGTATGTGTCGCTATGTGCTGTTATACATGTCCAGCTAGTAGATAACATAGTCCTGTGGTGGTAGGCACAGTCTACAGCGGTTATGGCACTTAATGTAGTGGCATGTATCTGGGCTTTGCTGCTGCAGCCAGTTGTTTGGTTTCTGCACATCTGTCCTCTGTCTTTCTGTCCTAACCTTTCCTCCTGCCTTATCTTTGTTCTACTCCTCTCAACTGTCCTGTCGCTAACACAGCACTGGGACCATCAACATGACTTAATGACGGAGAGACCTAACCATGGGCTCAACCAATTCCACTCAAGATCAATAGAATATAAGGCAGTTCTATAAAGTTCTATAATATAGGAGACCAGACACCACTTGATAATGTTGTATGTTCCAAAAAACACAGCCAGTCATTTTCAAATTAAACATATGACCCTAACTCTCCTACAGTCCAGCGTCTTATCCCTGTGGAGGAGGAGAGAGAGAGGGGGGTACTGTAGGTACTCTGGGCCAAAAGTACTACAAGTAGTGGATAATGATAATACCAATTTGAATAAAGATCAGAATGGACACTCCTAAAACAACAGAGACCAACACCAAAGATATGTGGCAGGGGTCTAAAACATCTCAGAATAGAACAGTTTTAGGTTCCTGGGAATAAGCATCATAGAGGTCATGGTCATCTCACATCTCCACGCTGCTAAAGAAAGCTCAGAAACAGCTGTAAGTTCAGAAGGCAGAATTCCCTGGTCGTACCACCAGCCTACAGAGCAGCTTCTTCCCCCAGGCTTTGAGATTCCTCAGTTCATCCTCAGCACCATGTAAAATATCTTTAGTTCTATGACTTATTATTCATTCACCCATCTACTGTATCTAATTTTTGTAACATTTGTTTTGTGAGTAGCATAAAGGGAATTACAACTTAATCTCGTTATACAAACTTGTGTTGTACCTTTGTAGAAGGAGTCAGCATTTATCAGTAAGCCATTCAACACCTTTTCTTCTGGCACACCCTAAAGACAGGACGCCCCTGAGAAAAAGACTGGAGTGTTGTGTGATATCATCATGACATCAGTAAAACAATAGCAAAACACAGCAGTCTGGGAACACAAGACCAAAACCGCTAACAGCTTCATCTGGGACGGGGTCAAAGGTCATCGAGCAGGCGTTTTCTTCGAAGACATTCACATCTGACACAGTAGACTATCTTTGAACAGAAGCATTGCCAACTCCCTTCGTACTAAAGAAGTTGCATTCATCATGAAATAACTTAAGCATCTTCATGACAACTAATCAAACTCCATCTGCTGAGGAAGACTAACAAGCTAGCATCAGACTTGAGATGAAAATATTGTCAAAAAAGACACAGACATTGGAATGAGCTGCTTTAAGTCAAAAACTGCCCAGACATGAAACTGCATTTCATTGTCTTCGAAGTGTTGCAGGTGCTCATTGCCCAGGAGCTGTAGTCCTCCAGTGTGTTTGGCAGATTGGTTGTGGTGCTTTGCTTTGCTGCCTTCCTTTCTGAGCCTTCTATCTGTACATTATGTGTCTGTGTGATTTCTGTGTCTGTTGCTGTTGCTGCTGCTTGGCTCAGGAGGACATATTAGACCTTCAGCTCCAGCGGAACCTGGATTACTTAGACCAACAGGTAAGAGGAGAAACACGCAGTGTTGTTTGCCATTTCATATTACACATTGTTTCCCAGTCAGTGTTGACACAGTGTTCCTTCCCTTTTTTTCCTATTACAGTCTCATTTCCTGTCTTTGTTCTTTCCTTCCAAAGGATGCTTGCTTGTAAATTACATTTGAAACATTATTATCAGCTTATCCTAACACAGATCCAGTATTGTTCCAGTCATCCTGTTACATAAGCTTGTAGTCAGATCTGAGCTGAATCTTCAGGTGCTCGAGGGAAGCCACCTAATTGGCACGGTTACCTGAATGGTGAAGCGCTCATCCTCACCAGCAATTCTCTGTGTACAAGGCTTTAGCTGGCAGTACAATATCAGACCTGCCTTTCTTAACTAGTAGTTCTATTTTCCAGCTGGGCTGTCTTCTGAATGACCTTTTGAATGAGTGTTGTATAGTCCAGTCTAGTCCAATTTAGTCATCTTTAAAGGCCTGGACAAAGGCCTGTATAGACTACTAATACACCCAGATATTCTATACTTACCCAAGCCTGCCTCTCTTTTCTTCAGTCCTTGCCTCGTCTGCATGTGGTCCATACTGTCACTCACAGTCAAACAGATCTGCTCCGTCATTCCTTCTGAAGCTAACATCATACTTTTTGCTTGGCTGCAAATGTCCATGATGGTCTATGCAACATAAATTTCATCCGACTGCACATGCGGAACACGTCCACCAATGCAGACACTCAATGTCGTATTTATGGAATTGGGCCCTTTAAAGGCCAAGAAGGCCCTGATGTGCTTGTAAAGAACATGCATACCACCCATGCAGTTATATATCTTGGGTGGAATGTGGACATCTTTACAGACATCCGCAAGTTAAGAAGTTTGCGTCACATGAGCCCTGGTAGTCACTCTTTATTCTTTTATTGTTTTTATTATGTTGTTTTATTATGTTGTTTATTTTATATTGACTTCTCATTACAAGTCAATGACCGGGGACTACAGATGAAAAATATCAAATTGAAATGATATGATCACCTATGACAGAAATACATTAATCAATATTGGAAAAGAAAGTGCGGGGATTGGACTGAGTGCAGCGGATCAGGAAATCTAACTAGCATCTCCTGACAAAACAAGTGGACAAGCCAGAGGAAACATCGGCATCAAGGAGGCAAAGCGGAGACATCAGCAGAGACTGGAGAGAGACCTCAACACCAACACCACCAAAGATATGTGGCAGGCCATCAAAAACATCACAGGCTACAAAAGCAGGAGCTCCCCCATCATGTGTGAGGCCACGTTACCAGATGAACTTTAACACCTTTTATGCTCACTTTGATCTCCTAAACAAGGAGCCAGCTGTAAAGTCTCCTCCACCTCCAGAGGACCGGCCACTGTCAGTATCACAGCAGATGTGGTGAGAATCCTGCTGAGAGTGAATATGAGTAACTCAGCTGGGCCTGATAACATTCCTGGCCGTGTACTAAAAACCTGTGCCAATCAGCTAGTTGATGTTATTACTGACATGTTCAACATCTCACTGTCTCAGGAGAGGGTTCCCACCTGCTTCAAGACAGCCACCATCGTTCCTGTACCTAAACAGTCTGCGGTGTTTAGCCTGAACGACTACTGCCCTGTGGCTCTCACCGCCATTCTGATGAAGTGCTTTGAGAAACTGGTTCTTCTGCACATAAAGAACAACATCCCAGCCAGCCTGGACCCTCATCAGTTTGCTTTCAGGACCAACAGATCCACAGAGGACGCCATCTCCACTGCCCTCCACTCAGCCCTCACACAACTTGAGAAAAACAACACCTACATCAGAATGCTGTTTGTGCTGTGTGCTCAGCCCCTTCCTGTTCACGCTGTACATCCACAACTGCATCCCCCGACATGGAGAGAACTCTGTTGTGAAGTTTGCAGATTACACCACCATCACCGGCCGGAATCTCTGTGAAGATCACGCAACTTTAAGGAAACAAAAAAAAAAAGTACAGCACACCTCAACTTTATTGTCAAGCATGATAAAGTCGGCTGAAGGAAAGTTAGCAGATCTTGAAGATCGCAGCGGAAGAAACATCTGTGTTCATGGACTGCCTGAAGGAAGAGAAGGCGCTAATTGCATACAATATCTTACCACCCAGATATCGCTGTGGTTCCCCACTTTAGGAGACACACCACCTGAGATCATGGGAGCCAAACCAAGAGTACTGATTCTGGTGTGTCTTCGGTATACAGACAGAATTCGCATCTTAAAAGCAGCAAGAGACTCATCGTTGCAGGTGTCCAGGAAGGAGATACGCTTCACAGCAGATTACAGCGATGTCACCAGGATTCGACGCAAATGCTGCAACGATGTCATGGAAAAAGCTGACCAGGCGGGTTTTTCTGCATTCCTAATCTATCCGGCAACTATAAAGTTATCGAGCGGACATGAACATAACCTTTTTAATATAATTTTTAAGGCAGAGGACTTTCTTGACAAGATAGGCTCCAATCCTAAAATGTTTGGTATGTAGCCTAAGATTTAAATCATTAATGCTGACCAGTGCTAATGTTAATGACCATGTTCGGTAATCATTAATCTTACTTTCTTTGTGAGTTCTAGTGTTGGGGGTGTCAGCTGAGGCTATTGAAACTTTTGACGATTTGTGTTGAGTGAATACATTGTGACAACATACTACGGAGTTAAGGGGAGGAGAGGGATCCGTTGGAGTCTAATTTATCCTTAATGGTCACAGATAATGAGGGTGTGAGGTGGGTCAGGGTTGATAATAACAGGGCCTGTGTTCTTGTGTTTGTTTATTTGGGTGGGTGTGGGAATGAATGTCAAAGTACAAGTCTATGTATGAAAATGTATAGTTCTGGAGTGATTGAGAAGGTTAATGTTTAGTATTAATTTTAAGAGTGTGTATGGGTGTGTGAGGTGTTCTAGTTTGTGGATGTCTATGTCTATGTATGTGTGTAGTAATGATTGCTATCTGGATGAAGGATGGCCTGGCTGCAGCTCTAATATAGATCACTTAAACATAGAATTTTACTTGATCTGAAATTAGTCCAAATGGTGAACTCAACTAAATTACCAAAAAAAGGATTAAAAGTAGCTCATATAAATATATGTAGCTTGAGAAATAAATTGGGGGAAATCAAGGAATTCCTGCAATTAGACAATATACATATTTTAGCAATATCTGAGACTCATATAGATTGCACATTTGAAGATTCTGCATTAAATATACAAGGATATAATATATATAGAAGGGATAGAAACACATATGGGGGTGGGGTGGCCATTTATATTCAAAATCATATACCTGTTAGTGTAAGAGAGGACCTACTGTCAACAGAGATAGAAGCACTGTGGCTTCAAGTACATGTTCCCCATTTAAAGCCCCTAATGGTAGGGTGTGGTTACAGGCCATCTGGTGCAAATTGTTATTATCTACAGCGATTGTGTGAAATGATAGATAAGGTGTGTGATCATGATAATTAAATCTATTTCCTGGGGGATCTGAATATTGCCTGGAACTCACTATGTTGTCCACTTAAGGCAAAGCTTCTTACTGTCACAGAGGAATGTGGTTTAACACAAGTGGTGACTAAACCAACTAGAGTGTGTATAAAAAGTGATGGATCCAAAACATCTACTTGTATTGGTCATATCTTCACTAATTCAGCAGAGTTATGTTCCAAAGTTGTATCTATACCAGTGGGTTGCAGTGATCATAACTTGGTGGCAATAGTGAGGAAGACAACAGTGCCTAAAGCAGGACCTAAGATCATCTTTAAGAGATCATACAAACACTTTAGTGAAGACAAATGTAAGAAAAATAAGATGGGAAAGTGTGTTGATGAAAGATGATCCAAACGAAGCACTTGAAGCTTTGAGTAATCTATTGATGAAAGTCACTGACAAACATGCACCTGTGAAAAAAAGGAATATTACATCCTCCTGGATTGATGATGAATTGAAGGATTGAATGAATCAGAGGGATGAAGCAAAAAGAATGGCAATTGAGTCAAGCTACACATCCGATTGGCAAGTTTACCGCAAGTTAAGAAATTATGTAACCAAGCTGAATAAAAGGTAGAGGAGGTTGTATTATGTAAACGTGATAAATAATTTTAAGTATGACAATAAAAAGCTCTGGAATACTTTTAATGGTGTTATGGTTAGAACAAGCAAATCAACACCATCCTGTTTTGAAGTAGAAGGAAAATTTCTTACTAAACCGGTTGATATTTAGGGCCCGAGCACGACCGTGCGAGGTCCCTATTGAATTTGTAAAGATTATTAGGGCCCGAGCACGACTGTGCGAGGTCCCTATTGAATTTGTAAAGATTATATATATATTATATATATATATATATTTTTTTTTCTTTTTTCTGCAAAGTAAGCTCCATTTTGGGGACCGGAGCATACTCGAAAACTCTCCAAACTTTGCACATGTCAGAACTGGTGAAAAATTTCGTAGTTTGTGGGTTTCGCGCATGGGCGTGGCAAAATGACTCGCTAGCGCCACCTAGAAAATTGCGGCCATTTTTGGATGATTTACACACTCCGTACTTTAACGAACTCCTCCTAGGGATTTAGTCCGACCGACTTCAAATTTCTGCTGTGCCTTCTAAAGGCATTGAAGATGAAAAGTTGTGCTATTTACGAGTTTTCGTCAATGGGCGTGTCCGTGGCGTGGCGTCAAAGATCAACTCTTTGCCATGACACAGGAAGTTGTTGTAACTTCAGTGTACATGCTCACATCTGAACCAAACTTTACGTGCTTGATAACTCTCCCACCCCGCAGACATCCACACGCCAATTCAATTCAATTAAATTTTATTTATATAGCGCCAAATCACAACAACAGTTATCTCACAGCGCTTTTCATAAAAGAGCAGGTCTAGACCGTACTCTATGATGCTATTTACAGAAGCCCAACAGTTCCCACCAAGAGCAAGCACTAGGCGACAGAGGCAAGGAAAAACTTCCTTTTAAGAGGCAGAAACCTCGAGCAGAACCATGGCTCAGGGTGGGCGGCCATCTGCCTCGACCGGTTGGGGTGAAGGAGAGAGAGGGGGAGAGAGAGAGCAAGAGAGAGAGAGAGAGAGAGGGCAGGAGAGGAACAGAGAGAAAAAGAGAGGGATGGAAGGAGAGAGGGAGGCAGCCTACACAATATACACACACACAGAGGTACAGACAGTAAAGGTGATGTTGCTATAGACTAAATGAAAAAATGGTACAGATATTTATAGTAGTGTTAATGGTAACAGTCGTAGTGTTAATTATTATAATAACAATAATAATAATAGGACTAGTAACAATAGTCGTTGCAGCAGAGGGTGTCGAGCAGGAACACGGGGGCAGCAGGTGACCCGCAGCCACAGATCCAGACTCCACAGCTCCAGAGCCAGAAACACCTGCAGGAAGTGATAGGAGGAGAGAGGAGAGGGACGAGAAAGCACAAGACTACCAGAAAGGGGAGAAGTTGTGTTAGTAACATGCAATAATGGGATGAGGTTGCATACAGAGGGAGAGAAAGTAGAGGAGAGAGGAGCTCAGTGCATCATAGGAAATCCCCCGGCAGTCTAGGCCTATAGCAGCGTAACTAAGGGATGGTTCAGGACTAACCTGAGCCAGCCCTAACTATAAGCTTTATCAAAGAGGAAAGTCTTAAGCCTACTCTTAAATGTGGTGTCTGCCTCCTGAACCCAAACTGGAACCTGGTTCCACAGGAGAGGAGCTTGATAGCTGAACGCTCTGGCTCCCATTCTACTTTTGGAGACTCTAGGAACCACAAGTAACCCTGCATTCTGGGAGCGCAGTGCTCTGGTGGGGTAATAAGGTACTATGAGCTCTTTAAGATAAGATGGTGCCTGACCACTAAGAGCTTTGTAGGTGAGAAGAAGGATTTTAAATTCTATTCTGGATTTTACTGGAAGCCAATGCAAAGAAGCTAAGACAGGAGAAATATGATCTCTTTTCCTGGTTCCTGTCAGAACACGTGCTGCAGCATTCTGGATCAGCTGAAGAGTCTTAACGGACTTTTTCGAGCAGCCTGATAATAAGGAATTGCAGTAATCCAGTCAAAAAAGGCGGTCCTTGAAATTTGCTTAATGTGAGACTTAAACGACATTTCCTGATCAAAGATAACTCCAAGATTCCTCACAGTGGTGCTGGAGGCCAGGGCAATCCCATCAAGGGAAACTATATCTTTAGATAATGCGTCACGGAGGTGCTTAGGCCCCAGAACAATAACTTCAGTTTTATCTGAGTTTAACATTAGAAAATTACAGGTCATCCAGGTTTTAACATCCTGAAGGCACATTTGAAGTTTAGCTAACTGATGAGTTTCATCTGGCTTGATCGATAGATATAACTGAGTATCATCTGCATAACAATGAAAGCTTATGGAATATTTCCTGATAATATTGCCTAAAGGAAGCATATATAAAGTGAAGAGGATTGGTCCGAGGACAGATCCTTGAGGAACTCCATGACTAACTTTGGCGTGCATGGAGGACTCATCGTTAACATGTACAAACTGAAATCGATCTGATAAATAGGACTTAAACCAGCTTAGAGCGGTTCCTTTAATGCCAATGAAATGTTCCAGTCTCTGCAATAGGATCTGATGGTCAATGGTATCAAATGCAGCACTAAGATCTAATAAAACCAGTACAGAGACAAGTCCTTTGTCTGATGCAATAAGGAGGTCGTTAGTCATTTTCACCAGTGCTGTCTCTGTGCTATGATGAGCTCTAAATCCTGACTGAAAATCCTCAAATAAACTATTGCTCTGTAGAAAGTCACACAGCTGTTTTAGCAACTGCTTTCTCCAGGATCTTAGAGAGAAATAGAAGGTTAGATATAGGTCTATAGTTGGCTAAAACATCCGGATCAAGTTTGGGCTTTTTCAGAAGAGGTTTAATTACAGCTACTTTAAAGTACTGTGGTACATAGCCTGTTGATAGAGATAGATTGATCATATCTAGTATAGAAGTGCTGACTAAGGGTAAAACATCTTTAAGCAACCTAATCAGGATGGGGTCTGAGAGGCAGGTTGATGGTTTAGATGAAGAAATTATTGAAGTTAGTTGGTAAAGATTGAGGGAAGCAAAACAGTCAAAACATATATCTGGTTCTACAGCTGTTTCTAAGGTTCCTGAGTTAAGAGATAAGTTGGTGCCAGTTGAGGGCAGGTCTTGGTGAATTTTGTCTCTAACAGCTAGAATTTTATCATTAAAGAAGCTCATGAAGTCGTAACTACTGAGAGCTATGGGAATACTTGGCTCAATAGAGCTGTGGCTCTCTGTCAGCCTGGCTACAGTGCTGAAAAGAAACCTGGGGTTGTTCCTATTTTCCTCTGTTAATGACAAGTAGTATGCTGCTCTGGCATTACGGAGGGCCTTCCTATAAGTTTTAAGACTATCTTGCCAAATTAAATGAGAATTTTCCACTTTGGTGGAACGCCAATTCCTCTCAAGTTTCCGCGATATTTGCTTTAATTTGCAAGTTTCAGTATTATACCATGGAGCTGACCGTCTTTGTTTTAGTATTTTCTTTTTTAGAGAGTCCAGTGTCAATCGCAGCAAGCCTGCAGCACTATCAACAAGATGATCGATTTGGGAGGGACTGAAACTCGCAGAGGAGTCCTCCGTTACTTTGTGACTTGATAATGAATTTAGAGCTGATGGAATCGCATCCTTAAATTTAGCTACAGCACTATCAGACAGACATCTTGTATAGAAATTTTTGCCCAATGGCGTGTAGTTCAGCAATACAAACTCAAAAGTTATCAAACAGTGGTCGGACAAAGAGGGATTCTGTGGGAACACTATTAAATGTTCAATTTCAATACCATACACCAAACAAGGTCGAGGGTGTGGTTGAAACAGTGAGTCGGTTCATGAACACTCTGAGAGAAGCCAATGGAATCTAACAGAGAGATAAACGCAGTACTAAAGCTGTCATTCTCAACGTCCACATGAATATTAAAATCCCCTGTAATAATAACTTTGTCCGTTTTAAGGACTAAAGTTGACAAAAACTCTGCAAATTCAGATAAGAATTCAGAATACGGGCGAGGTGCTCGGTACACTATAACGAAGAGAATTGGTTGCAGTGATTTCCAACTTGGGTGTGAAAGACTAAGAACAAGGCTTTCAAATGAGTTATAGTTTAGTTTAGGCTTAGAGCTGATTAGTAGGCTAGAGTCAAAGATAGCTGCAACTCCACCTCCTCGGCCTGTGCCTCGAGGAATGTGAGTATTAATATGACAGGGGTGGATTCATTTAGGCCAGAGGTCACTAATAGGCGGACCGCGGTCCGGACCCAGCCGCCGTTCTGTCCAGACCCGGACCAATAACTCATACATTATTGAGAATTATTAAGGTTTGACAGAGCGTTTCTATTTTAACTGCGCAGCTTTTCTAGCATTTATGGTACTGGTTTAGCGCGACCCAGGAATGTCACAGACCAATAGCATGCGTTGTAAATCGTCATGTGATGCTACTCGAGTCAGCGGCAGCACGAGACACACACAAACACACACACACAGGGAGAGACGAGACGAGACGAAAGAGAGACAACGTTTCACATGGCGTGCTCTAAAAAAAGAAAAGTGGACAGCGAAAACAGAGCTTTCAATCAAGAATGGACAGATTCTTTCATGTTCATTCTTCCTACGGGCAGTTCAAAACCGGTATGTCTCATATGTTCAGAGACTGTCGCGATTATTAAGAGCGGCAATGTGAAGCGCCACTATGAGACAAAGCACAAATCGTTTGACCAAACATACCCACTTAAATCCGTACTGAGGGCACAGAAAATAAACGATCTAAAAGCCCAATATGATCGATCAATCAGAATCCTAACACATTCATTCACTGCCCAACAACGTGCTAACGAATGTTCCCTTAAAGTTGCTTGGATTGTGGGCCAACATAAAAAACCATTTACTGATGCAGGGGTTGTCAAGGAGTGCATGAGTGCGGTAGCTGAAACCTTACTTGAGGGAAAACAAAAAGAAGACATGTGTGTAAAAATCAAGCAAATACCTATGTCAGCATCATCAGCCACAAAGAAAACAGAAATATTAACCCAGGATGTGCTAGCTCAGCTGGATGAAGCAATTCACAAGGCACCATGCATAGGCTTAGCTGTAGATGAGTCCACCGATGTGTCTGACAATGCTCAGCTGTTAGTTTTTGTAAGGTTCTTTAACAAGGACAAGGAAAAGTTCTGTGAAGACCTGCTAGGTGTCACACCCCTTCAGACCAGTACAAGAGGAGAGGACATCTACCTGGCTATAAAGGAGATGTTAACGAAGAGGGCAATAGAGATGAAACAAGTGGTTTCAATAACCACAGATGGAGCCCCTGCCATGGTAGGGAGAGAGAGAGGAGCTGTGGCAAGACTGAAAGAGGACAATCCTCAACTCATCTCTTACCACTGCATAATTCATCAGTCAGTCCTGTGCTCCACCCTGTCAGACGAGTATGCTGAGGTGATGAACACAATGATGAGAATGATAAACTTTCTCAGAGCTTCCTCTTCCCATCAGCATCGCATGCTCAGGGAATTCCTCAGAGAAGTTGATGCAAATGCTGATGATCTCCTGTTACACAACAATGTAAGATGGCTCAGCAAAGGTAGGGTGTTGAAGCGCTTTTGGTCTATCCGAGGGGAAATCGCAGCTTTCTTGGCACAGCTGAAGAGCCAGAAGGCAACAACATTTTCTCTCTTTTTGGAGGATGACAAGAAGATGGATATTGTGGCTTTTTTGGTTGATATCACTTCACACCTGAATGAACTGAATTTAAAGCTACAGGGCAAGGACAATTCAGTTTGTGATCTGATGACAGCTGTCCGCTCCTTTCAGAGGAAACTTGCGCTGTTTAGGGAAGACCTGCATGGAGACTGTGCACACTTCCCAACTGTGAAGGAACAGGTTCAGGGTGAGAGAGAGGTGTCTTCTTTTGTTGACTTTGTTGACAAGCTGATCAGCAAGCGTTTTGACAGCACCCAGCACAGCACAGAACCCATTCCTCATCACAGATGTCAGGGAGTTCTCAAAGGAAGTCACACTGCTCTTCAAGTGGGCAGATGCTGGGCCTCTCCAGATGCAACTGGTCGATCTCCAAGCAGATGTGGCCTTGAAAGAGCATTTTGGAAAATCTGATCCTGCCACTTTCTGGCTTCAAATGGTCTCAGAGACCGCTTTCCCAAGTCTGAGGAAAGTAGCCTTGTACATCGTTACCATGTTTGGCTCTACATACAACTGTGAGGCAGCTTTCTCCACAATGAACATTATTAAAAGCAAATATAGATCCAGGCTCACCAACGAGCACCTACACATGTGTATGAGAATGGCCCTAACACCATTCCAGCCCAGATTTAAAATCCTGGCAGGACAAGCAAGGGCTCACTTTTCTCACTAAGCAAGAGAAAGTGGGGAAGTGGTATATAAAAGGGAAAGAAAGAGAAAAGGAGGTGTTAAAGTTGTTCGATTGTTAATATGTGTTAAGATTGTTTATTATAAAATGTTAAAATTAAGTTAAAATTAATTTTAACTTAAGATGTGAAAGGGAGTTAACTAAAAAACTAAAAGGGAAACTCAAGCTGTACTTTTTATTTTATTTTTTAAATTTAAGTACTTTATTTTGAGATGCACATTTTTCAAAAGCTCTCTGTTGTGTTTTATTTATTTATAATTTATTTTGCAGCCTTTATTTCATATAAATTGATAATTTATTATTAGAGTACTTATTATTTATGATCCCTACAGTTCAATATATAAACTGACAATAAATATTGTTGAAATATTATTGAATTGGACTTTTATTTTATTTGACAGTCGTCTGTTGACTAGACTACTTACATATTTTCATACAACTAACGCTACTAGGCTGTGGCACTGAATGATAACACTTAGTCATTAGATAAAGTTAGTCATTGTGATGTTGCGGACCTTTGCTTGATGAAATTTTCTCTAACTGGACCTCTTAGAATTTTAATTGAATACCTCTGATTTAGGCTAACATATTCTCCATCACCCAGCCAGGTTTCACTAAGACAAAATAAATCAATATCATAATCTGATATTAGTTCATTTACTAGTACAGCTTTAGAAGAGAGAGATCTGATGTTTAAGAGTCCACATTTAACTCTCCTATTCGTTTGCACTATTGCTCTTGTGGTTTTAATTTTTATGGGGTTTTTATGCACAGCTCCTCTTCTGTTTACCTTTTTAAATAATTTCGATGGTCGGGGGGCAGACACCGTCACTATAGGATTTTCACTAAGTAACTCCTGAAATGGAGGAGCAGAGAAGTGTGTTAAACTGTGTAGGGTTTTGGGTGGGTAACTGCTGAATTAGAAAGGCAGAGAAGTGTGTTAGACTGTGACTCTGCCTCCTGGTCTCAACTCTGGGTTGTCATGGATTTGGTCCACTAATAAACCTGGCCAGATTTCTAGAAATGAGAGCTGCTCCTTCCCAAGTGGGATGGATGCCGTCTCTCCGGATCAGACCAGGTCTTCCCCAGAAAGTCTGCCAATGATCTACAAAGCCCACATCGTTTGCTGGACACCACCTCGACAACCAGCGGCGGAATGACGACATGCGGCTATACATGTCATCACTGGTCAGATTTGGCAGGGGTCCAGAGAAAACTACGGTGTCCAACATTGTTTTTGCATATGTACACACCGACTCAACATTAATCTTAGTGACCTCCGATTGGCGTAACCGGGAGTCATTACCGCCGATGTGAATAACAGTCTTACTGTATTTACGTTTATCCTTAGCCAGCAGTTTCAAATAAGACTCAATGTCGCCCGCTCTGGCCCCAGGGATGCACTTAACTATGGCCGCTGGCTTCGCTAACTTCACGTTTCTCAAAATGGAGCTGCCAATGATCAGAGTTGGTTTCTCAGCGGGTGTGTCGCTGAGTGGGGAAAATCTGTTAGAAACGTGAACAGGTTGATGGTGCCCCGTGGACTTTGAATGCTTACGGCTATTACTCCTTCGGACAGTCACCCAGCCCCCCCCCTTTCCTGGCTGCTCAGGAAATCCCGGGGGATTTTTTATAACTCACCTGTTTAAATTATATTAAGCCTTAAAGTTCTGCATTATTAGGGGCGTGGCCGCTTTGATTGACAGGCACCTTTAGCCACTGCCACTGGGAGCACTCGGTCCGCCGTCTGTTAGCCTCGCTCAACTACACAGAGCTCTGAGGCTCAGCCTGTCGGAGCCTTTTGGACATTTCTACATGCAGACACCGGATGAATAATGGCAGGCTGTGCAGTTCATTGAAGAGAGAACCTCCAGGAAATCCGTGTTCTACTTGGTGAGTGAAATTCCTGTATTTTATTTATGTGTTAACATTTAACAGGTATCGCTGTGAGTCAAAGACAAGTCAGCAAGAAGGGAGAAGCCAAAATGCATTAGATTAACTTTAGTGTTAGACATTAGGGTGATGATCCTTTGAAGAAAAGGCGTGTGTGAAGTTGTAAGTAAAGGTTCAGCTCTCAGTTAGCTGCCGTTATGTTAACGGTAACTTTTACTGACGGGCGATGTGAGATTTAGCTACGTCCTGTAACGGAATCACTGTTCAGTTAGATAGTAGTCAGATACTATTAAAAGTGGCTGTACCTGATCCCGATGGACACGAAGGGTTTAAAGGCAGAGAGCCGAGGGGGGAGCGGCTGCGGAATTGTCACACCGAGGAGCACCGATGCCACTATTTGAACTAGCTGTCTCTCCCGAGGAGAGAAAAACAATAACGTTATACTATTCTTTGTGGGGTTCGTCAGTGGGGATGATTGATTCTAAGTCCATATTAAAGGCAGTCATCAATAAGTTATTACACTTAGTAGATGTAGCATTCCTTGAGATTCAGCAAACAATCTGATGTGATAACTGCGTTTGATCAGCGACATTTCTGATAAGGATCTTAAGAGGTGGATGCATAATTCGGCAGAACAGCTGTTGTAGGCTACCTGCAAAGATTTGCATCCACCTTTTTTACCAGCATATAATGCGCGTTATGCCTGCAGACAGGTAGCTGGGCTGTAACTAGGGCGATGGTTTAGTTAAGGCGAGAAATTAGGTGTGTGAGAGCCGCCTCTGAGTTTGTTTGGTGGGTTAGAATTTGCCAAAAAAGGTAGTACAGTTCAATAAGAAATATAAAATAAGATCCTTACAATAAACGTTCAATAATATCTGACTTGAGTAGTTATTGTTGCACAGTGTCCAGCAGAAAACCGTATATTGCACATATTAGTAAACAGTGTATTTCACATTGGCGCTCCTAATTACTGTCACATGCCAGAGAGGTTATCATGCTAACGTGATGTCAGAGTTGAGTAGCTTTATGGCTCTTTGGAAGAAGCTGCTTAACTGTCTACCCATTGTTGTATTTACAGGTGCCAGATGAGCTGATTGCAGAACCCTCCAGATGTGATTAACTGTGTCCAGCTCTTCAGGAGAGAACAGCTCCAGCTTACAGCTCTTCAGCTCCTGCTTTTCTTTTTACTCACAACACCTGAACACTACTGACATGAACTTATGACACTGGGTTCTTATCAACAGATTCTATCATTATAATAACTCTCCACACATTTCAAGTTATACAAAACTACTTTTACATATGTAGCCTTTTAATATAGATGTTTTCATGAATGCAAGACGAGTTTAATTTATTAAACTATTGCTTGTGTATTAGGAATACTTTGTTATAAAGTGTATCAGACTAATTATACATAATAAAATCATTCTTGATTCATCATCAGTTTCACATTTTAATTTTAAATAGTCTGATCTAAACTTATTATAGTTAACAGCTGTAAATGAAAATATTAAGATGTTATTTATAGGCTAACATTTTGCATATATGTTAGTAGAAAGTATAAAATGAAAGGTTGATGCTATATACTGTTTTATTTTGACATTTCTTTAAGAGACAAATGTGACATGTGAAGTTACTCTGTAGTGAAAAACAAACTGCACAGTTTTGAAGCCCTGTAGGAGGTGTCATTTATTGCGACCTCTGAGAAGCTCTTGTCTGGTTTACATTGTATAGACTCACCTATTTACTACATGTGCATTCAGTCAGCTCTAAGACCTCAGAGTTTGCAAGGTCACAATAAAAACCACCTAGTGGGATTCCTAATTACTCTGTGCAGATCATTCTTTGTTTCTGTGTTTAAACTAGACTTATATCAGAGCAGCAAACAAGGCACTCTTCAGAAACTTCAGGTTCTGTTTTACAGTATATGGGTACTGGGTGCATGGCTCCTTATTTATCTTAAAGTATAAGCTAGAAAATAAAAAATACTCCTGCACACACAGAAATACACTGCATAATTACTTTTTATTCTTTGTTTCTGTGTTTAAACTAGACTTATATCAGAGCAGCAAACAAGGCACTCTTCAGAAACTTCAGGTTCTGTTTTACAGTATATGGGTACTGGGTGCATGGCTCCTTATTTATCTTAAAGTATAAGCTAGAAAATAAAAAATACTCCTGCACACACAGAAATACACTGCATAATTACTTTTTATGATTTCATGTGAAACATGTTGGGAGTATTTTCACTTTTTAACTTATACTATACTGATGTTCTTAAGCAAGAATTCAGGGAGAGCTTGTCCTACAGCAGGAACAGTATGATGGTGTTAAAAGCAGAGCTGAAATCCACAAACAGGGTTCTGGCATAGGTTCCTGGGGAGTCCAGGTGCTGGAGGATGTAGTGAAGGGCCATGTTTATTGCATCATCTACAGACCTGTTGGCTCTGTAGGCGAACTGCAGGGGGTCCAGGAGTGGGTCTGTAATGGATTTTAGGTGGGACAACACAAGGCGTTCAAAGGACTTCATTACCACAGAGATCAGGGCGACGGGTCTGTAATCGTTTAGTCCTGTGGTCCTTGGTTTCTTGGGGACAGGGATGATGGTGGAGGTTTTGAAGCAGGCTGGCACATGGCATGTCTCCAGTGAGGTGTTAAAAATGTCTGTGAACACCGGAGACAGCTGATCAGCACAGTGCTTCAGGGTGGATGGGGAGACAGAGTCCGGCCCAGCTGCTTTGCAGGGTTTCTGCCTCTTGAAAAGACCGCTGACTTCCCTCTCGTGATAGAGAGAGGAGGGGAGGGGTTGGAGCTGGCCAGCTCTGAGGAGTGGGGTGAAGAAGTGGTGGACTAAGGCTGAAGCTGAGCAGAGGAGTCACGGGGGATGGTGTCTGATTGACTCTCAAAGCGGCAGTAGAAGTGGTTCAGCTCATTTGCCAGGTGAGAGTCGTTTATGGAGTGGGGGACTTTGGGTTTATAGTTTGTGATCTGTCTGACCCCCCTCCAGACAGATGTGGCATCGTTTGCAGAGAACTGGTTCTTTAGTCTTTCTGAGTACAGACATTTAGCTTCTCGCGCCTCCTTGCTAAACCTGTACTTTAACGCCCTTCACCCAGCCCTGTCATTACTCCTAAATGCCTCCTTCTTTTCCAACCTTAGCTGTCTGAGTTTAGCTGTAAACTTCTTTGATGTCCTCACTACAGGTTTTACAGAGCTTTAGTTTTTGCCTGTAAGCAGGAATCGTTACTAAATTACCAAGGGTATTATATACACAGCTATGTTGGAGCTCAGATGTGCATGACTATTATACTAGGCATGCTACTGAGGGTAGGTTTACACTACCCAAAATGAAAACCAGTATGATGAAGAACACTGTAATGTATAGAGCCATGGTTGCATGGAACACACTGCCAGAGCATATTATTCAGGAGAACAGTAAAAATACATTCATTCATCAACATCTCCTAGCAAAACAGCTTTCCTCATCCAAGGACGCTTAGATTCTAGATAGTGCATTGTAATGTCTAGATAATATATAGATATTTTTATCTTTTTTCTTGTGTTTGTTCTGTTGAGTGATTTTTACTGATGAGAGCTGGGTTATGTAGTGTGTTGTATTGTGTTTGTGTATGTTTGTATTGTCTTTGTTGTGTTGGTATGTGTGACTTTTTGTAATTGTGTACTACACTGTATAGAGTTTTTGTCTGTGTGGACTCCAGGAAGAATAGCTGTTGCTTCAGCTACAGCTAATGGGGATCCTAATAAATGAAATGAAATATTCTTGTAGAGTGGTGCTCAGAGAACAACATACTGCTCAATGTCAGCAAAACTAAGGAGCTGATCATTGATTTTAGGAACAAGGAGATAAAGACACACACTCCTGTCTACATCAGTGGTGCTGAGGTGGAGCAGGTCCACAGTTTCAGGCTCCTGGGAATCAGCATCACAGAGAACCTGACATGGTCAGCTCACATCTCCACGCTGGTGAAGAAAACTCGGATACGACTGTATTACTTGAGGAAACTTAAGAAGGCCAAACTCCCACATCAAGTTCTTGTCAGCTTTTACAGAGGAGCAATAGAAAGCATCCTGACTGGAAACATCACTAGCTGGCATGGGATGTGCACAGCCCAGGACCGGAGGGCTCTGCAGCGGGTGATTAAAACTGCTCAGAAGATCATTGTTACCCATCTCCTGAGCATCAGTGATATCGGTGAGGTGAGGTGTCTACACAGAGCCCAAATGATACTAAAGGACAGTACCCACCCAGCCACAGCCTGTTCACCCTGCTGCCTTCTGGGAAGAGATATAGAAGTTTCTGCTGCAGAGTAGCTTTTCCCCCAAGCTGTCAGACTCTTAAACTCTAATTCATCCTCCGAACTGCTCCACTGATTATAGTTTATCTCTATAACCATTTTTACCAGTGATTCTTTATATATGTATATTGTCTGCTATGTAGCAGAAGGGGGTTACAAAACACAATTTCACTCTATAACTTGTTATATTGTGACAATAAACCTACCTACCTACCTGTTAATCAATTCCAGTAGTACTTTTAGTAGGGTGATTCTGACTTTTTGGGCGTCTGTGGCTCAGGGGGTAGGGCGGGTTGGCCATTAATCGGAAGGTCGGCGATTCAATCCCCAGCTCCCCCAGGCTGCATGTCGAAGTGTCCTTGGGCAAGATACTGAACCCCAAATTGCCCCTGGCGGCTGTTCCGCCAGTGTATGAATGTGTGTGAATGGTGAATGCAGATGTAGGGTAAAAGCGTTTTGAGTGGTTGAAAAGACTAGAAAGGCGCTATACAATTACGGAACATTTACATTCATCACTTCAGTGTTATCTTTCAGAGAAGGCCAAAACCATGCATTTACTTCAAATGGTTCGAGAACTACATTCAGTTACTTTGGATATGCCTTGAATAGGCATTTTGCAAGAATTTTACAGGAATGGTAAGAGGTTTAATAAAAGATTCATAATCAAATAGGCATTGAAGACTGTACCGCCAATGCATTATACTGTAACTTAGCATAGTTTCAAATAACTAAACTATATTTCATAGTCCTTGAGTTAAGGGCTTCAAACAAACCAGGTCATACAAGGTGTCTTCCGCATGCATGGTGAATAGCATGCCATTAAAGGCTCCTGCTGGAATCCCATGCTGTTGCACTCTGTTGTTGTGTACAATCTTGTTGACCTCTTCAAACTTACAACACACATTCACATATCACTTCCAGTCTATTGGGAAGCCTCTTTAAGTCATTAAGCTAATGTGTCACATCACTCTTTACATGGTGCTGTTTCAATGACTGGTTTCAGGCATCAGTGTCTTCAGTCACAATACTAAAGTAATTCAACATTCTGTTCCCTTCATCATGTTCCCATTCAATCACAGATCTTGGACACTCTGTAAATGTGGATGTAACAATTGTGTTCAGGGTATGATGGGGGTGTGCTGGTGTGGCTGGGGCGGAGTTCTTCATTCTGAGACAGATGAGGCAATGTGTAGATATGCGTTATCAGTATGCTAACATGTTGTTTACGTATATCAGGCTGAAGAATGGCTCCATGGAGTTCTTCCCATCAAACTGATGGCAGACATTAAATGCTGTATTTTTGTCTTAATTAACTGCCATCTGCTGCAGAAAACCTAAAAACCCAGGCAGCAAAATAAGCACTAATAGCTCATTGCAAATCAATAATGTCGTTATTGGCAGAGGTTTCTTCATTTAGATGTCCTTGCCTGCAAAAGACATGTTGATCTTGATGGTTTTCTAAATAAATGCAGCTTTACATTTCTCAGAATAAAGAACAAGATGTAAACATTGAACTTTTGCTTTCCTCTTAATGGAGCAGCTAGTGATTTGTTCACTCTTTGTTTTCGCAGGTGCCTCCTTTCCATGATGTCTACAGCAGAGAGTTACACCCCACACTGAAACTCAATGAGATTGAAACCAGTGTAAGGGACATATAATAAATACATACACACTCAGATGATTCACACTGCATGGCCAAAAGTATGTGAACACCCCTGAACACCCAAATTTGGTCTGTGTTCTATGCACCTACTCTGAATGCTGAAGTATACAAATATTTCAGACAAGTGTTGCTTTTTAATGCACTGGGTACCCTTTAACGTCGTTTTTCTCTGTGGTCAATTTAGTAATAATATGTCCAGCTATACAAGTCATGTGATTAAAGTCCACACCTCTGGATAGTAGACCCCTTTTTGTATAAACTACACTTCGAACAGTCTGATATTAATAGCTAATAGTAGATAACTACTTTCAATGTAGCATATTCACATATAGCATATTACTTTATCCCTTAACCAGCACTCTTTAATTCTATCCAATGCTACGAGAAACCATGTTTTAACCACCATCTGGCTCTAAACATACCATCTACGATACAGTGACCCTGGGGAAAGGCTGCTCTTGAATGCATCTAATACTAAAAGACAGTCTACAATGAGGACCTGCAACTTTGAGATTTCACACTAACATATCACATTTGAAAAATTGGAGGAGCTAAATAACAGGAAGCCGTGTTAGCTACTTGTTCAGCTAACTTTTACTTACATGTCCACTCTTGTTTAATCATTTCTGGCACACCGAGTATAATTAGAACAACATCATCATAGTTTAAGCTATAGCTAGTTTTGTGACTAATCTCATTTACTATTGTGCAGCGGCTGTAATTGATGTTAAGAGAATATTTAGAAGTAATGAACTAGGGAGAAATGAGAGGACCGTTCGCTTCATTTAGCTGATGCTTTTATCCAAAGCGACTTACAATTGCTATGTATGTCAGAGGTTGTACGCCTCTGGAGCAACTAGGGGTTAAATGTATTGCTCAGGGACACAATGGTGTCCCCCAGTGGATTCGAACCAAGGTCTCTCACACCAAAGGCATGTGTCTTATCCACTGCCCCATCACCACCCCCTTGAACTGCCACACATGAATGTTTTCATTATTTAAGTTATGTATTTTACATGAAGAATAATCAACTCACCGTGATCACATACTGTCGGTCAGCTGATTGTTTTGTTATGTGATGCACAGTGTTGTTAACAGGGGAGCTGCAGAGTGCCCACTGGTGGGAAACTACGCAACAACCATGGCATGAGTGAAGGATCTGTCTCTCCCTTTCTTTTTTAATATTCATTAATCAGCTGTTATAAACGCTGATACCGATTTAAATGCAATTGGCTCATTTCAGCCAATCGATCGGGCTCTAGTTTGGTGTAAACTTGACTGACCTGCACAGAGCCCTTACCTCAACCCCATTCAAACACGTTTGGGATGACCTAGAACACAGACTGCTCTATAGTGCGAGCATGTACTCACTCAGATACATTCTTGTAGTCTCTTTGTTTTATGTTTTCTTCCTGGTTTCTACAAAGCACATGTGGTAACCACCTGTTGACCTGTCTGACACAGAAACTCTTGGGTCGACTGTGTGAGCAGAACGGAATTCTGAAAGACCACGAGGCTGTTGTCCACAGACTGAGAATGGACAAGGTACATCATATTCCTCACAGTATTATACTGTTTAACAAATGTTTTGCATTGTGAAGCTAACCAAATGTGTGCTGTTCTAATAAAAACTATAAAGTTATCTGTGCTTTTAACACTTCTTACCACAATAGTTGTGAGAATCAGCTATACTGAAGGAAACCCATAAAACTTATATGTAACGATTGTCATTAATCAGAAAAATTGAAACAGTGCCATATAATAACTCTGCAACGAATACCTTAGCCAAAATGTAAAATTTTGTTAGTACTAAAGTTTGTCCATTTTGTCCTTTTTGAAGGTGCACTTTGTGGTGCTGTTGTGTGGGATGTCTTTACATTGAAAATTGTTTTTATTATTTTGTTTCCCACAATCCAATACCACAACCCCACAACCCCACTAACTACACTATAATAAATGACCACTGAGTTGAATCAGTAACTCTCTGACACAAATATTTGAGCAGTTGTATTTCATTACTGTATGTAAAGCATTCTACATTTCAATTCAATTCAATTTTATTTATATAGAGCCAAATCACAACAACAGTTGTCTCTGAGTGCTTTTCATAAAAGAGCAGGTCTAGACCGTACTCTATGATGATACTTACAGAAACCCAACAGTTCCCACCAAGAGCAAGCACTAGGCGACAGAGGCAAGGAAAAACGTCCTTTTAAGAGGCAGAAACCTCGAGCAGAACAATGGCTCAGGGTGGGCGGCCATCTGCCTCGACCGGTTGGGGGTGAGAGAGAGAGGGAGAGAGAGAGAGAGAGAGAGAGAGAGAGAGAGGAAGAGGGAGGGGGATGGAAGGAGAGAGAGGGGGGAGGGAGGTAGCCTACACAATATACACACAGAGGTACAGACAGTAAAGGTAATGTTGCTATAGACTGAATGAATAATGGTACAGATATTTACAGTAGTGTTAATGATAATAATCATAATGTTAATGATTATAATAACAATAATAACAATAGGACTAGTAACAATAGTTGTAGCAGAGGGTGTCGAGCAGGAACACAGGGGCAGCAGGTGACTCGCAACCACAGATCCAGACACCACAGCTTCAGAGCCAGAAACACCTGCAGGAAGTGATAGGAGGAGAGAGGAGAGGGACGAGAAAGCACAAGACTACCAGAAAGGGGAGAAGTCGAGTTAGTAACATGCATTAATGGGATGAGGTTGCATACAGAGGAAGAGAAAGTAGAGGAGAGAGGAGCCCAGTGCATCATGGGAAATCCCCCAGCAGTCTAGGCCTATAGCAGCATAACTAAGGGATGGTTCAGGACTCACCTGAGCCAGCCCTAACTATAAGCTTTATCAAAGAGGAAAATCTTAAGCCTACTTTTAAATGTAGAGATGGTGTCTGCCTCCTGAACCCACACTGGAACCTGGTTCCACAGGAGAGGAGCTTGATAGCTGAACCTCTGGCTCACAGTCTACTTTTGGAGACTCTAGGAACCACAAGTGCTCCGGTGGGGTAGTAAGGTACTATGAGCTCTTTAAGATAAGATGGTGCCTGACCATTAAGAGCTTTGTAGGTGAGAAGAAGGATTTTAAATTCTATTCTGGATTTTACTGCAAGCCAATGCAGAGAAGCTACAACCGGAGCCATGTGTTCCTGTCAGAACACGTGCTGCAGCATTCTGGATCAGCTGAAGAGTCTTAATGGACTTTTTCGAGCAGCCTGATAATAAGGAATTGCAGTAATCCAGCCTAGAAGTAACAAATGCATGAACTTTTTAGACTGGATGTTCCTGATTTTTGCAATATTACGTAGGTGAAAAAAGGCGGTCCTTGAAATTTGCTTAACCTGAGACTTAAACGACATGTCCTGGTCAAAGATAACTACAAGATTCCTCACAGTGGTGCTGGAGGCCAGGGCGATGCCATCAAGGGAAACTATATCTTTAGATAATGCGTCACGGAGGTGCTTGGGCCCTAGAACAATAACTTCAGTTTTATCTGAGTTTAACATTAGAAAATTACAGGTCATCCAGGTTTTAACATCCTGAAGGCACATTTGAAGTTTAGCTAACTGATGAGTTTCATCTGGCTTGATCGATAGATATAACTGAGTATCATCTGCATAACAATGAAAGTTTATGGAGTGTTTCCTGATAATATTGCCTAAAGGAAGCATATATAAAGTGAAGATGATTGGTCCGAGCACAGATCCTTGTGGAACTCCATGACTAACTTTGGCGTGCATGGAGGACTCATTGTTAACATGTACAAACTGAAATCGATCTGATAAATAAGACTTAAACCAGCTAAGAGCGGTTCCTTTAATGCCAATGAAATCCTCCAGTCTCTGTAGGATTAGGATAGGATCATAGGATATGATGGTCAGTGGAATCAAATGCAGCTCTAAGATCTAATAAAACCAGTACAGAGACAAGTCCTTTGTCTGATGCAATTAGGAGGTTGTTAGTAATTTTCACCAGTGCTGACTCTGTGCTATGATGAACTCTAAATCCTGACTGAAAATCCTCAAATAAACTATTGCTCTGTAGAAAGTCACACAGCTGTTTGGCGACTGCTTTCTCAAGGATCTTAGAGAGAAATGGAAGGTTAGATATATAGGTCAATAGTTGGCTAAAACATCTGGATCAAGGTTGATGGTTTAGATGAAGAAATTATTGAAGTTAGTTGGTAAAGATTGAGGGAAGCAAAGCAGTCTAAACATACAGTATCTGGTTTTACAGCTGTTTCTAAGGTTCCTGAATTTAGAGATAAGTTGGTGCCAGTTGAGGGCAGGTCTTGGTGAATTTTGTTTCTAATAGTTATAATCTTATCATTAAAGAAGCTCATGAAGTCGTAACTACTAAGAGCTATGGGAATACTTGGCTCAATAGAGCTGTGGCTCTCTGTCAGCCTGGCTACAGTGCTGAAAAGAAACCTGGGGTTGTTCCTATTTTCCTCTATTAATGACGAGTAGTACGCTGCTCTGGCATTGAGGGCCTTCCTATAACTTTTAAGACTATCTTGCCAAATTAAATGAGAATTTTCCAGTTTGGTGGAACGCCAATTCCTCTCAAGTTTTCCACGATATATTTAGAGGGGTAACAGAGTCGAGTGTCATTCGCATCGAGCCTTCAGCACTATCAACAAGATGATCGATTTGGGAGGGACTGAAATTAGCATAGGAGTCCTCCGTTACTTTGTGATCTTATTTAGAGCTGATGGAATCGCATCCTTAAATTTAGCTACAGCACTATCAGACAGACATCTTGTATAAACTTTTTGCCCAATGGCGTGTAGTTCAGCAATACAAGCTCAAAAGTTATCAAACAGTGGTCAGATAAAGAGGGATTCTGTGGGAACACTATTAAATGTTCAATTTCAATACCATATACAAGAGCAGGGTCCAGGGTGTGAGTGAGTCGGTTCATGAACACTCTGAGAGAAGCCAGTGGAATCTAACAGAGTGATAAACGCACTACTAAAGCTGTCATTCTCAACGTCCACATGAATATTAAAATCCCCTATGATAATAACTTTGTTGTTTTAAGGACTAAGGTTGACAAAAACTGCAAATTCAGATAAGAATTCAGAGTACGGACCAGGTGCTCGGTACACTATAACAAATAGAATTGGTTGCAGTGATTTCCAACTTGGGTGTGAAAGACCAAGAACAAGGCTTTCAAATGAGTTATAATTTAGTTTAGGTTTAGAGCTGATTAGTAGGCTAGAGTCGAAGATAGCTGCAACTCCACCTCCTCGGCCTGTGCCTCGAGGAATGTGAGTATTAATATGACTGGGAGGGGTGGATTCATTTAGGCTAACATATTCTCCATCACCCAGCCAGGTTTCAGTAAGACAAAATAAATCAATATCATAATCTGATATTAGTTCATTTACTAGTACACCTTTAGAAGAGAGAGATCTGATGTTTAAGAGTCCACATTTAATTTTCCTATTCGTTTGCACTATATTTCTGGTCACTCAGCATATACAGTCACTTGGGATAACATACACCCACTTATTGTTTTCATTTTATAACATTCTACATACATTTGAAACATTTACACTTTCAACCCAGAACCTGTTAACGTTCAAATTGATCTGTTGTTATATGTTTTAACATCAAATATTATAGGGATAAAAGCATTATTAGCTCTTTTCCAGCTGCAACTTGTACAATTACCTGGAATATGGCTTTGAGACTCAAAGTAGTGAGTTGGAATTCTTCACCCATTGTTTCCGTTTAGGGAAAAGGTCAGGAAAGTTCATTTGCAATAAACTTGTCCTTTCTTTCTTGCCATGCTTGCTGTTCCCAGGACAGCTTGGAGGAAGCGCTGGTGGCAACTCATCAGGAGATGGAGCTGTACCATAATCAGCCTTTGGCCATGGAAAAGCTGCAGTTCAAAAAGGAAACCCTTCAGAATCAGCTCATCAACATCAGAGGGGAGCTCTCCCAGGCCTCCAGTGTAAGACACTGCTAAACATATTCAGGATCGTATTTGTGATCCTAAAAAAACCCTAGATAGACACTGTTATAAAGCTGTGTCTACCAGTGTTGCAGCAGTGAATTTGATAGCTTTTGTTTTGATAGTTGAGGTAAGGAGAGGCCCAAATACAAAACCAAGAGCCAGGTTGTAAGAAAAAGCCTAACTTTCACATCTGTTTTTATTTATACACAATTCAATTTGAAAGTTAAAGACATTCATGTCAGAAAAGCAAGGCACAGATGTAAAAAACGTCATCTGATTCTGGCTACCTTTATTTGTAACTCTCCCAGGCTTTAACCACCACTCGTATGGAGTTTGAAGCATTAGAGGATGAGGCCAGCGCCATTCATGGAGATCTATGGGAGCAGCTTAATGCAGGAGGGCAGGTAAAAGGTCACACTGTCATCATCACTATTTTTTAAAAACACAATTTACATATACATATAAAAAATCAGCTTTATATATATATAGTATGTATATATGTTACTAACAATCATTGAAAATTGTTTTTCTAGTTTTGTTTCAGTTTTGTTTGTACTATGTTTTTGCAGAGTGAACTGGTTCGTAAGCACATCCAGAAAGAGTTTTGGAGAGTCCAGGATGTATTAGAGGGACTGCACAAGAATAACTCATCGCGTGGCACTGACACAGCCAAGCACAGAGGTAACTTACTGGAGCTGGAAAATAACCATGTGTTTATTTAGTGGAAACACCAGTACCAACACCAGTGTATATTCTAATGACTCTATCCCTGCCACCCCACCTCCCTTTCTTTCTCTTGCACAGTGGTCGGCGGTGCATCAGGTTCCTTTAGCACCAATAGTCCAGCCAGTCCCCTGAGCTCAATAAGCCTCACCAGTCCACTCAGCCCCTTCTCCCCAGTTCCCGGCTCCCAGGCCTCCCCAACAAAACAGCTGGGCCCGGAGGTAAGCACCGGATACACCCAGCTGGGGACCAACCCCAATCCAAAACCTGGCACAGGCCCATGCTCAGACTCTAGAACCAACCCTGAAGTGCGTAAAAGATCAAACCCTAAACCCCGACCCAAGTCATGTATAGTGCCTCATTATAAAACTGACCCTAAGCCTAGGTGTAGACCCAGAAGTTACACAGAACCTGACACAAACCTGCCTGCAGAAAATATGAAGTACTATAGTTTTGAAACCCATGACCACACCTTTCCTCAGCTCTCCCTAGCTTTCCAAAATCTTAGGGAGTCCTTGGGTAGATTAGACCCTGTCATAGAGGAAACGGACCTTAACATCAATTGTAGAACCAACTCAAACTTTGACCAACCTATAAATCCAGCCAAAGTCAGAGCTGGAGAACAAATACAATGCCAGGACACCAAATACCCCAATCAGCAATCAGACACAGCCCAAACTTTCTCTGATCTTCAGGAAGTTAGTTGGTTAACCTCAAATATTTGCAGCCAAGAAGTCAAGATTGGCCTCAGAAAAGATGTCTATCCAGACTCCAAACCATATCACATCACACCAGGGTACCATGAAGGCCTCAGAAACCTGTCCTCCAACAGACGCTTTTCTATGCCTGAATCCCAGATCCTGCTTCTCCAGGACTCCTATCGGACTGATGTTTTATCATTACGCTACAGCCCAGATCTTTATACGCCTTCAGTCCCTTGTTGTAGAACTGCTAGCCCTGAAACCCAACACCATAACCAGTTAGCTTCTCGGTCATTATGTCATGCTGGTGAAGGTGCTAGGCCTCTTACATACCCCAACAATAAAGGGGGACTTGGCATTGCTCCAATAATCTGTGCTGTAACACAGTCTGATTTATCTAGCAATAACCGAGGTAAAGTGTTCATGCAGACCCATCTTTAAAGAAAAGGACACCACTTCACAGTTGATTCTGATCATTCCAAATTTCATCTGTTCTGATTTTTAATATTGTAAATACAGGGACAATATTTTATCATAAATATTTTACGCTGCCATTGCTAAAGGTCATCATTTTTGTTCTTTTGTCCCCTTTTGTAACACTATTGGTGCTGTTACAGTAACTGCTTTTGCAGACATCATTCTCATCTAACCTTTCAGTTGCCAATGCTCATTCTTTAACTGCTCTACAGGGATCCCATTAAATAGAAAGAGTTTGCATACATCCCTGATCTATTTTCTCAAATAACGCTATTTGGCACTGTTGTGCTTTGTGCACATAAAGATATTGGATGAGATTGAAGCTAGAATATTTTAATAAAATTAAGGGTTCACTTGTGGCTGAGGTTACCACCTGTGGGTCATCTACTGATCACAGGGTTGTCAGTTTGGTTTAGTTTAATAATTACGTGTTGGACTACAGTACAAGTGCTGCAGTACAAGTTTTCTCTTAAGTAGCAATGGCAAACATTACCCTTTCAATTCCACTTCTCAAGAAGGACCTAATCTGTTTCTTTACAATGCAATGCTGTTAAAATATTACACAGCCTAAAAATCAGCCTGATCATTTTTTTCTTCAGTAAATGACTTATATGGTAATGATGTGAAATGTTGAGGCTGTTTCATAGAGCCTTTAATGAACTGTGGATTTAAGTAATTAGAGAAGCTGTCAGATATTCCACTGGCCACCTGGGGATTTTCACATCTAACTCCTTGAAATAGGATCAAGACCCCATTCCACAGAATCATTGCCATGAGTCCGTTCTGCTCTGCACTTTGCCTGGCTTATTATCACTCCTGATGTGCAGCACTCTCTCTTCCTCCTGTCCTTTCTTTCCTTCATTCCTTTCCTCCTTCCTTTATTGTGATCTAGGAAAGTGTTCCCCCAAGGCCTCCCCTTCCCAAGTCCTATTACCCTTTGGAGCCCTCCCTTACCTTCCCTCCCTCCATCCCTCCCCTGCCCTTTGACAGCACCGCCTGGCTACACAGCTTGGGCATCGATGATGGTTACCTTGAGGGTGAAGATTCCCACATCAGAAAGGTATTTGGGTGTTTCTGCCCCTCTCCTGCCCATGAGTCAACATAATGTTGCCAGAGACCATTCTTCCCTCCAAATTCCACATGTTCTTTCTTTTCATTTCTTCAAGCGCTTAACCCATTGCATCTGATTATTACTCTGTCTCCATATCAGCTTGTAATTGACCTGGCTGCTCTCCCTTTGCACTTTTTAATGCGTCTGCTCCTAAAAGCCATGTTGGCTGCATGCTTTAACAAACAGTGTAAATTTTGTTACGTTTCAGTTCAAAATGCACTGCAGGTGCTTTGGTGCAACAGCCCTCTCTTGACAAGGATGAGCAGTACTTAGCACTTGTTGTGTCCTGCTACCAGGTGTGGAGTTCTCTACAGCCACAGATCATCTGTCAAACTCTCTATGTGCCTTTTTGTGTAGTGTCTTGGTAGTGATTTAGTCATGGTAGTTAGTACTTGCTCACACCAGAAAGCAGCACAGTGAAAATCATTCATGTATTCTCACTAATTAGGTGGTGCTGGAAGCTTTGCAAGGACAACTTTTACCCTGGGTCTGTAACTGGACAATGAGTAGACACAATTAACTGAAAGGAACAAATTGACTGGCTACAAACCACGTTGCATGTCTTTTGTGGAACAGTGTATAAGGAGAAATAAGAGTCCATTTTGGACACCCAGGTTGTCTTTGTTCAATCAAATTTTCAAGACGGTTTGCAACTGGTCAACACCACAGTCAGGTTTACCTTAGTTAAACTTTGTAAAAGCTCAGTGGGCGAATCCACTGATCACTGCGATTCCATTGAAATTAGATTATTTTGGTATGAAAATTTATATACATGCTGGTGTGAACATGAGACCCCAATATACAAAGTAATGCATTAGCTAATGCATTCTATTTAATCAGCAGATGTTTAACCACCTTCAGTTTAACATTGATTACATGACAAATAATGTTATTTCTCCATCTTGCAGCCCAAGTTTGGAGAACAGAACAATATTAGTGACGTGCCGGATCAAGTCCAGGACAGACAATCCACCACGAATAAAGGTACAAAAAACATCAAGTTTCCATGTGATCCTTTCTCAGAGGAAGATCATTATATTCAGTGAGACTAGCACATTCATTTCCTTAGTATTAGTTTTGAGAACTCAGCTCCCTCTTCTTCCTTTGGTTTTGAGCTTCTTGTGTCCCTTGCCAGTTGGCATTGTTCCTCCTAGAACGAAGTCCCCCACCGACGAATCACACAGCAGCTCTGCTGGAGTTTCCCGGCGTAATGGCAGAGTGCCTAATGGAATCTCTAGGGTATGTCAACCTAAACTACATGTAAATAATTTCCAAATGTCTATCTAAGCCCTGGCATACACAGGAGTGTAGCCTCAAGTCTTCAGACAAAACATTGTGTGGAATTGAACATCATCGGACCATTTAACTAGTGTTCACAGGGGGACCATGGATCTGTTCCAATACTCACATTTGTGGTCTGAGAACTAGATTAGTGCCCCCTTGTGTTACTATTATTAGGTTTTACAGTATTTTCACATATTTAGCATACAAGACAACAGACAGCCATGCAACATTATGATTACCACCAACTTACAACCTTAATAGAAAGGATAACATGAAAATACATCTTCAAGTAGCTAAGGGGGTTGAGATGTTAATATTCAGATATTTGGGATATTATTCTTATTTCTTTCCAGTCTTAATGGCCTCATAAAAGTAAGCCATGCTTCCAACTCATTATTAATTATTAATTAAATTTGTTCAATCTAGTTAGAAGCACTACCATAGATAAGTGCTAACATGTTCATGTTTTTGCCCAAGTAACAATTTATTAATATGTTTTGTCTTGTGATCATGGGTTTAAGGTCCCATTATCTGGGGTTGGCCTTGGACAGAAAGATACATTATTATGCAAGACTTAACAATTTACTTTTATGGTCTTATACAGTAATAATACAAATAAAATGTAAATACAATTGCATCAGCATAGTATGTTCCTTCAAGAAAAGATAAAGAGCCAAATAGGGCTGACCCCGAACAGTCGAAGATTCCATGCTAGCGAAACAAGGATCATACCATTTTGGCGATATGGGGGTGCTCAATGTCTGATTTTACATAGAACTACCAGTTTTCTCCCAATAAGTTAATATACTGCCTATTACAATATATATTTCAATGTTTAATGCTGTAAATAAACATGTAAAAAGAATAAAACTTTCAATAAATATTTTTAAAGTGCGGGAATAAATCCAAAATTGTAACCCTAACCCTGGGTCGTTAGTGTGCATGTGTAGACGTAGCGTGTATGTGTGTAGTGGCAGAAGAGGAACACTTGCTGAAGAGACAGAGCCCCTGCTTGACTGGTGTTGTGCCGAGCTGTCTGGACTTTTGGATAATTTGTCACCGTTGATGAACCACACAAAGAATATTGTATCGTTTTAAAATAACTGGCTACTTGAAATAGACCCGCGAGGAACCGCAACGTGCGTGCAGTTGTCGGCAGCAGTAATGCACGCAAGCTGTAAATTTATGGTGTAAGTTGAATGAAAAGAGACTGCAGCTCTGCAACTTCTCAAGATTAAAGCGGAGCTACCGTGTGTAACCCCCTCCCCCGCTCGCAAACGGTATGCACAAAAACACACATGATTCGACTATCAGCCCACTATAGGCCGGACTTGACGATTCTGATTCGACTATGTAAATCCTAGAGCCAAATAACAACATTCACCAACATTGTACAGCATTTTATACACAATGGCAAATGTTTTACACAAAGCACTGAAAGCAAGAAATACAAAGTAAAATATTAATCGACAAATGTTAGATCAAAAATATAGAAGGTGTTATAATAGTGTGCATAATGATGAAATGTTTCATTGTTTTATATAATCTAGCCTAATGGAAGCATAGGGGCCCTAGGATTTAACCTTGGAAAACTCCACACGTCATGTTGGTTTGCTCGGATAGTGAGACAAAATAGCCTCTCTCCTTGAGATAGGACTTGAACCTCTTTCTCTCATATTCCAACTCAGTTTTATGTGTATCTCATAGTATTGTATGGTCAAATGTGACAGGCAATAGGACAATAGGACTAGGACTGACATCTTGCCTGAATTGAAAGAAAAGATTGTTTTTATGCTCCATCTTTGTCACAGGAGCGTCCAAAGAGCGCTGTGTTTCCTGCAGAGGTGAAGTCGAAGATGAGTGTGGAGGAGCAGAATGAGCGACTCCGCCGCAACCAGAGCAGCTCTGTGCGGGACAAGAGACGGAGTCTAAACCTCCCAGGCGGCCAGGCTCCAGCCAACTACAAAGTGGTATGATCAAATATGTGCATATACTTCCAGCTACATAATCTTTCAGATGACAGTTGTAGACAACTAAGAAGCTTTAATTAACTTTGTGCACACTTAACTTAGTGTGTCAGGGCATGAGTTAATAAGTTCACCTGTCACCTGAATGACAGAATTTGCCTTCACAAGCTCAGAGTCAGAGTAGTTAGTCAAATTAGAAAAAGGAAAATAAACTCACACTGATGGAATTTGTGAAACTTACTCTTTCCATTTCTGTCAGGATTCAGTGTCCATAAATCCACTTAGATATTACACAAAAAGGCACTCATGGCTTGTCTCATAATCATCACATCCAGGCGTATTCTTCAGTAACAAAGTAACACAGGTGACTATTGTCTGTATCATGGGTTAAAACACAAACAACTAAGATGAAGACAGCTTTAAAGTTGATATTGAGACTTTTGGCCATGTCAATCCTCAATAATATTTGAATAAGATCATCACACAGAGGTAGCAATGAAAATGCCAATAAAGCACAACTGAACTGAAAAGGGCTGCAATGCAGGGGACCTTAACAGTCTAAATTGGGGGTAGGAAAAGGAACAATCCCCACCACCCTGTTTTTGAACAGGTTTGAGCTCGTGGATGATTTGATAGTATCTGTATTTGTGTGTGTGTGGACAGATTCGTAGGCGACTGACAGCTCACGAGATTGACATCAAAGACTTGGAGGCAGCGGTTCGAGGCCAGGGTCAGGAGTCCCCTTGGGAAGAAATTGCTCGCCTGAGACGGTCACAGGTTGAACCAGAACACTATGACCTGGACATCAGCAAAGAGGTGAGACCAATTCTGTTGATGGCCCTGAGACATTTTCTTACATCATATAATTCATCTACTGTCTGTCTATGTGCATGTGTCACAGCTCAGTAAGGACTCAAATGGATGGCTGTGGCTCAGGGCAGGTTGCCTGTTAATTGGGAAATCAGCAGTTCAATCACCTGTTCCAGGCTGCATGTCGAAGTGTCCTTGCGCAAGATACTGAACCCTGAATTGGTGTAAAAGTGTATTTGTGTCCATGTTTCTTTATGTGCATCATGTTTATTGTAGCTGATGGCTCCTGACAAGGTTGTGATCCCAGAGCGCTACCTGGACGTGGAGGATAACATTCCTCTGAGCCCAGAGGAACAGAAGGAGAAGCAGAAGAAACTGGAACGGATCAAGACACTCATTGCCAAATCAAAGTGGGTGTTGATAGATTTTTATTAGTATTGTAATAATGAATACATACCTGTTTTCAGACACTGTGGCACGGTTTACATTAGGCTGCATTCTGTGACCAGCTTGTGCCATTGTAATGCCATGGTTAATTACATGGTACAAAACTGTGGCCTATGTTACATATGGAATAGCTCCTTGTCTTTGTATTCCTCTGCCTTCCTCTATTCTGCGTCTTACCCTAAAAAAAATCTGTACTTTGACAGTTTTATTCCTTTTTATTTCACAGATTTTTCCTGTATTTTTGAAATACATGAAAATTTTAAAAAATTACAAAAACAAACTGGCCCTGCGATGGACTGGCGATCTGTCCAGGGTGTACTCTGCCTTTCGCCCAAAGTCAGCTGGGATAGGCTCCAGCCCCCACGACCCTGTACACAGGATAAGCGGTTGATGATGGATGGATGGACAAAAATAAACAGGAAATTTACATGTCTAATGTAAAATAACATGAAAAACCTCTAGCTGTGAATAACCATAACATTTCTGTTATCTTAAGGAAACCTTTTGGGTTTTTCACATAAACAAACTGTTACAATACATTCAGGAATTTCCCGTATTTTCACAAATATTTTTTTTCTTATTTAAAAGAAAAAAAGGGTTAAATTTAAGTTTAATACTGTAAAAACATTTCTTAAACTTGGTACAATTAGTAACAGTTAACCTTAACAAAAAACATTTGTTCTGTAACTTGACATAGATTTTCTTGTTAATTGACAAATATCTCCTTTAATTATGGATATTTGGAAAATAAAAACATTAAATAAATTTAGTGTCTACAAGTGTTTACTGTCGAAACACAGTTTTGATCATTGAAAACAGCCATAATTACTGTAATTTCACAGCTTTTGACTTTTATTATAATTCTTAGATTACAAGTTAGATTAACATAGTATATAATTGCCCCAAACGCCTGATGTCAGCTGGGATTGGCTCCAGCCCCCCCTGTACGCAGGATAAGCGGTTGACGATGGATGGATGGATGGATAATTGCCCCAAAGTGGAAAAATTACAGAAAGGTAATATCTAATTTATTGTTAAATGACAGGTGTTCACACCTTTTAATGGGGATAAAAAAGAAAACTTCCTATAAAATTACAGGTTTGTGATGAAAAATTTATTTTAATGCAATTTTACAGATACTTCAATTGAAGAGTTTTAGCTATAGGTGTATTATCAAAACCTAAAACAAACATATTTAAATCCTGTTTTTTCATAATTAAAATTTTCCACATGTTCACATTTTATCCTTTTCCTTATCCTGTTCCATTTATCCTATAACAGAGACCAGAAACCCATTTTGAGCTATATTGTACTAGGGTTATTTGTGACAGACTTCCTTAAATTTAGGAAACTCAGACATTTACATTTATCTGACGCTTTTATCCAAAGTGACTTACAATTGAGGTTGCACAATGGGACACAATGGTGGATGGGTGACAGTGGGGAATTGAACCCGGGTCTCTCACACCAACGGCATGTATCTTATCCATTGCACCATCACCACCCCACAGACCTTTTAATGTACCACCACAATACAAATTCCCACATCTGATACTATTTATAGACCATTTATTTAGTTTCATCCTCACAACAAATAAGCCACACAAGTCAAACATTTCAGTGTAAAGAATTGTTGTAAAGTAGTTTAGTTTTTATTTACCTTACTGACGATATTTTCGGATCTATTCATTAGAAACCCAAGTGGTTCAACATAAAGAATATTTTGGACACTTTTAGACACAGCTCCAAGATTAAAGTGCAATCTGAATGTAAAGTAATTGGAAAGTATTTCTTAAAATGCTGGCATTTTGCTTTGATAGGACTGTGCAGAGACATGAAAGGCAAAGGAGAGGGGAAAATGGTTGTTTTACATACAGTGAACTTAATGCACAATCCAAAGACTTCTTCCCTGGTTTCAATATGATATTTTATGACTTTCTAAAGCCAGTTTTTGTATCTGGTACGGCATACGGCTGTATGTGTTTCTCTGTGCTGTGCATCCTTGTTCCTTTACTGTCCTCTAGTTCTGCCCCAGGAGTGCTACAGCTGATTGCGGAATTAGGTCCACCTGGCCTTGCAAGGCAGTGCACAACTGTGTGCACAGGAGTTGGGGAAGTCCAAAATTTCTAAATTAAGTTGGTATACAAAAAAGATGCAAATATATGCAAGTAGAAAGAGCGAATGTGAAGTTTTTCTTGGCAGTCCAAATGAATCCATTTGTTTGCAAGTTTTTAGTATGCAAGCCAAAAGTCCATTTTCAGATTCGACCGACTTTGCACAACAACACCTCTGGATGACCTAAAAAACCCACCTGGGCTCTTAGCTCAATTGGAAAACATAAACAACGGCAAACAAAATCAACAGTATATCTTTCCAAGGTCTGCAAGACATTAAATAAGTTTCCCTTAATAATTGGTATGGTGACCAAATTCTGGAAATGTTAGTCCATAGCCCTCTCCACAGAATTGGGGAAGAATTCAAGTCTGGTGGCTACATGGCTGCAAGAATGACAGAGCAGATAACCAATAGGCAGATGATCTACACTACCTTGCAGCTACATCCAAGCCTTACATCACCAAGTGCAATGCAAAGCATCGGATACATGTGGAGGTGTTTTTCAGGGGTTGGCCCCTTAATTCCTGTGAAAGGAACTGTAAATGCTTCAGCATACCAAAACATTTTGGACAATTTCATGCTCCCAACTTTGTGGAAGCAGTTGTAATGGTCCCTTCCTGTTCCAACATGACTGCGCACCAGTGCACAAAGCAAGGTCCATAAAGACATGGATGAGCGAGTTTGGTGTGGAGAACTTGACTGGTCTGCACAGTCCTGACCCCAACCCGATAGAACACCTTTGGGATGAATTAGAGTGGAGACTGCCTGCAAGGCCATCTCATCCAACATCTGTCCCTGACCTCACAAATGCGCTTCTAGAAGAATGGTCCAAGAACGGTCCAAAAGTCCAATGTACACACACACTGCAGATTACCTGTTTTAGAACAGTATTTTGACGTTTTTTAAAGGAAAATCTAGTATTTGTATCTTTTTTTTTTTTTTTTTTTACAATATATTGATTACATTAACAAGATTTTTATGTGAAATTATATAATAAAACTCAATTAAAAGCAGCACTCTACTATAAATTTTAAGCCTGATTATTTGTATTATAGCAGTTTTCAACTATATTTAAAAGTTATTTAATTGTTTTTACAGGTGTATATGTTCTTAAATAAACAATAAAAGCCACAAAAATTGCACAAGATTTTATGTAAAATTAAAGTTACAGACTGTTGTCATTATGGAATATTACCGTATTTTTACGAGTTGGTTATTAACTGTTATTTTAAGGTATTTTTCTGGCGCCCCAGCTGCCGGAATATTTCCATTCTTTTACAAGTTAGTTATTTACTGTTATTTTATGGTATTTTTCTGGCACCCCAGCTGCTGGAATATTTCTGTTTTTTCAAAAAAACCCTGTTCCCCTGTTAATTGTTTACCTGGCCTGGTTCCTTCATGTTCAGGAAGTGTAGTGACTCTATTGTGGTGAAGTTCTATAAATATGCATGTAAAGTATGATTCTGTTACTTTTAAATTGCAGAGGATCCAAGAAGGTTGTCCACTTCTTCATTACTGCTCTTTTAAAGAAATATTAAAAAAAACAGAATCCAATGTTTCCTTATATGCAGATGACATTATATTATTATATGTAGCACAATCACTATTTATGACTAACAAAACCACCGCCTTCTTCCTTTGTCTTTGCGTCTCCTTTCATCTACCCACTGTCAGTTTGCAGAATGTGGTTCCTCTCCTGGACGGCCCAGTGGAGGGTGGAGCTCAAGCCAGCTCCCAACAGCAATTGCAAGAGCAGGAGAAGCGAATTGAGATCTCCTGTGCTCTGGCTGCGGAGGCTTCTCGTCGCAGCCGCCTTCTCTCCGGTGAGCACTCTCTCCGTCCGGCTGCCACTATCGCCGCGTCACTAACCCTCTCGCACTAACTTGCTCACCATGATCACACGACACAGGACATTACTTACTCCCAACACTACATAGTGCATGTGTCTGCCCATACCTCCGTAATTCACCCAACTCACCTCTGAAATTGAATGCTGATCTTCGGGTGTCGTTTAAGAAGAATTTTGTGTGGTAAATGTAACCTGTCGAGATATCTTTACAGGCAAACACTTCTAACATCATATATCATTTTTAGAAAATGTATAGCTGGAAGGTGTGGCTTTTTAATTGATTTACTGTTGAAAATTCTGGCTTTTATAGGTCATTTTGGTGTTTGCTGTAGCATTAATCTGCATTCACTGTTACCACCAATAACAACTAATTCGCCAAATGAACCAGGACTGGAACTTTAATGTCAAAACATTGGTCACTTGTCTCCAAATTATTTCAAACAGCAGTGTGTAGAAAGGCACATAAGGTCATTATGCATTAAATCCTTGTGCAAATAAAGTTTCAAACAGTCAATGAGGATAGTCTGGCCAAGGATAAGAAAGCCCAAGACTACGGGAAAGGGAAGAAGTCAAGTAAGTAACATGCATTAATAGGAACAGAATGCATACAGATTGACTGAGAGAGGTGAAGAGAGTAGCTCAGTGCTTAATGGGAAGTCCCCCAGCAGTCTAGGCCTATAGCAGCATAACTAAGGGATGGTTCAGGACTCACCTGAGCCAGCCCTAACTATAAGCTTCATCAAAGAGGAAAGTCTTGAGCCTACTCTTAAATTTCAAAACTGTCAAAATAAGAGCCAAGTTGTAAAAAAAAAAAAAATACAGTATATACCATACTCAGTATTTCGTTACATACATCTTGAAGTCATGGTGTCATCAGGCATCATTTGCTAATGCATGTTCCCATAATCATCTACAAAACATCTGTACAGTATCTACAATAACAGAAGCAGTTTGTTTTGCTTTCACGTGCCTTTGTGTTTAATAGAACTGTATTAATGCACCCTGATGCATGTATGTCATAAGATACATTACAGCAATTTTGTAACACATACAGACACCCCGCCTTTTTGTCTAGCACCATTATCAGACCAAATAGTCTTCCTTATTCCTGCAACACTATTCCTATTTCCATCAGTCTCAGCAGCACTTGTGTGATACCTTTTCAGGTCAACTCATAGTTCAGCAAGTGCTGAAGACTTGAGGGGAGTCACACATGCACAATCTGGAAACATATTCAGAGGATACACGATGATCCAGGGAAGGCAGAATTAACAGTTTTTTTTACCCTGAATGTCCACAGATGTCTGTATTGTTACAGTTACACCTCTGAATGCACAGGAGCCCATCCTCTTCACCTGCTTCTCTCACCGTACTTCTCCCTGATTGGTTCACTCATTGTTTTTCTTTCCATTTTCCCCCATTTTCACTCCTCCGGCCTCCTTCCATCTCATTCCAGTCCAGTGCGTTCCCAGTCCCCCCACCTCCCCGACCAACCTGGCCCCTCCCCCATCCTCTGCTGACTTCCCCAACTCCGCCCACACCATGAAGGTGTGAGTCATACAAGGTGAGTCTCCGTTCACCACACCAAGCCCACCAGTCCCCTCCTTTCCCTTCCCTGTTTAGACCCTCTGCTCACTTCACTCTGATTCCCCTGATTTCAGGTTCATGATGTGATACATTAAACATTTGAACGATAACGTTTTGAATAGTAGTGTTCATGTTAAAAGTTTAAGTGCTCAATATAACCCTCAAACTTACCTAGATTCCATTGATCAAAAACTTCAGGCCAATTTCATAAAAGAGTTGTTTCCATCAATTTTGTCTGCAGGAGGCAATAGAGAATACAGGAATGAACTACCTGCTTGGATTTATAAATTTGTCTATCTAAGCATCATTTTGACTGAGCTTGAAGGTCCATTCTCAAAACTCTCAACACAAAGTCTGACTTGTTCCAATACTCAGATTACAACTCCATACACTGAGGTAGGCTAAGAGATGTGCTGTAGCTGCCAAAGTTTCAGACAACAAATAAGTTTAACCTTGTGTCAAGTAGATACCACCCATTGTAGAAGAATGTGTTGAGGAACAGAAGCTAAAATTTGCCCTGCTGTAGCAGTGATCACAAAAACATCATTCCTCAAATGGCTTCGAATTTATTAACCATGATAGCAAACAGTAATTGGTACCCAGTGACACACAGCTAACCTGCGATTATCTTTCTCTGCCTTTGTCTGTAGCTCAAGCACTGGCTGCTATCAAGTTTGATGGAGCATCTTTCTGAGGATTGGACTAACTTAAGAATGAAAATGGCCACAGACAAATTACTGTATTTTCTTTAGCACCTAAACTACAACAAAAGCACGGCAAGCTATCGAAGGAGGTTCCTAGGAGGCATGAGCAAAAAGACTTGTACTCATGTTCATCCAACTTATGACAGTCTCCCACTATGTGTGCCCTGTGGCACAAAGGAAGGCTCCAGACCACTTACCAGCTTCATGGTGTGTAATCTTTCTGTATCATTTAGCTCAGGACATAGTCTACAAAGTAGAGATTCCTGATGAACTATGTTGGTGATGAGATGTTTTACACTCACAATGACAAAATGTGACCTGAGGTTCCCTGTTGGTAACTTTACAAGGGAACACTGCATATGCGAGGCCCACACTGCAGATGAACAAGGGAAAGTACAGTTGAACGTCACTTAGTCGACTACTACAAAGAGTCTCATTGAAACCCACAGAGAGGCGTTGCACATTCTTCTGGACATTAAAAGGCAAAGGAGGAAGTTCATTTCATCTAATCCCCATATCAACTTAGAAAAACCACCGAGCGAGGAGTGGGAGTTAAAGACTGACATATTCTTACATTTTGACAACTGACCAAAACAAGAGCGAAGCCTCTCATCCTTTGTAAAAAGTTGAGGACTCTCCTTCTAAACTCACTGTGATGCCTGTTTCACCCAGACCCCCATCCTCTACACTGCTCCCACCCTATCAACCACATCTGCTGTCAGTTACACTCATATGCAACCATAAGCGTTTCGTACATTTGATTAGGTCAAACATAATGTCACACCAAATACGCAAGCACACAGAGTTTGTTGGGATGCAGAGCCAAAGATGAAGAGTGGAAACCATGACCCATCTTACAAAGCTGCTAAACCTGGTGTCCTCATCCTCTCCAATAAGTTGCTTGAGGGTCTTGTAGGATGGTAGCGTAAAGTCCCTGATATACTCCAAAATGGATAGTTCTGTACATACCACATCAGGTGTTTCTGGACGCAGGCATGCTCTGCATGCTTACAGAGTTTGTGTGGTCATACATTGGACTGTGCGGTTAGGTGGAAAGTAAATAATTTAGGTTGTACTCTTTTCCACATCAGAAGAGCCATGTTCGTAGCCACTACCTGCTGTCAATGCTTCAATGCCCTTGGTCATAGAGGTCAGTATTTTGGGGGTCAAAATTGAATTTAGGTGAATTTTTGCTACAAGAGCAGCTAGGACCCAATCGGCTACTCTTCATTCAAAATAATGACCTTGCTCTGTGCTGCGCTGACTTTACTAGCTAGGGTAGAAGCCAGTCAGATTGCAAGCTTTTTTAGTTGAATTATGAGAATATGGCAGGGAATATGGCAGTTTTGTTAGAAAATAAGACAGACACGTTTGCTGTGTTGGACTAACAATCTGTATGTTTCAGTTCAGTCTAAAAGGATTGAACCACAGCTGGCAGACAGGACCTAATGCTGTGGGTCAAACAGCATAATACAGAGCAAAACACCAGCAGGGGTATATACACACTTGGGTATACCATGTGTATTTCAACTTTTACAATAGCTGATTTTAAGAAACAGCAGGCTGTGACACAATCTTCTGCCCTAGATTTAAAGAAGCGTCCATCCGAGGCAAAAACAAAGTCTAAAAGGAGAGACAGAAAGGAGCCTTTTTCTGGGTAGTGTGGCTAGCTCCAACATCCTGAAAGGTCACCTCACCACCAACTGCTGTGTACAGCTCCTGCATCTGGTTCAAACAGGCTTCATCTAGAATTCCCCCAGTGATTGTCTAAACATATGAATAGTATGTTGGAAATGCGATTATAAATGGAATGTTGTATGTGGAAAGTGAAAATAGAAGTGACCTTAGAAGAGTAACTCTGCTAGAAAAACACGTATCTGTGTAATCAGGAGTCAGCTAATGGTGGAATTATATACTGGAGAATAGTGTAATGTAACATATCCCACCAACATTTCATCCAGTCATGCAGTGCCATACTGTAAGTCTGAAACCTGTCGGTGTTTTATATGTTTTGATGACTGGACATATTAATGACATGGGTTACAAAGGAGCTTGGATCTAGTGGAATTGCAATGATTGATGGTACCAATGGAACATTTAAAAGTGGAACTCCAAAATGGCCAATAATAACTATTACATTTTGAAATAAATTAAGTAAACAATACATTTGTTTTTATAATTTAACTTTGGAGAAACCTAAATGCATAAATGAGCCAAATATTGTGAAGTAACACAAAAAATATCAACTCATTATTGTGATACGTTATGTAATTATTAGGGCCCAAGCACGACCGTGCGAGGTCCCTATTGAATTTGCTAAGATTATATATATATATATATTTTTATTTTTTTATTTATCAAGTGCGAGGGCCCGCCCAACGCTGCTTGCAGCTTTAATTCTTATTTTGTTTTAAAACAAATCACATGATTTGCATTATAAAGAAGCCACTTGAAATTCGGGACTTGTTCAAATTTGCTCCAAAATAATATTTTCTTCTTACAGGATATAAAACACTATGTTTTGCTATCGCTCTTGTTTTGTCCATGCCTCTTCATTGCACTGTCCTACAGATCTGAATGCTGTGACCACATACACACCTCCCCTTTGTTATGACTATATTCTGTATGCTTTTTTGGCCCTTACACACTTCAATGTTCAAGTGACCTGTCTTTGTAGAAAGTCTGTCCATACTCAAGAGATTCAGAGACAATATGTTACAGAAAATGAGATTGTGTGTGGAAAGCAGTTATCGGCTCTTAATACGCAAAAACTAAACAAGGATTTATGAAAATACTTCTATTTTTTCTTGTTTTACGTTTTTTAGAAAGGGAATACAATTCAAAAGAGGCAGTACATATTTTTTTAGATGCATTGATATTCGATGACAAGTTGACAGGTTCAATTTTTACACTCAATTACGTTTCACAAAGAAGACTTGTTTTTATTTTATTGCTCTTGAGGATTGTTTGAAGGAGCATAACATAGATATTTTTGGATTACTTGGAATCTGATGTGTTAAGAAGTGACAGCCAAAAGATGGTGTCCAATATTTGATACTAGATGTAGCATTTGTGGATGATTATATACATTTGTCAATGTCTATAATATTTTGGATTTCAGTTACTGTATATCCTACTATCACATGTAACCATTGCTTCTTTGGGGAAACTAGACAAACTGCTTGAACTATGCAAATGATAAAAAAAGAGACATAATATGCTTGCTTTCAGAAAACCTTGCAATAAAGTGAATGTATACAAATAATCTGTTTCTCTAGATGCTTCTAAATTCATCACAGTATTTTGTATGATAAAACATGTCTCGCTGCCTGGAATGATATATTCACTGCTGTTATTTTAATCCACTTGTTGATGATTCACTGCCAAAAAGACTACTGAGGTTAACTGTCCAGTCATGACATTACCAACAGGCTTCCTGATGATATTCTACAGTCTTTGTTATATCAAACTGTATGTCTGAATGAATAAAGTGCAAAAACAAAGACAGACTGGATTATTTCACATCAGATCTTAGATGAGGAAATTGACAGTCAATCATTTATTGAAGACAAGTTGTATTGTGACACCATAATTTACTACTTACAAACTATCATGCACAGATCAAATCAAGATTTAACATATACCATGAAACACATGCATTGAGACTTATTCCTCTACTGAAAAGAAATCTACTTAAAAAAGATGCTCTTAATGTATACATGTTTATGTAATATATGAAGAGCAGGGAGCAGATTGTAAACACAGGAAATGTGTGATTTGTGTGAAAGTTAATTTAAGTTGAGCTGCTGCTGACAGAATGCTTCCCAAAGGTGCACAAAACACTAGAGACAAAATACAAAATATTGGTCTGACCTGTTACGGACATTTTTTTTTGTGATGTCATCAAGTGTCATTATCACCAATGACAGCCAAAATTACAACAATTACAATACCAAATTTGTGATACTGATCCTTTGACCTTGTACCATGCTTTGTTCCTCTTTAGGGATGCTGGATATCTATCAAAGACTTCTATTAGAACAAAAGATACATGATTATGAACATGTGGTTTCATTACGTGAAAAACTAATCTGTGTACAGTGCATACAAGTGTTCACCTGTAGCTTTCCCTTCTAAGTCTGGGGGGGGGGGGGGGTGTCCGATCTCATCCTCTAAAAACAGATGTTGGGAGTGGGAGTGGGTTTGGGAGTGGTTTTAGCAGTCAGTTGTGTATATAACAGGATAGTTTTTGACATAGTATACATCTGGCTAAGAGCGTGGCACGGCATGACTGAACGATTTTTGGGTGTATCCGCATCGGACAGAGCTATCTTTGTGCAGAACAACAGCGCCATCTTTGCTGCATCACAATCATGGACACCACAGGTATTCAAGTGGGAGTAATGACTCCACTTTTTGGTCCTGAGAATAAGGAAGATAAACAACAAACAATACCACTGACAACCCCGTAGACATGTTGGGGTGACGATACAATTGTTCTAATTAAAAGTATATGTTTTGCACAGGTACGAGGACATGTTCAGCAGGTGTGGCTCTATCAAGCAGGCCTAAATATTTTCCATTACAGGATGACAATATCGATAACTCATGGGTGGATGACTTTGGCAAAGAGCTGGGGAAAAGAAATTTAACATTTTTCATTACTGAAGAAAAATCAGAAGAGGTCGAGAGCAGGGAGAAGCCGTTTACGGGAGCCTGTTTGGACACTCTGGACTGTTGTGATAAGGACACATCACCTAACACTACTGTTTGCAGTATTATAGAGGTAACCGTAGCTTATTATTTACATGACATACTGCAGCAAAAAGCTAAACAAACGTGTACTGCGCTTATACAGATGAGTGGAGCAGAAAACAATCTTGCAGATGCTCAAAAGTACATACTACGTAGTCTTGGGGTCGTACCGATGTGTGAGTGCAGAATTCGGGATATTGCAGCTGGTGCTCTAAAGATTTGGTTGAGGAACCCGTTTCTCATTGCTTCGCTTAAACGGGTAGTTAGAATGGAGGACAGTGTGAGCACAGTAGTTAAGCAATCTCTGGACATCTGGAAGGGGGAAAAACACTAAAAACAATGGGGAATGTGTCTAGTCTACTGACCTATGTCAAAGAGATACATCGTGTAAAAGATGAGAGCACTGTTGTGTGAAGCTGTTAATGCGATATGTGACACAGATAGGATACTATGTTGTTCTAGATTTTAAAAACAGACAATGACCTCAGGATGCTATACCATGATACAAATGACTGCAGATAAATATGCAGATGTGAAATCTACTCTACTCGCTGCAGCAAATTGTTTTCCTGTGAATGATAATGAATATCAAATGAGTCGTGTGTTTTGTTTTTGTACTTTCATTATTGATTTCTGTGTTTTAATGCAACATGTTGATGTTGCTGATGTGATGTATTGCTTAACTGAGTAGGTGCTTGTATTGATTTTCTGAAAAGTGTATACTTGTAATCCTCACTGACGGATATATCTTTGGAAATAAAATACTTGAGCACAGACATTGAAGGGTCAGTCTTTCATGAGAAAGATCATGGAGGAGGTGATGAGAAATATATACTATGCGACAGACAATGCAGGGGGTTACAGAGGCAAGCAAAAACTTCAAAAGGCCATATTTGACAGTACTGGAGTTCAGTGTGCAGATTCAGAAAACTGGCTCATGAAGCAAGATGCCTCTACTCTTCACAAGACAGCTCAGGTGCATTTTAAGAGAAATAAGGTTTTAGTGAATACAATAGATTGGCAATTCCAGCTAGATCTAGTTGACATGTCCGTTTATTCTGCAGAAAATGATGGGGTACGCTATTTATTAACATGTATAGACTTGTTTTCAAAATATGCATGCAGGTACGTTGTTTAAGAAACAAGAGTGGTAAATGCGTCGCGGCATCCTTTAAAAATATTTTAGCTGACGGTAGAATACCGCATAAAAAACAGACGAGGGAAAAGAGTTCTTAGACAAAGATTTTGAAGCATTAATAAAAATTAATAGTATCATTCACTTTTCCACACCAAATGAGACTAAGGCATCTGTAGTAGAGAGTTTTAACAGACTATGAAATCTAAAATGTGGCATTATTTAACAGCCAATAATTCTAAACGATACGTAGAAGTACTGCAGGACCTGTTCAGCTCCTACAATCAGAGTCATCATCGCAGTATTAAAATGAAACCGACTGATGTAACAAAAGACAATGAAGATATCGTATTTAACAACTTGTATAAACAAAAGATAAAAGAGTAATTTGTTTTAAATATAATGTGGGTGATACTGTAAGAATTTCAAAACTACGTGGCCTTTTTAAAAAAAGGTTATGTGCAAAATTATACTGACGAATATTTTACTGTAAAGGAATGCGTGTCAAGGGATCCTCCCGCATCACCCGCCGTTTGGTGTACACTGTTTTTTAGTTCAAAAGCCTTTTTATTCCTTACAAGATCGATCAGTGTGTCTGGAGTGACAACGGATGCATTGTAAGAAGTTAATGTTATGCCTTTGCATTTTAGCTCTGCTTTGTTTTCCAATGTGCGGTAAGCATAAAATTTTCATTTCCACCAGTGTCTCCATTAATCTCATCAGTGAGATTAATATGCCTAGATATTCACCTTGGAAGATTTTATTTTTAGAAATGTTTTTAGTTTTAGCAGACCGTGCCAATCTATGGCACCATTGCACAAGAGCAACATCATCAGTTACAAATGCAAATTGTCTGACGTCGTACTGGTTGCTAAACATGTAATGGACAAAGACTTCAGGCTCAGACACTAGTTCACAGTTAGCCTGGTTTTCACGCGTGGGAAAACGACCCCACAGGGAGTTAGCCTTGTTGACAGCTATTCTTTCTGGGTTCAGACAAATTCCTTCTTTGTCAAAGTAGTCTTGAATGTACTTTGCTCTGGATTCTTCATCATTTCCCGAGGCCTCCTGTTTTCTCTGTAAGAATGTTTTTACATAATCTTTGAAATAATTGTCACTTTTACCATCAAAATGCCACACTTCATCAATTTTGGTTACCACCTAGCCTTTTTCAACTGCCTTTTGCAGCTCAAAACTGACCCAAGTTCCTGAGAGAGCCCTCTCAGGATCAGAGTGGCAGCAGTCACTGGTCTGATTTTGATTCTGGCTACACGTTCTGCATAAGGGAAACATTAGTTTACTGTTACAACGAACAGGTAGCGCAGGGTGGTATAGACCTCTAGGGGGCAGAACTGTACATTTTATCAGACCAGAATACTTTTCAATCGGTTCAAAGTTGGATAGCATTTACGGGCTTGCACAGTTGGATACAGCGATGTGAAGTCATAAGTGTATTTTCTCCCCCTCAGCAGCTTTGTAATACAGTCTGTACGCATTTGTGCATCCCCCAAAATAGGGCGTCTCTGGGGTTGAGTCTGGCAGGGGCTTCATAAGTTTTCAAAAAGTCCCATTCACATTCCCACAACACCCTGACATGAAGTTTGTGTGTCTGTTTAAGGGCCAGTATTTTAGCAGTAAATTGCCTGTGGAGAACCCCAAATGAAACATCGTTTACCATGTTTTTATGTCCTGGACTGTGGCACATGGACACCTGTGCCAGAAACACCCGGTAAATTCATAGGCTGTGCGGGTACCATTCTTTTGAATAATGTGGTCATAAGGGATGTTCCCTAATTTGAGCCGCAACCCTCCTCCCCTGCACTCTTTTAAGGCCACTGTAACAACAATGTCCAATTCGTCGTCAGATCTCATTCTGGAATTACTTCCATAATTTGTTCAACTTCGTTCAGAAATGTAGATGTGTTATAGTCGTCAGCAGCATTTAGAACACAACATGCTGTCAGGATTCGTGTGTGGTGAAGCAGGTTGGAGGACCCAAACGCAGATATAATTCAAAAGTTTATTTTCAACAAAAGGCGAGCACACTTACAGGTTGAGTGGCTGAAAGAACAAAGTCCAAAAACAAAGTAATCCAAAGTGAAATCCAGAAACAGGCGAATGCCCAAAATCCAAACACAACAAGACAGCGCAGACAATACTGCAACACAGGGTAGACAACATAACAGGAGGTAATAACCCAACAAAGACAAGACAGAAACACCAGGTATATATATACACACAGACTAACGAGCAGGGTGGGAGCAACACAGGTGACAGGGATCAAGGTTAACGAGGCACAGGCAGGCAGGGAGAGAAAGCGGGGGAAAACAGTGTAGTGAACAACAGTGTGGATTTATGCATTTTATGTTAAATAATTTGGAGACTCAACTCCTCTTTTGTCTCCCAGAGAGAAGGAGGAGGGGGTTCGATTATCAACCCTCTACAGACGGCTGAAGAGACCCCAAAAGAGGGGGGGTTGAAAGGTCGCTTTCCCTAAGTGCTATTCCTGAGCAGCCTGATGGTAAAACTGGCACCTTTGATTCCGCAGCCTGATAACGCGGTGCCTGACTGTTAAACTGACAAAAGGGACATTAACCAGCGATTAGCGTTTTCCTAAACAGCCTATCAGAACTCTTCTTAGAGAAAGGGGGCAGGAAACCATAAACTGCTCCACACATGTAACCATGGCAACTGACCTTGATCTGTGTTTAATTACCTCTCATCAAAGGGATACTCCTTCTCACACCCAGGTGTGACAAAATCCAGGACACCAAGGACAGCCCTGAACTTTATGTAAACAAAGACTGCAGTCTCCAAAGACTCAAAGCATTACCTGTTTAATTAAATAATCTTTTAGTTACTTGATTACGTTTGCCTCTATTTGAGTAGTTATGTTACCATGTTGTTGCTATCTGTTGTTGATATTATTGCTGAAAAGAATCTAAATAAGTTACTTTTGCAGTGTTTTGATTTTCAGCAAGGTTAAGGACATTCCTTCATTTTATGTGTAACCAATGCTTGTTCACAATGCTTTCTGACAACATAATTTAGAAATGATGATACAGAAATGTCATACTATACGCTATTAATTGCCATCTTGAATTTAAGGCTAAATAACTAAATTTTCCAGCTCCTGAGAAGATTGTTTTTGGATTAATCTAAGCTGTCGTCATGTAACCTGAGCTCCCCCAAGTGGACGAAATAAGTATTACATGCCATCATTCTGAAACGCTAACTTTTTAAGGTCTAATTACTGACAATTGTTTTCCTGTTACCAAATGCTTAAACTTAGAACGGTACAGCCGTTTGACCATTGAGGTTTGATTGTGGGAAAATATTTGATTATAATACGCGCAAATAGATTTTCTTTTCCTTTTTATTTTAGACATATTAAAAGTTTAGAAAGACAGTCCCTCGGGAAACTGGAAACGGCCCGCCCTGCGGGAAACGAAGGTCTGCCCTCTGGGGAACCACGCCCCAGACAACAAAAGAGCGACACACGACGTCGTTCGCTCTCTTTGCTCTGCTCTCTGCCACCCTCCTCTGCCGTTTTTTTCCGAGCTCTTCAACCTGGCATAACAAAGGACGACTTAAACCTGACCTGAGACAGGGTTGGGAAGGCCCCCACAATAAGCCTCCCAGAGACGGACCCCCGGAGAAATTCCCTGGCAGAGAAAGCAACTGGCTGACAGCTTCAAGCTGTCCTAAGGCCAGTCGCTGTTTACCAGCAACCCGGCGGGAAGAAACACAAGCAGTAAGACCAAAACCCTACATTCTGTATAATAAACTAAACTCAAAAGTGCAAAACAAGGTATGGCTGACAGGCAGAGTGTGACACATGCCTCGTTTGCCAAGGAGGGCCCTCTCAAAACCACATTTAGATAACTGTCAGGAGCAGCTAGTCTTGATGAAAAATCAACAACTTCTTTTAACTGATGTTTTAGAGCATGCAGGGATGCATATTTTCTGGAGTGATCCAGGTAAATTTAGTCAATGTCTAATTTCAACTCCGTAAAAAATTTTTCTCTCTGTAATATTAAACCCCGCCTTATGTATGAGCTCAGACAATTCTTTGCTGTAGTGATGGCTTTGTTCTGGCATATTTGTTTTGGAGCCGGATTGAATATTTTGTCTCTCAGACACGGAGCTACCCCCTGTGTGTGGAGTATGGACCGCACCTGTGCATGAAGTGTGAAATGCACCTGGGAGTGAAGTGTGATCTACACCTGTTTGTGCAGGGGGAACTACATCTCTGTGGAGAGGGAACTGCATCCTCTGGTTCAATAAAATCTGAGACGTCCCCACTCAAAACACCCCAGTTTTGAAAAAAGATGAAGACTTTCAGCCGCTGTCGTTTCCATATCACAAGAATAAAAACTATCATCATCAAAACAGCCTTCTAAATCGGACAGAGGCTGATCATATGCCACAGAGGCATCCCAGAGCTCTTTTTCTTCATTTTCTAAATCTGATTGGATGTCATGACAACTACATTCAATCATTACATCTGAAATACTAGCAAAAATTAATTCTTCATAATCACTTTGGTCGCTTGTTACTGGGGAGACTCGTTTTTGGGTAAATGATTTGCACAGACGTTTTTGACTAATGACTGAAAACACTATGAAACAGAATGAGAAAAATCAGACAAGGTATAATCTCATTAGGCTTTTAAATGCTGAACAATATAGTCTATTAGCTTTTAACTCTAAATGTTCCTTCCTACGTTGCAGACTCTCCTTTCTAAATTGTTTATGTGTTTTTAAAATTAAAAATGCTTTCTGAGTAGAATTTTTCACCACTAGAGTTTTGTTATCCTGCTAGTATGCAAATTGGCTTTACAGAGTCCAACAAGATGCTGATACTCCCCTGCTGACAACGTGACCGTAGGTTGTTGTTACAGAGACGTTAGTATGCTTACTATGAGTTGTCTTCTGTTCCTCAGGAAATCAGCATTCGTTCCAGGCTGGGACTTCTGCATCAGTCCACGCATCCAAATTCTGTGATGAAAATGGGCACCGCCAGGGAACCAAAGCCTTTGGATTCTCTTGCCTCATCACAGAATTTGGATGCAAAGGCTGTGGTTCCCTGGCGGTACCCGTTTCTGACAATTGCCCATTGTCACTCTAATTTACATATTGGCATTCAGTCCAATTTGTTTCTGAGCTTGTAGACGCTTCTAGTAGACCAGGTGCCGCAAGTTGCGACAACTGAGCAAGCTGCTGTGTGTTTGGGACGCAGACATCTTTTTAAGGCAGATGGACTTTGCCTTGACAAGTCAGGAGTAAAATTGTTCAGCTCCAACCTGTTTTACTTTCGGTGTCACTCATCTGTTCCCTCTGCCAAGGACAAGAGACAAGAGGAATCAAAACTAAAAGAAGACATAACACAACACACCAGAAACCTTGAAGGAGAGCCACCTCAGCCCCCGTCGGAAGAGAGCTCTGATCACGGGAGACATCTGAGCCAAGAGGAAGAGCCTCAACCTCCCTCACTGAAAACCAACAGTGAGGATTCACCATCTTTACCCTCCCAATCCCCATCTAGGTCACCCTTATCTCCAGACACCCTTTCTCCCCTCTCCCCCCTGTTGGACTTCACTGATCACATGTAAGACCTGGTTAGAGCTGGGACCAAATTTACTCCTCGCACCTTCCCGTGCTCTACTGCCATTCTCTCTACCCTAAACCCCCCCTCACCGTCCACCTCCACCACTGGTTCTAAGTCCTCCAGGTTTGACACGTGTCACAATTACAGCACCCAACCCGCCCTCCTGCTCCGCAATGGCGAAAAAGCCCAGCAAGCTCTGACTGATATGTGCTGGGTCCAGGCTACAAGGAAAATAGCACTCATGACTCCCAAAACAAGCCGGGGCCCAATGTGCTGTTAGTCTTCTCCATCGCTGTCTTGATAGGTAACAGAAAAAACATGAATGTGTTAAGAAACAGGAAGCACTCAACATATCCTGCAAATTTAGTTAATTCCTCGTCAGCCGCAGCCTGTTGAAAAAAAGTCGGCCAGATAATGTTAACACACTAAAATTAGCTTTGTTAAACGTTAGGTCTTTGGCAGTAAAAACATTTTTAATCAATGATTTTATAATCACTCACAATCTTAATTTCATATTTTTGGAGTTGGTGGCGTTTTTTGTTGCTCTCGCTAAATACCAGTTAAAGTTGTTAGATATGTCATTACAGCGGCCAACTGACTGCTAAACACTTATTCTTACAGTAATTCTGCCTAAGCACTCACAGTTCTTTCCATCTTGTAGTGACTGCTGTTTAATCTCATAGTTGTTTTCAAAGGTTTTGGTAGCCAACGCTACCGTACTTTAGCTTAGCCGTTAGCGACTTTAGCTTAGCAGCTAGCGATGGCTTCTCCTTCTCCATCTCGTTCTCCTACTTTCTCCTGCTCGGTGTGTCAGATGTTCAGTTACTCCTCTGCCTCCTTTAGTGGTAATGGCACGTGTAACAAGTGTAGTTTATTTGTAGACATGGAGGCGAGGCTCAGTGATTTAGAAGTCTGGCTCCGCACCTTGGTAGATCAGTTGTTAGCTACTGTAGCTAGCCAGTCCCCGGTAGTCGGTGCGGAACGGCCTGAGTTAGTCTGTGGTAGCCGTCCTGAGCAGCCAGGAAAGGGTGGCTGGTTGACTGTCCGAAGGAGGAATAGTCGTAAGCATTGAAAGCCCACCACTAACCTGTTAACGTTTCTAACAGATTTTCCCCACTCAGCAACACACCCGCTGAGAAACCAACTCTGATCATTGGCAGTTCCATTTTGAGAAACTCTGCCCCTTCTATTTCAGCAGTTACCCACCCAAAACCCTACAGAGAGTCGCAGTCTAACACACTTCTCTGCTCCTCCATTCCAGGAGTTACTTAGTGAAAACCCTATAGTGACGGTGTCTGTCCCCCAACCATTGAAATTACTTAAATCAAAGGTAACAGAAGAGGAGCTGTGCATAAAAACCTCATAAAAATTAAAACCACAAGAGCAATAGTGCAGACAAATAGAAGAATTAAATGTAGACTCTTAAACATCAGATCTCTCTCTTCTAAAGGTGTACTAGAAAATTAACTAATATCAGATTATGATATTGATTTATTTTGTTTTACTGAAACCCGGCTGGGTGATGGAGAATATGTTAGCCTAAATGAATCCACCCCTTCCAGTCCTATTAATACTCACATTCCTCGAGGCACAGGCCGAGGAGGTGGAGTTGGTACATTTATATGGCTATCTTCGACTCTAGATACTACTAATCAGCTCTAAACCTAAAATTGGCTTTCTCAGAAACTGAATCACTGTTTTATTTGTGTTGCTGAACTACACGCCATTGGGCAAAACTTTTTATACAAGATCTCTGTCTGATAGTGCTGTAGCTAAATTTAAGGATGCTCTAAATTCATCATCAAGTCGCAAAATAATGGAATAAATAATTTCAGTCCCTCCCAAATCGATCATCTTTTTGATAGTGCTGCAGGCTCACTGCTAATGACACTCTGACTCTGACTCTGTAGCCACTCTAAAAAAGAAAATACTAAAACAAAGACGGTTAGCTCCATGGTATAATACTGAAACTCGCAAAGTAAAGCAAATATCGCAGAAACTTGAGAGGAATTGGCATTCCACCAAACTGGAAAATTCTCGTTTAATTTGGCAAGATAGTCCTCAAAGCAACGGAGGATTTGCTATTGGGTAAAGTGTCTGTGAATATCTGTTGACTAAACAATGATAACTAAGTTGAAAAGCACATAAAGGTTGAGCTAGCTTTATTTTGATAAATATTAGATTAAATTTACCGTGTTTATATGAAGTTAACCATTAATTTTGTGTTGTCAGTAGAAAATCTCTCCAGGGTAGCTTGCTATGAACAGTATGACAGTTCTGAAATAGAGAATGATGAATAAATAATAAGTGGTAGCCAGTAAACAGGTGGCTGATTAGAGACAGAGTTACTGGGTTATTGCACAGGAGTTGTCCCTGACACTGTAAGTCAGAGTCAGCTGTTCATCAGAGTGATGGCTTGTGGGAAGAAACTGTTCCTGCGTCTGTTGGTTTTAGTGTACAGAGCTCTGTAGCGCCTACCAGAGGGGAGGAACTGGAACAGGTTGTGTCCGGGGTGAGATGGATCTGCAGTGATGTTTCCTGCCCGTTTCCTGACTCTGGAAATGTCCTGAAAAGTCCTGAATGGAGGGCAGGTCGGCACCAATGATCTTTTCTGAAATCCTGACTGTCCGTTGTAGTCTGCTCCTGTCCTTTTTGGTGGCAGATCCAAACAGACAAGTGATGGTCATGCAGAGAACAGACTGGATGATGGCTGTGTAGAAGTGGATTAGCAGCTCCTTAGGCAGGTTGAGCTTCCTGAGCTGGCACAGGAAGTACATCCTCTGCTGGGCCTTCTTGATGATGGTGTCAGGGTTGGGCTCCCACTTTAGGTCCTGGGATGTGGTGGATCCCTGAAACCTGAAGGATTCCACAGCAGGCACAGGGCTGTTGAGTATGGTGATGGAGGACAGAGTGGGGGGCTCCTCCTGAAGTCAAGTCATCTGCACAGTTTTGAGCATGTTAAGCTCCAGGTTGTTCTGGCTGCACCAGAGAGCCAGCTCATCAACGTCCCATCTGTAAGCTGACTCATCACCATCCCGGATGAGGCAGATGACCATGGTGTCATCAGCGAACTTCAGGAGTTTGACAGATCAGTCTCCTGTGGTACAATCGTTGGGGGGACAGCACACACCCCTGGGGGGCACCAGTACTGATAGTCCGTGTGCTGGATGTGATGTTCCCCAGCCTCACCTGCTGAGTCCTGTCAGTCAGGAAGTTTGTGATCCAATGACAGGTGGGGGCTGGCACAGTGAGCTGGGTGAGTTTGGTGCTGAGGATGTCCAGGATGATGGTGTTGAACGCCAAACTGAAGTCCACAAACAGGATCCTTGCATATGTCCCTGGTGAGTCGAGGTGTTGCAGGATGTAATGCAGTCCGAAGTTGACTGCATCATCCACTGACCTGTTAGCCCTGTAGGAAAACTACAGGGGGTCCAGCAAGGGGCCTGTAATGTCCTTCAGGTGGGCCAACACCAGACTTTCAAAGGACTTCATGACTACAGATGTCAGGGTGACAGGCCTGTAGTCATTTAATCCAGAGATGGAGGGTTTTTTGGGGACCAAGATGATTGTGGAGCGCAGGAGGGAACTTCACACAGCTCCACTGATCTGTTGAAGATCTGTTTGAAGATGGGGGCCAGCTTGTCAGAACAGATTTTCAGGCAGGATGGAGACACACCGTCAGGTCCAAGAGCCTTCCTGATCTTCTGCCTTTGGAAGAGCTGGCGCACATCCTCTTCACAGATCATGAGTGCAGGTGAGGGGTCAGAGAAGGGGGTGACAGCGTGGCAGTGGGGGGGAAGGTGATTGTTTGAAGATGGTGGAGGGGGGGAGAGGAGTGACTGTGACTGTGGTTTCTTAAACCTACAATAGTCGTTGAGTACCATCAGAGTTGGGGGATGGTCTCCTGTACTTAGTGAGTGTCTGCAAGCCACATCTTCTAGCTTCTCAGCATAGCACCTCTTAGCTACTTTGATCTCTTTAGTCAGTGTGTTCCTGGCCTGGTTATCCAGGACTCTGTTCCCACTTCTGAAGGCCTCCTCTTTGCTGCACGGGGGACAGAGCGATAGGCGTCCTTCAATGTAGTGTTGTAGTGGTCCAGTATGTAAGTGGGACACTTAATATGCTGTCTGTACTTTGGAAGTTAATGGCTGAGGTTGGCTCTGTTGAAGTCCCTGAGAACAATGAGCAGGGAGTCTGGATGTTGTGTTATGTTAGTTATCTGGTCAGCCAGGTGTAGTAACGCCTAACTAACACAGGCCTGAGGTGGAATGTAAATGGCGAACAGAACAAATGAGGAAAACTCCTGTGGTGAAAAAAAAGGTTTACAGTTTATGAATGATGTCTCTGACGACTGCATGATTTCTTCAACATTGTGACATCTGTGCACCAACCTTCATTTATGTAGAGACAGAGTCCGCTTCCCCTTGTTTTTCCCGTGAGCTACCTTACGCGATCCACACGGAAGAGATTAAATCACGGTAGGTGAAGTGCGCTGTCCAGGATGTGCTCGGTGAGCCAGGATTCAGTAAAACAGAGGGCGGCAGATCTGCAGAAGTCCGAATTAGTTCTGTTGAGGAGCAGCAGTTCATCCATTTTGTTGGCCAGTAAGCGGACATTTGCCAGGTGGATCAAAGGGAGCGCCGTGCAAAACCACCGTTTAACCAGAGTCTTTTTCGAGCAACCTGATAATAATGAATTGCAGTAATCCAGCCTAGAAGTAACAAATGCATTAACTAGTTTTTCTGCATCATTTTTGCAATATTACGTAGGTGAAAAAAGGCGGTCCTTGAAATTTGCTTAATGTGAAAGTTAAACGACATGTCCTGATCAAAGATAACTCCAAGATTCCTCACAGTGGTGCTGGAGGCCAGGGCGATGTCATACAGAGTAACTATATCTTTAGATAATGCATCATGGAGGTGCTTGGGCCCCAGAACAATAACTTCAGTTTTATCTGAGTTTAACATTAGAAATTTACAGGTCATCCAGGTTTTAACATCCTGAAGGCATCCTGAAGTTTAGCTAACTGATGAGTTTCATCTGGCTTGATCGATATAATTGAATCATCATCTGCATAACAATGAAAGTTTATGGAGTGTTTCCTGATATTATTGCCTAAAGGAAGCATATATAAAGTGAACAGGATTGGTCCGAGCACAGATCCTTGTGGAACTCCATGACTAACTTTGGTGTGCATTCATTGTTTTCAGGATTCTTTGTTAACATGTACAAACTGAGATCGATCTGATAAATAGGACTTAAACCAGCTTAGATCAGTTCCTTTAATGCCAATTAAAGGTTCCAGTCTCTGAAATAGGAGATTTTTTGTAAAATATTGTTGCAATGTTGTTTACTTTATTATTTTAATCCTGTGCATGTACTGTAGTCATTGAAAGAATGACTGTGGTAAAGGTATTGACTACTGATGTTATTCTTTTTATGTAAGGTCATTTAACCACTAGTATTTTAACTTTTAGACCTGACTATTATATTCTGTGTGAACTTTGAATGAACTTGTAACCTTTAAATGTCTCTACATGAGCAGAGAAGCTGTTCAGGCAGAACATGCAAACCTAGCTTTGCCTGACTGTGAACATGCAAACAGACCTACGCTACAAAACTTAGCTAGCGGTCATCTGAAAGGGAGATAACAAGAGGTAATATGAATTTAAGACCAGATAAGATGATGTAATGTTTGCTTAGCGTTCAGGTGATGCTGCTAAAGTATACAGAAGGATCTGATAGTGTAAAAAATAGCAGTAAGACCTGCTGCAAGTCACGTACACCAGGAATGAGATCATGGCACACTCTGAACAATGTAAACTATAAGAAACCAAGCTTTTGTAAGAGACATAGAATTACATACTTATGTTTGATGTGTTCATGTTAACTTTTAAAAAATATGGTGAGACTGAAGTTGAAACATAATTGTGAATTTCCAAATCCAGTAATGTCAAAAAATATGAAAGGTTAAATTACAATCATAATTAGTAATCATAAAAAAAATTCATAAAGAAATCATAAAAAGTGGTAACTTTGAAAGTAGAGAAAGGGTTAAATTGGTAAAACAGTACATGTAAAAGGCCACAAGATGGCAGCAGAGGATAAGAAACTCACCATTGGGAAGGGTGTGGTCAGCGAACACAAAGGTGGAGACCGGGTGTTACACAGGTTTTACCTGTCCTTAATTGGAATAAACTCTTTTGCACCGACTCTTGATCTTCTCCAGTGAAGTTTTTGACTACGAAGTTATTGACTATAGAAGAAAGTTAACAGAGTATTATTGACTGAGTTTAATAAGTTAGTTAGGGTAGGGACCAGGCCTTCAACTGGCCCAGCCTGGCCTTATCTCTGACCCAACAAGTGGCGAGCCACTGAGTCCAGAGGCCGAGAGGTTCTGACCGGGACGGACAATCTGTATCTGAGACACATGGCCACATAAAAAAAGGTAAGCAGATTACCAAAATTCTGCATTCTAACCGTGCCTGAGTACAGGATTTTCCTCCCAGGTATGAATCCTTAAAGTCTCCTCAGTCTTGAACCTAGAATAAATTTTAGACAATAAAGCAGCGAAATTATGTGTTAAATACCTCACTAAATTACAGAAATTTGCATGTGTGTGTGAACCACGGTGCAGATATGTCTTTGTTGAAGTATGTGCAATGCTTGTTAGATTAGATGTGCTTTGTGTGTTTAACTGTTCGCTTTAAAGTGTAAATAAGTAAGTAAGTAAGAATTTTAGGTAAGATAAGAGTTTTCCAGACATTTCGTGGATATCGCTGTCTTGAGGATCGCAGAGTTTCGACTGAGTGTCGGTGCACTTCGATTATTAGGCCAGGGCTCTATAGGCGAGTGAGCTGATGAGAGATAAGGATCTCAGTGCTTGCGATACCCCTGATCCGGACTGCAGAGTTAACATGGGTGCTTGGACACTTCAGTATAGGTCAGGACTACATGGGCAAGTAAGCTGATAAGACAGACATCTTGTGGCTAAATCAACCAAATACTAGTTAAGGTTGGGTCTGTACGGGCAGATGTTCTGATGTCATCTAGCGAATACCTCGCTCTGATGTCATCTAACTTATATCGCAGAATTTCAACGGCATGTTGGGGCTCTTCGATGGTAGGTTAGGACTGCATAGGCAGATGCACTGTAGTACGTGTCCGCTAGGAGCCTGACAAGGATGGCGGCAGGGTAGGAGAAAAATAGCGTGCTTTAATGTCAATGTTCTGTATTTGTGTAGCGCCTTTCTAGTCTTTTTGACCACTCAAAGTGCTTTTACACTACATCTGCATTCACCATTCACTCACATTTATACACTGAGCCTAAGTGCTTAAAGAGAAACAATCATTCACACATATTTATACACTGGCGGAACAGCCACCAGAGGCAGTTTGGGGTTCAGTATCTTGCCCAAGGACACTTTGACATGTATGGAGGAGCTGGGGATTGACCTTTGGATTAATGGGCAACCCACTATACCTCCTGAGCCACAGCTGCCCCTTAAAGTTAAGACTTTTACGCTCTCATGTTGAGGAAGTGAATTGAGAGGCATTTTGTATGTAAACCAATTAAGTGACATCAGTTCAGTCTGTAGAAAAACATAGAGTAAAATTGAGTAAATTGAGTCTGAGTTAGGGGCCAGCAGGAGACAGAATACAGAAACGTACGTTCGTGTAAATACTGCCAAGTAGAGTAGGTAGGTTAACAGGGGTGAAATGTATGAAGGACAAATAGTGTCAATGTTTAAAATATTCTGATCAATGTAAAATTAAATTGAGTGTTTGATATTAGTGAAATGTATAGAAGACAAATAGTGTCAATAATTATTTGCTCAATGTAAAAAATTATTGAGTGTTAAAACTCTGCAGGTAATACAACCAAGAGTTCCTGAGACAGGAGCACTGCTCTGTAAAGAGAACACTGCTCTGTAACATTTTTTTGGATAAGAGATAAGTTTATGGAAGAAGGAAATAGCAGTGAGGATGAGCTATTTCTGCCAGAACACTACACACAGGGAGGAGATATAGAGACACAATGAATAAGAACACATTTTTGGTTGGAATGAACTTATAAGGATGAGGATGGTGTAGAGCAATGGCAAACTAAACAAGAGATAAATCAGAAATTGTGGCAATTGACAAAATTTATTAATTTGGCACAAGTGCAGGACGAGTTTCCTGACGTACCGTGGAAAGAGGCAATACGCAGGTGGTGGACTCCAAAGACACTTGCTATAGTGTTGGAGCGACTGTGCAATAATCCTAGTGCTACTGTTACCATACCATTGGGACTGCCTACAGGGTAAGGAATACCAGGGCGCGACAGAGTGACCTCAAATCCACGACTGAGCTTCACGATAGGCCCTAGGAGAGTAAACTGGGAAACAGGCAAATTTGGGTGTATTAACAAAAATACCAGCACAAGACGGTACAGAGAGATTAGAATACAATCCCACTAGAGAGAAGAAATATAAGTCAGGAGTCACAGTAGATTAAAACATTATTAACACCAACCTGACAGAACTGGAGAGGATCTGCAAGGAGGAATGGCAGAGGATACCCAAATCCAGATGTGAAAAACTTGTTGCATCTTTCCCAAAACGACTCATGGTTGTATTAGATCAAAAGGGTGCTTCTACTAAATACTGAGCAAAGGGTCTGAATACTTATGACCATGTGATATTTCAGTTTTTCTTTTTTAATGAATTTGCAAAAATTTCTACATTTCTGTTTTTTTCTGTCAAGATGGGGTGCTGAGTGTACATTACTGAGAAATAAAATGAACTTTTTTGATTTTTGGAAAATGGCTGCAATGAAACAAAGAGTGAAAAATTTAAAGGGGTCTGAATACTTTCCGTACCCACTGTATATATACATACATAGGTCCGCGTCAGGTGCTAGGGAACCAGGGCAACCTGATGACAAATGGGCTACTGGAACAAGACATTCATGGACTAGAGCAGAAAACTTGGATCTGATGCAATGCTACTATACAAGCAATCCCAGTGAGAGGGGTTATATGCAGAGACTATGGGATATAATATGCTTCGAAACCCATCATCAACACTGACAAAGAAACAACTTCTAGCTCAGTGTTCTAACATTCGCAAACGGCAGCTCCTATCATAACTACGGCTACGGCTACATGCTATGGCAAGGGGGAGCCAGGACGACAGGTCAGCGGGGAGATGCTATCATCATCCCCATACTCAGAGATTGGGTCCCAAGCCCCAATAACAACAAGCCCTTAGGGCACAGAATCACTCAACATAAGGGCGACTGACCTACGATTGAAGATCATAACCAAGCTGGACCCCCAAAAACAACGACCAAGATTGCCAAGGCTAAAGTCTGCTAGAAGATGTGAATGCAGGACTACATACTATCCCTACTAAAGCCATAACCGAGACCAATGACCTGATGTACGCCACAGCAACAGTGATCCTAGAGATGCTTGGCTATAAGACGAACACCACAAGCCACAAAAAGCATTACTCCCCATGGAGGAGAAGGCTAGAGGTCAAGATCAAGGCAACACGAAGAGAGGTCAGTCAGCTCTCAGAGCTACAGAAAGGTGCAAGGAAGGGGCTACCTAAGAAATACAACAAGCTGTCGATACCTGAGGCTCTGGAGACTGCCAAACAAAGACTCACCGCTCTGGCTACCTGCCTAAAGAGATACAAGGGAGAAGCAGAAGCCAGGAGAATAAACCGGATGTTCTCCACCGAAGTGTACTCTCAGTGGCAGGGTAATAACACAAGATCAGATCCACCCAGGGCTGAGACTGAACAGTACTGGAAGAACATATGGGAGAAAGAGGTATCCCACAACACCAATGCTCAGTGGCTAGTGGATCTAAGAACACATCACAGCAATCTCCCAGAACAAGATCCAGTAACCAACGGCAGACATCCAAGAAAGAGTGGCAGGTATGAAGAGCTGGACAGCACCATGCCCTGACATGATCCACACCTACTGGCTAAAGAAACTAACTGCACTCCATGAACGCCTGGCAGCACAAATGAACCAACTGCTGATGGATGGGACCCACCCAGAATGGTTAACCCAAGGACGGACAGTCCTGATCATGAAGGACCCCCAGAAGGGAACAATCCCATCCAACTACCGGCCAATAACCTGCCTCTGCACAACATGGAAGCTCCTGTCAGGCATCATAGTGCCTAAGATGAGTAGGCACATGGCTCAATACATGGACAGGGCCCAGAAGGGAATGGGTAGTAATACCAGGGGAGCCAAGCACCAGCTACTGGTTGATAGAGCAGTCACTCGAGACTGCAAGACCAGGCAGACCAATCTGTGCACCGCCTGGATTGACTACAAGAAAGCCTACGACTCAATGCCACATACATGGATACTGGAATGCTTGGAAATGTACAAGATCAACAGGACACAGCCTTCATCAAGAACTCAATGGGGCTGTGGAAAACAAGTCTGGAAGCCAACTCAAAGCCAATTGCACAAGTCAATATCAAGTGCGGCATATACCAAGGCGATGCACTATCCCCGCTGCTGTTCTGCATAGGCCTGAACCCCCTCAGCCAGATCATCACAAAGACTGGCTACGGATACCAATTCCGAAGTGGAACAACCATCAGTCACCTCCTCTACATCGACTCACTGATCCACACTACCAGAATCTACAGCAACGACATTGGAATGTCGTTCAGACTGGACAAGTGTGGTCGCATGGTATCAAAAAGGGGGAAGATGATCAGAACCGAGGGGATTGAACTACCAGAAGGCCACATTGCAGATGTTCAGGACAGCTACAAATACCTTACGGAAACCATGAGGAGGCAGCAAGGAAGTCCGCCACAGCCAAATACCTACAGAGAGTAAGGCAGGTCGTGAAAAGTCAGCTGAATGGGAAAAACAAGATCCGAGCCATCAACACATATGCCCTGCCAGTCATCAGATACCCCGCTGGTAATAATAAACTGGCCAAAGGAGGAGATAGAGGCCACTGACATCACACAAGAAAGCTCCTCACAATGCATGGAGGGTTTCACCCCAAATCCAGCACCCTGAGACTGTACACCAAGCGTAGCGAGGGAGGCCGAGGGCTAGTGAGTGTCAAGACCACTGTCCAGGATGAAATGACAAAGATCCAGGAGTACATCAGGAAGATGGCCCCCAAAGATGAAGGGGGCTTAGTGAATACCTCAGGCAGCAGAAACCCGAAGGTGAGGACAAGGAAGATGAAGAACCTTCATGGAGGGACAAGCCGCTGTCCCAAGGTCAAAATGGAAGACACCTCCTAAGGTAGTTGAGAATGACCAAGCTAAGATCCTGTGGGACTTCAAGATCCAGACTGACAAACTGGTGATGGCCAACCAAACAGACATCGTGTTGATCGACAAACGGCAGAAGAAGGCAGTAGTGATAGATGTGGCAATCCCAAGCGACAGCAACATCAAGAAGAAGGAACATGAGAAGCTTAAGAAATACCAAGGGCTGAAAGAGGAGCTAGAAAAGATGTGGAAAGTAAGAGCAACAGTGGTGCCAGTGGTAATCGGAGCACTGGGGGCTGTGACACCTAAACTGGGAGAGTGGCTACAGCAGATTCCAGGTAAAACATCAGAGGTCTCTGTCCAGAAGAGTGCAGTCCTAGGAACAGCTAAGATACTGCGCAGAACCCTCCAACTCCCAGGCCTCTGGTAGAGGACCCGAGCTTGAGGATGACACATATACCACCTCACAAGGGGTGATAGGGGGATTGTATATTTGTTTTTTTAAATACACACATACACACACACTTATATTTCAAAAATACAAATGTATCTAAACTAAACAGCAGTGCTGTACACATAGACCTACAGAAGGATGACAGAACTTGCCCTACGCATGTATGCCAAGCTGTGTGTGGGAGTAGAATAGAAAAGAATAGAATAAAGTTTATTGCCATTTGCACAGGTACGTTGCAGTACAGGTACATTGGAATTCTTTGTGCGTCACTCAGAGTCATCTATAAAAAATTAAATAACTTTCAAAAAAAATAAGTAATAATACTAATAATTATAATAATATTTAGGTATATACATGTGTACACATACATACTTGTAAATACTTATTTCATGTTATATATTGCACATATTAGAGGTGAGTTTGTAGTATTGCACATCGTGTGTATGTGGGATCAGGTAATCAGTAAGGAGTGAGGTATTTCTTTCCCTCCTTAATGTCCTGTGCCACAAGCCTGACAGTGGCTGGGAAGAAGCTTTTGTGGAAGCATGCTTTGTGAGTGCTGATGCTCACAGGCCTGCGCTGTCTCAGGTTGTAGCCTGAGTCCCCCTGTCGTGTAAAAATTCAAGACTTGGGCCAGATAAGAAAGCTTGAACTTTTACCAACATTTTTATTATCAACAAAAACAGACACCAATTAGAATACTAAAGTTCCACCGGAGTGTGTCAGAGATCAGCGCAAAATAGAGCCCCATTCTGTTACCAGAACAGAGACCCGAGTCGACATGAAAACCGACTGACTTTCACGTCCTTTTGGACCTCCTTTTATAGCTCTGTTTCTTGGCTTCACATCATCTCTTGGCTCTCTTTCCTACTGCACCTGAGTCTGGGAAAGTCCAAGATTTTCACGTGCCTAAGCATTTGGTGGGAAAATCCCTGACTGTCTGCTCCTCCTCTCTGTGTCTTTTGCATGCACTCTGCTTGATCATGCCATTTCTTCCATAACCTGACTTTTGTGGAATAAACTGGTGTTGTTTGTGCTCCGTGCTAGAAACAGGACATTCTTACTGTGATGGACTATATTGATGTATGTTTTGTAATACAAAATCTGCTTCTATATTTTCCTTTGCAGGTGTTTTTGATGCTGCCTCACTGTGCTCCCTCCCTTTTCTCCCAAAGCACACGAACTTGCTCACACACACACATGTGCCTGGGCAGTTAGATATAGAAAGGAGCACATACACTCAGAGCTGTAGAGTTTTAACACTGTGATGGGTCAGGGTGACTGCCAGGGTGGTGTTTCCATAACAAATGGTGATACCGCTGGTAAGGATGCTTTCAACGAGTCCTCTAATGATGACAAGCTGCAGAGGGGGGTCTCTTTTCCTGAAATCTAGAATGAGTTCTTTTGTTTTATCTATGTTGAGGAAAAGATCATTGTCCTCTCCATAGACAGTGATCTTGTGAACCAGGTCCCTGTATGATGACTCATTCCCTCCTTTGATCAGGCCAAGGATGGTCGTGTCATCCGCGTACTTAATGATGATGTTATTATCCTGTGTGAAGGCGCAGTCATATGTGTACAATGAAAAGAGGCTTCATGTTTCAGCTTATGAATGGTGTTTTGTGTTGTAATTGTTTGTTGCACATTTTAATGCTTTGACAGGAGTAGGGGGCGCCCACTTAGAGCACTGTGGCCCAAGGCCAGCCATTTTCACCATCATGATGGATGATAGCTTTCCGCTTTCCAGAGCCAAAATATAGAAAAACATCTCTGGTCCTTTCCTTAGTTTCAGATAGCCAAAGCTAAGCCCAGTGGTGGACAGTAACAAAGTAGTACACAAGGTATTTGTACTGAACTTGAGTATTTTTTTTTCATGCCACTTTCTACTTCTACTCCACCACATCTCAAAGGGAAATACTGTACTTTTTACTTTATCGGACAGCTTCACTTACTAGTTACTTTAAAAATAAATTTTTTACACACAAAACGTATGAAGGGTTTAAAAAATAGAATGTTTTGATATAAATTACATTACTTAACAGTTTATACAAGTTCAGCTAGTAGAACTACATTTACATTTACTAATTTGGCAGACGCATATATCCAAAGCGACTTACATTTGAGGATCAACATACAAGCATCAACAGAGCATCAAATACAGATCTACAACTGACAATACATACTAGTAAGAGCAGCAATAAATACTAGTAAGAGCTCATAGTACATATCACATCAATGGGGTAGATACCTAGGGAATGAAGTAAGAGTTAACAAAAACTGCAATCAATACAAGATAATTGTAGGGGATAGAAGAAGAAGAGCACAGGAAGTGCATGAATGGTAGCTCGTTCGACCATCGTGGTGTCACAGATGAGTATAGCCAGGACTGGGATTGCTTTGTGTGAAGGGATGGCAATTGGATTCTGGAGGCCACGGGGAGCCAGTGGAGGTCACTAAGTAATGGAGTGACATGAGTCCTTTTTCAATTCAATTCAAAAGAGCAGGTCTAGACCATACTCTATGATGCTATTTACAGAAGCCCAACAGTTCCCACCAAGAGCAAGCACTAGGCGACAGAGGCAAGGAAAAACTTCCTTTAAAGAGGCAGAAACCTCGAGCAGAACCATGGCTCAGTGTGGGCGGCCATCTGCCTCGACCGGTTGGGGGTGAAGGAGAGAGAGAGGGTGAGAGAGAGAGCGAGAGAGAGAGAGAATCAGAGAGAGAGGGAGAGTGCAAGAGAGGAACAGAGAGAAAAAGAGAGGGATGGAAGAGAGAAAGGGGCGGGAGGCAGCCTACACAATATACACACACAGAGGTACAGACAGTAAAGGTGATGTTGCTATAGACTAAATGAAAAATGGTATAGATATTTATAGTAGTGTTAATGATAACAATCGTAATGTTAATGATTATAATAACAATAATAATATTAAAGCTGCAAGCAGCGTTGGGCAGGCCCTCGCACTTGTAGCGTGTCGGGTGTGAGCTGGCCGCGTTGCACATTCTGGAGCTCTGCCAGTTCGGCTGTGAATTTGCTACGCGGTTGCCGCATGAAGGTGTTATATGTCACTTCCTGTGTCCCCTATGTGGAGCTACATAGCACTTGCCGCTATGAATATAAATCGGTATTGGTGTGTAGATGTCTGCGGGGTGGGAGAGTTATCAAGCACGTAAAGTTTGGTTCAGATGTGAGCATGTACACTGAACAATAATGTACCCAAACAATAAAATAAATTCCTTTTATATTTCCCTGCCTTGTTGTTTATGTGTACATACAGAGGAAGAATGTGAGAACAGCACACATTTCATCGTTACTGTGTGTTAGAGCATGGGAGAACAGTGGATACTTTTAATACAGCCCACACCCCTAATACTGTGTAACTATAACAAGTAGAGAACAGAAGAAAAAGATGTTCTTTCTTTACAACTGTCTGCATAGCTTATTCATATTTTGTGTAATGAATGAAAATAAATAGGCCTACTAGGCTCCTCTCTACTTTGACATTTAAGATTAGCTTGTTTGATCCACCTTCATACACATGTGACATTACTGTACAACTTGAGAAAGGTGAGTTGTTTTCTGCTCCAGCCTGCCTAAAAGAAAAGCGTTTTGGGGATTAAATGGACTTTATTAGCTGCTGCAGTGCAGGATGAACTCAGAATAGACCCATTTCTCACCTTATTATTCTAAATCATGCAACGAAGAAGAAGAAATGAAATCCTGGGACAAAATCTGTCCACAAATACTGTACAGCATGTAGTCTGATGAACAAGACTTGTGTTATAGCTGACTTGGGCAGTGAAATGTTTTTTTAATTCATGTGGTCATAGTTGTCCACAACTCAAATCAGAATATAAGAAGAAATGTTTTATACCACCTCAAGAAGGCTTCCTATCAGAAAGGTAGGAAGGTATTTCAAATGTACAACTGCAGTACTTAAATCTAAGTAAAGTAATTTCCCTGACATTTTTGTGTTACTTTACTTTTAATAGACGCATGTAACAGGTTTTATACTTCCTGTGAGTATAATCCAATCAATCTTATTTTCATACTGTATATCCGTTGTGTAATTTGATAAATTGTGTTTGTATGTCGTGCTCGCATCGCATCTCAGAGAAGACTCTGACTGCAACATGCGTCTTTGTAAATAGAGAAAAAGACAGAAAAAGTCTCTAACTCTGCCTGTCAGCTCGCTCTGCTCCGTTAAAACTGAATTTACCATACAGAATTGAATACGAGTGCACTCCAGATTTAGCTGTAGCTAGCTGACAGTGTGCTTCTCCCTATACCACAGTTCTGTGTCCATGCATGCAGCAAACTGAAAGCACTGTCTGTCGGAGCGTCTACGTGAAAAGAGAAGGAAGACATGGCTGGTAGTGTCTTCAGAGTTGTTAAACACCTCAGCGCACTGAAGGAAGCCATCTGATTGTGTGAGGGGCAAGATCGTTGATGTCTGCAGGCAGAGTAGGCCTAGAGCTCTCCTGTCTGACTGGTCCACCAATAGCAGAGAAGATGACCCCTTGAGACACAGCCCCTCCTCATTTGCATAATGAGGCAGAAATGCATACAGAAATTTAAAAAGGACAGGAAGAAATAAAAGAGAAAGAAAATAAATAAGGTAAATAAATACAAAGGAAGAATAAAACAGACAAAAATATTAAAACACACACATAAATAAATACATTTAAAAAATTAAAGCTGCAAGCAGCGTTGGGCGGGCCCTCGCACTTGTAGCGCGTCCGCGCCTGAGCCGGCCGAGTTGCATATTCTGGAGCTCTGCCGGTGCGGCTGTGAATTTCCTACGCGGTTCTGACGCCGCATGAAGGTGTTATATGTCACTTCCTGTGTCCCCTATGTGGAGCTACATAGCACTTGCTGCTATGAATATAAATCGGTATTGGCGTGTAGATGTCTTCGGGGTGGGACAGTTATCAAGCACGTAAAGTTTGGTTCAGATGTGAGCATGTACACTGAAGTTACAACAACTTCCTGTGTCATGGGGAAGAGTTGATCTTTGACGCCGCGCCGGACACACCCATTGACGAAAACTCGCAAATAGCACAACTTTTCATCTTCAATGCCTTTAGAAGGCACAGCAGAAATTTGAAGTCGGTCGGACTAAATCCCTAGGAGGAGTTCGTTAAAGTACGAAGTGTGTAAATCATCCAAAATTTGACGTAACATTCAAAATGGCCGACTTCCTGTAGGTTTTAGGGCATCGCTCCAAGAGACTTTGTTGTGCGTCTGGACAAGATACACGTACCACAGAAAATTTGTGCATGTAGGTGAAACGTGCGGCGGGGGCTGCTTCATTAAAAGTCACTTCCTGTTGCCAGCAGGTGGCGCTATGACTCTGGGTGAATGTCGGCATGTACATGTGTTCAGGGCGGGACTCTCATCCTACACGTACAGTTTGGTCCAGATGTGAGCATATACACTGAAGTTACGACAACTTCCTGTGTCATGGCGAAGAGTTGATCTTTGACGCCACGCCACGGACACGCCCACTGACGAAAACTTGCAAATAGCACAACTTTTCATCTTCAATGCCTTTAGAAGGCACAGCAGAAATTTGAGCTCGGTCGGACTAAATCCCTAGGAGGAGTTCGTTAAAGTACGAAGTGTGTAAATCATCCAAAAATGGCCGTAAAATTCAAAATGGCCGACTTCCTGTTGGGTTTAGGCTATGGCTTCAAGAGACTTTTTTGTGCATCTGGACAAGATACACGTACTGCAGAAAATTCGTGCACGTAGGTGAAACGTGAGGCGGGGGCTGCTTCGTTAAATGTCACTTCCTGTTGCCAGCAGGTGGCGCTATGACTGTGGGTGAATGTCAGCATGTACATGTGTTCAGGGCGGGACTCTCATCCTACATGTACACTTTGGTCCAGATGTGAGCATATACACTGAAGTTACGACAACTTCCTGTGTCATGGCGAAGACTTGATCTTTGACGCCACGCCACGGACACGCCCATTGACGAAAACTTGCAAATAGCACAACTTTTCATCTTCAATGCCTTTAGAAGGCACAGCAGAAATTTGAGGTCGGTCGGACTAAATCACTAGGAGGAGTTCGTTAAAGTACGAAGTGTGTAAATCATCCAAAAATGGCCGTAAAATTCAAAATGGCCGACTTCCTGTTGGGTTTAGGCTATGGCTTCAAGAGACTTTTTTGTGCATCTGGACAAGATACACGTACCGCAGAAAATTCGTGCATGTAGGTGAAACGTGAGGCGGGGGCTGCTTCGTTAAATGTCACTTCCTGTTGCCAGCAGGTGTTGCTATGACTGTGGGTGAATGTCAGCATGTACATGTGTTCAGGGCGGGACTCTCATCCTACATGTACACTTTGGTCCAGATGTGAGCATATACACTGAAGTTACGACAACTTCCTGTGTCATGGCGAAGACTTGATCTTTGACGCCACGCCACGGACACGCCCATTGACGAAAACTCGCAAATAGCATAACTTTTCATCTTCAATGCCTTTAGAAGGCACAGCCGAAATTTCAAGTCGGTCGGACTAAATCCCTAGGAGCAGTTCGTTAAAGTACGGAGTGTGTAAATCATCCAAAAATGGCCGTAAAATTCAAAATGGCTGACTTCCTGTTGGGTTTAGGCTATGGCTCCAAGATACTTTTTTGTGCGTCTGGACAAGATACACGCACCACAGAAAATTCGTGCACGTAGGTGAAACGTGTGGCGGGGGCTGCTTAGTTAAAGGTCACTTCCTGTTGCCAGCAGGTGGCGCTATGACTGTGGGTGAATGTCGGCATGTACATGTGTTCAGGGCGGGACTCTCATCCTACATGTACAGTTTGGTCCAGATGTGAGCATGTACACTGAAGTTACAACAACTTCCTGTTTCATGGCGAATCATGGACGCCACAGACACGCCCATTATATATATAAATAATCTTTACAAATTCAATAGGGACCTCGCACGATCGTGCTCGGGCCCTAATAATCTTTACAAATTCAATAGGGACCTCGCACGGTCGTGCTCGGAACCTAATAATACTAATAGGACAGAATAAACTAAAATGACTGAAATGACTAAAGCTACATTAAAGTACTTTTGAATTTCTTTTGACTAACATCAGACTAAAACACCCAGACTTTTAGTCAACTAAAACTTGATTAAATAAAATAGTATACAGTTGACTAACTAGGACAAAAACTGACAAGGACATTTGACACAGGACTAAGACAAAGACTAAGACTAAATTTTAAAATGGCTGACAAAATTAACACTACCCAGCAGACCAAAGGTTTAAAGACTCTTGACATGTTCAGGAGCCCTAACACCAGATAAGGGATAAGTATTCAATGTTTTTGAATGGCTAATGACATCACTCAGGTAATTAACCGTTTACCTGAGAATCCCGTGTGTACATTACAGGGTTTCAGTGTACGCCTGCTCTGGTTAATGTTTACCTCACACACTGACAACGTCAAATCACAAGGTTAAAGGACTCATTTTTTTCTGACAGTCACAGCGGTGAGAGAGGAGGAGGACATCAGGGATTACCATGGCGGCCATCACAGAGTTCCAGAGTAAGTCTTCCCACAGTTGCTCTCTTCTGAGGTGTCAGTCTAAGTCATGGAGCACAGATCAGTGGCCTGACTTCACAATACATGGATGTGCTTGTGGAAGGAATGCATTTTAAGGTAAAGACTACAAGATTAATAAGCAAGGGTAGCATTTCATGTGGTAAATTCACTTTGAGTTTAACCAGTTATTAAAGAGTGCCACAGAGGAACTGTGTTGAATGAAAGAGAATCAGAATCAGAAGGAGCTTTACTGCCAAGTACTGTTTTACACATACGAGGAATTTGCTTTGGTGATAAGGTGCTACACGTAGACAAACATACAGTTGACATAAATAAATGTAGAAATATATAAATATGGAATAGACAATGCAAGTTATATAAGAATATTAAAAAGAATAGAGAAAAATAAGTGCTGGTATGTTCTAATCAATGTTCTTTACACTTGTCCTGATTCTTCAGTACTGACTGTATTGATTCCTAAGTGTTGTAAAAAAGGATTACAACTATGTCTACCCACAATGCCCTCCCTTAAGCACTGAATCAGCCAATAGCAGGCCTTTCTCTACAGATTTCTTCAGAGAATGTTTCTATAATTAATGAGACACTGATGTCGTCTGTATTCAGTTAAGCAGGTTCAGTACAGTTAAAACACTAGACCCCAGCATGTTTAAAATCCTGGAGTTGATTGAAGTGCTGTTTTACTGGGAAATATAATGAATGACACTGTCTTATGGTTTCCTCAGTAGATAGACTATGGATTGCAAAAACATTACATCTAATCCAATCCAATGAAAAGACCAAAGACAACACTGGATGTATTTACTAACAAGTAACTAGCAAGTCCTTTTTGCTAGCTTCAAGTTAGGACAACTCTACACCCTCTGATATCAAAGTGTGAGACATGTTTTAATCCCTGTGGCTAAAAGGCACATTGATTGACTGAAAAAGGCATTATTATATAGAAAATGTATTTGAACTGTTTATATTGACCAATTGATCTGTAATTGTTTTACTGTGTATCTTCCAGAGATGGGTACTGGTCTGGTCGGATTCGGTTTATTTTTCCTGCTTATTGGTGTGCTGCTGTACTTTGACTCTGTCTTGTTGGCCTTTGGGAATGTGAGTAAACACACATCTGCTCTGTGTCACCATCACACCTTCTCTTGTCTCATATCAACACTCACAACCATTGAGACAATTTTCATGGTCATTATGAATGACGTCTTTCACATTACACATAGGCCGTTGATCAAAGTAAAGTATTCGTTAGAGCAGCTTTAATCTTTGGTCATGTGGCTTACAGGTAGGCATAGTGTGAGAATGTTTTGTTTGATTGCCCTTTTTGCAGATCCTGTTTCTGTTGGGTTTGACATTCATCATCGGCTTCAGAAGGACAGCCCAATTCTTCTTCCAAAGAAACAAGTTTCGAGGTTCTTTCTTCTTTCTTGGAGGCGTGTCTCTGGTGTTGTGCCGTTGGCCAATCATTGGAATGTTGGTGGAGAGTTACGGCTTTGTGCTTTTATTCAGGTAAGTCCAGCTAGATATTTGTGAGAAAAGGGCTTCTAATGAGTCTGTCTCAAAAATGATAATAATAATAATAATAATAATTAATAATAATAATAATAATAATAATAATGATAATTAAAGCTGCAAGCAGCGTTGGGCGGGCCCTCGCACTTGTAGCGCGTCCGCGCGTGAACCGGCCGAGTTGCATATTCTGGAGCTCAGCCGGTGCGGCTGTGAATTTGTTACGCGGTTCCGACGCCGCATGAAGGTGCTATATGTCACTTCCTGTGTCCCCTATGTGGAGCTACATAGCACTTGCCGCTATGAATATAAATCGGTATTGGCGTGTAGATGTCTGCGGGGTGGGAGAGTTATCAAGCACGTAAAGTTTGTTTCAGATGTGACCATGTACACTGAACAATAATGTACCCAAACAATAAAATAAATTCCTTTTATATTTCCCTGCCTTGTTGTTTATGTGTACATACAGAGGAAGAATGTGAGAACAGCACACATTTCATCGTTACTGTGTTTCTGCTCCAGCCTGCCTAAAAGAAAAGCGTTTTGGGATTAAATGGACTTTTTTAGCTGCTGCAGTGCAGGATGAACTCAGAATAGACCCATTTCTCACCTTATTATTCTAAACCATGCAACGAAGAAGAAGAAATGCATAATAAATCCTGGGACAAAATCTGTCCACAAATACTGTACAGCATGTAGTCTAATGAACAAGACTTGTGTTATAGCTGACTTGGGCAGTGAAATGTTTAATTTTTTAATTCATGTGGTCATAGTTGTCCACAACTCAAATCAGAATATAAGAAGAAATGTTTTATACCACCTCAAGAAGGCTTCCTATCAGAAAGGTAGGAAGGTATTTCAAATGTACAACTGCAGTACTTAAATCTAAGTAAAGTAATTTCCCTGACATTACTGTGTTACGCATGTAACAAGTTTTATACTTCCTGTGAGTATAATCCAATCAATCTTATTTTCATACTGTATATCCGTTGTGTAATTTAATAAATTGTGTTGTATGTGGTGCTCGCATCGGGTACTACTGAGACTTCATTGCCCTCTTCAGAGAAGACTCTGACTGCAACATGCGTCTTTGTAAAGAGAGAAACAGACAGAAAAAGTCTCTAACTCTGCCTGTCAGCTCGCTCTGCTCCGTTAAAACTGAATTTACCATACAGAATTGAATACGAGTGCACTCCAGATTTAGCTGCAGCCAGCTGACCGTGTGCTTCTCCCTATACCGCAGTTCTGTGTCCATGCATGCAGCAAACTGAAAGCACTGTCTGTCGGAGCGTCTACGTGAAAAGACAAGGAAGACATTGCTGGTAGTATTGTCTTCAGAGTTGTTAAACACCTCAGCGCACTGAAGGAAGCCATCTGACTGTGTGAGGGGCAAGATCGTTGATGTCTGCAGGCAGAGTAGGAGCTCTCCTGTCTGACTGGTCCACCAATAGCAGAGAAGATGACCCCTTGAGACACAGCCCCTCCTCATTTGCATAATGAGGCAGAAATGTATACAAAAATTTAAAAAGACAGGCAGAAATAAATACCATGGGTGAAAATAAATAAGGTAAATAAATACAAAGGAAGAATAAAACAGACAAAAATATTAAAACACACACATAAATAAATACATTAAAAAAATTAGTAATAAATAAAGTTGAATAAACAAATAAGGTAATTATAACAAAGGTGAATAGTAAAGGCACTAATTAAAATATATACATTTATGTCTCCTTGTATAATTTAATTACTACCTACATTTATTTATTTACTTTTTTTTTGTGTATTTAATTGGATGCTTATTTATTTATTGAGCATTTATTTATTTCTGTATTTATTTCTGACTGTGTCAGGATCGGTCCTCCATAGTGGGGTGGGAGAGTTATCAAGCACGTAAAGTTTGGTTCAGATGTGAGCATGTACACTGAAGTTACAACAACTTCCTGTGTCATGGCGAAGACTTGATCTCTGACGCCACGCCACGGACACACCCATTGACGAAAACTCGCAAATAGCACAACTTTTCATCTTCAATGCCTTTAGAAGGCACAGCACAAATTTGAAGTCGGTCGGACTAAATCCCTAGGAGGAGTTCGTTAAAGTACGAAGTGTGTAAATCATCCAAAATTTGACGTAAAATTCAAAATGGCCGACTTCCTGTTGATTTTAGGGCATCGCTCCAAGAGGCTTTTTTGTGCGTCTGGACAAGATACACGTACCACAGAAAATTCGTGCACGTAGGTAAAACGTGCGGCGGGGGCTGCTTCGTTAAAAGTCACTTCCTGTTGCCAGCAGGTGGCGCTATGACTGTCTGTGAATGTCAGCATGTACATGTGTTCAGGGCGGGACTCTCATCCTACATGTACAGTTTGGTCCAGATGTGAGCATGTACACTGAAGTTACGACAACTTCCGTGTCATGAGCGATCTTTGACACCACGCCACGGACACGCCCATTGACGAAAACTTGCAAATAGCACAACTTTTCATCTCAATGCCTTTAGAAGGCACAGCAAAATTTGAGGTCGGTCGACTAAATCCCTAGGAGGAGTTCGTTAAAGTACGAAGTGTGTAAATCATCCAAAAATGGCCGTAAAATTCAAAATGGCCGACTTCCTGTTGACTTTAGGCTATGGGTTCTTGAGGCTTTTTTGTGCGTCTTGATACGATACATGTCCCCAAAATTTCGTACATGTAGGTTGAACGTGAACGAGGGGCTATCATTTCCAATTTTCTAGGTGGCGCTAGCGAGTCATTTTGCCACGCCCATGTGCGAAACTTGTAGAATACGAAATTTTTCACCGGTTCTGACATGTTTGCAAATTTTGGTGAGTTTTCGAGTATGTTTAGGCCATGTCATTTGGGCCTACTTTGCAGAAAAAAAAAAAAAAAAATAATAATTAAAGCTGCAAGCAGCGTTGGGCGGGCCCTCGCACTTGTAAGCGCGTCCGCGCGTGAGCCGGCCGAGTTGCACATTCTGGAGCTCTGCCGGTGCGGCTGTGAATTTCCTACGCGTTCCGACGCCGCATGAATGTACTATATGTCACTTCCTGTGTCCCCTATGTGGAGCTACATAGCACTTGCCGCTATGAATATAAATCGGTATTGACGTGTAGATGTCTGCGGGGTGGGAGAGTTATCAAGCACGTAAAGTTTGTTTCAGATGTGACATGTACACTGAACAATAATGTACCCAAACAATAAAATAAATTCCTTTTATATTTCCCTGCCTTGTTGTTTATGTGTACATACAGAGGAAGAATGTGAGAACAGCACACATTTCATCGTTACTGTGTGTTAGAGCATGGGAGAACAGTGGATACTTTTAATACAGCCCACACCCCTAATACTGTGTAACTATAACAAGTAGAGAACAGAAGAAAAAGATGTTCTTTCTTTACAACTGTCTGCATAGCTTATTCATATTGTGTAATGAATGAAAATAAATAGGCCTACTAGGCTCCTCTCTACTTTGACATTTAAGATTAGCTTTTTGATCCACCTTCATACACATGTGACATTACTGTACAACTTGAGAAAGGTGAGTTGTTTTCTGCTCCAGCCTGCCTAAAAGAAAAGCGTTTTGGGATTAAATGGACTTTATTAGCTGCTGCAGTGCAGGATGAACTCAGAACAGACCCATTTCTCACCTTATTATTCTAAATCATGCAACGAAGAAGAAGAAATGCATAATAAATCCTGGGACAAAATCTGTCCACAAATACTGTACAGCATGTAGTCTAATGAACAAGACTTGTGTTATAGCTGACTTGGGCAGTGAAATGTTTAATTTTTTTAATTCATGTGGTCATAGTTGTCCACAACTCAAATCAGAATATAGAAGAAATGTTTTATACCACCTCAAGAAGGCTTCCTATCAGAAAGGCAGGAAGGTATTTCAAATGTACAACTGCAGTACTTAAATCTAAGTAAAGTAATTTCCCTGACATTTTTGTGTTACTTTACTTTTAATAGACGCATGTAACAGGTTTTATACTTCCTGTGAGTATAATCCAATCAATCTTATTTTCATACTGTATATCCGATGTGTAATTTGATAAATTGTGTTGTATGTCAGAGAAGACTCTGACTGCAACATGCGTCTTTGTAAAGAGAGAAACGGACAGAAAAAGTCTCTAACTCTGCCTGTCAGCTCGCTCTGCTCCGTTAAAACTGAATTTACCATACAGAATTGAATACGAGTGCACTCCAGATTTAGCTGCAGCCAGCTGACCGTGTGCTTCTCCCTATACCGCAGTTCTGTGTCCATGCATGCAGCAAACTGAAAGCACTGTCTGTCGGAGCGTCTACGTGAAAAGAGAAGGAAGACATTGCTGGTAGTATTGTCTTCAGAGTTGTTAAACACCTCAGCGCACTGAAGGAAGCCATCTGACTGTGTGAGGGGCAAGATCGTTGATGTCTGCAGGTAGAGTAGGAGCTCTCCTGTCTGACTGGTCCACCAATAGCAGAGAAGATGACCCCTTGAGACACAGCCCCTCCTCATTTGCATAATGAGACAGAAATTTAAAAAGACAGGCAGAAATAAATACCATGGGTGAAAATAAATAAGGTAAAAAATACAAAGGAAGAATAAAACAGACAAAAATATTAAAACACACACATAAATAAATACATTAAAAAAATTAGTAATAAATAAAGTTGAAGAATAAAAAATAATGTAATTATAACAAAGGTGAATAAGTAAAGGCACTAATTAAAATATATACATTTATGTCTCCTTGTATAATTTAATTACTACCTACATTTATTTATTTACTTTATTTTTTTGTGTATTTAATTGGATGCTTATTTTTTATTGAGCATTTATTTATTTCTGTATTTATTTCTGACTGTGTCAGGATCGGTCCTCCATAGAGGGGTGGGAGAGTTATCAAGCACGTAAAGTTTGGTTCAGATGTGAGCATGTACACTGAAGTTACAACAACTTCCTGTGTCATGGCGAAGACTTGATCTCTGACGCCACGCCACGGACACACCCATTGACGAAAACTCGCAAATAGCACAACTTTTCATCTTCAATGCCTTTAGAAGGCACAGCACAAATTTGAAGTCGGTCGGACTAAATCCCTAGGAGGAGTTCGTTAAAGTACGAAGTGTGTAAATCATCCAAAATTTGACGTAAAATTCAAAATGGCCGACTTCCTGTTGATTTTAGGGCATCGCTCCAAGAGGCTTTTTTGTGCGTCTGGACAAGATACACGTACCACAGAAAATTCGTGCACGTAGGTAAAACGTGCGGCGGGGGCTGCTTCGTTAAAAGTCACTTCCTGTTGCCAGGTGGCGCTATGACTGTCTGTGAATGTGAGCATGTACATGTGTTCAGGGCGGGACTCTCATCCTACATGTACAGTTTGGTCCAGATGTGAGCATGTACACTGAAGTTACGACAACTTCCGTGTCATGGCGAAGAGCTGATCTTTGACGCCACGCCACGGACACGCCCATTGACGAAAACTTGCAAATAGCACAACTTTTCATCTTCAATGCCTTTAGAAGGCACAGCACAAATTTGAGGTCGGTCGGACTAAATCCCTAGGAGGAGTTCGTTAAAGTACGAAGTGTGTAAATCATCCAAAATTTGACGTAAAATTCAAAATGGCCGACTTCCTGTTGATTTTAGGGCATCGCTCCAAGAGGCTTTTTTGTGCGTCTGGACAAGATACACGTACCACAGAAAATTCGTGCACGTAGGTAAAACGTGCGGCGGGGGCTGCTTCGTTAAAAGTCACTTCCTGTTGCCAGCAGGTGGCGCTATGACTGTCTGTGAATGTCAGCATGTACATGTGTTCAGGGCGGGACTCTCATCCTACATGTACAGTTTGGTCCAGATGTGAGCATGTACACTGAAGTTACGACAACTTCCGTGTCATGGCGAAGAGCTGATCTTTGACGCCACGCCACGGACACGCCCATTGACGAAAACTTGCAAATAGCACAACTTTTCATCTTCAATGCCTTTAGAAGGCACAGCACAAATTTGAGGTCGGTCGGACTAAATCCCTAGGAGGAGTTCGTTAAAGTACGAAGTGTGTAAATCATCCAAAATTTGACGTAAAATTCAAAATGGCCGACTTCCTGTTGATTTTAGGCTATGGCTCCAAGAGGCTTTTTTGTGCGTCTGGACATGATACACGTACCACAGAAAATTCGTGCACGTAGGTGAAACGTGCGGCGGGGGCTGCTTCGTTAAAGGTCACTTTCTGTTGCCAGCAGGTGGCGCTATGACTGTGGGTGAATGTCGGCATGTACATGTGTTCAGGGCGGGACTCTCATCCTACATGTACAGTTTGGTCCAGATGTGAGCATGTACACTGAAGTTACAACAACTTCCTGTTTCATTGCGAATCATCGACGCCACGGACACGCCCATTGACGAAAACTCGCAAATAGCACAACTTTTCATCGTCAATGCCTTTAGAAGGCACAGCAGAAATTTGACGTTGATCCGACTAAATCCCTAGGAGGAGTTCGTTAAAGTACGAAGTGTGTAAATCATCCAAAAATGGCCATAAAATTCAAAATGGCCGACTTCCTGTTGACTTTAGGCTATGGGTTCTTGAGGCTTTTTTGTGCGTCTTGATACGATACATGTCCCCAGAAAATTTCGTACATGTAGGTTGAACGTGAACGAGGGGCTAATCATTTCCAATTTTCAAGGTGGCGCTAGCGAGTCATTTTGCCACGCCCATGTGCGAAACTTGTAGAATACGAAATTTTTCACCGGTTCTGACATGTTTGCAAATTTTGGTGAGTTTTCGAGTATGTTTAGGCCATGTCATTTGGGCCTACTTTGCAGAAAAAAAAAAAAAAAAAAAAAAAAAAAAAAAAAAAAAAAATATATAATCCGAGCAGATTCAATAGGGACCTCGCACGGTCGTGCTCGGGCCCTAATAATAATGATAATCCGAGCAAATTCAATAGGGACCTCGCACGGTCGTGCTCGGGCCCTAATAATAATAACTAGAACTGCAAGCAGTTGTAAGCGGTGTCCAAGCCTCCCGGCGCGAGCTGCCCCCCCCGGCCCCGCCGTCGTGCCGCATAAGGTCCCCACATTTGGTGTTGATGGGCCGTACCAAACAGAGGCAATTGTCCTTTGCCTTTGAAAATGCCATAGGAATGAATGGGATTTAGTGAGAGATTTGAGCTTCGCTTTTAGCGCCATCTGTTGGCTGAATTGCACCAAAATTGTCATGTGTGATCAGGGCCCCATGGGGAACAATTGCCCCAAATTTGGTATCAATCGGAGATGTGGTTGTGGAGATCTAAAATGCATGTATGTTTATGGGATTTTAATAGCGCCAACTAGGGGCTAACTGTACCAAATTTTGCACAGTCCCTCAGAGGGGCATGCCACATAAGGTCCTCAAGTTTTGTGTTGATCGGCCTTTCCATGCCTGAGATATGTCATACTTGCTGTTTTTAGCGTTTTCGCAAATATTTGTTAGCTTGTAATTGGGACATTTTTTGTCGGATTAAAATTACCCCTACAAACTTTCTTCAGCTCAGTCCAGAGATGGTCCGTGCCAAGTTTTGTGTCGATCGGAATTGCTGGTTCGGAGGAGTTAATTAAAATAGGTTTTCGCAATTTCGCAAAATGAAAACGCCATCGCACAGAGGCGTGTCCTATACCATTGGAATCAGCAGCATCCCCCAAACACGTAGATGTAAGGTTTATCAATGTGCAATGTAGTGAGCCGTAGTTATCCTGCAAAATGTCCTTTGTTTGAAAATCCCATTGAAATGAATGGGGTTTTTGTGGTTCGATTATAGCGCCACCATTTGGCCGAATTGAACAAAATTTTTCAGGTGTCATCAGGGCCCCATGGGGAACAATTGACCCAAATTCGGTGTCAATCGGACTTGTGGTAATGGAGATATAAAATGCATGTTAGACAATGGGATTTTTTTTCACGTTTTTAATATGCAATAACAGCGCCACCTATGGGCATATGTGGCTCGATCCCCCAAACGCGTGGATATAAGGTTTTTGATATCCGCCTCCGTATGCGGGAGTTACAGCGATTTGAAAGTGCCAAACTTTGGACTTTGCTTGTAGCGCCCCCTAGAAGTGAAGGTAGAAGCGTGCAAAATTTTTTGCCTGCCGTCGTCTCATGGGGAACAATTGCCCCAAATGTGTCTGTAGCACTTACCGTCTAGGCCGCAGTATTGGAATTAGGCGAAAACCTATGGAATAAAAATAATAAAAATCCTAACGATTACAATATTGTACTGCTTCAGGCTTGGACGCCTAATAATAATTGAAGCTGCAAGCAGCGTTGGGCGGGCCCTCGCACTGAGTTGATCTTTGATGCCATGCCACGGACACGCCCATCGACAAAAACTCACAGACAGCACAACTTTTCATCATCAGTGCCTTTAGAATGCAAAGTAGAAAATTTAAGTCAATCCGATTAATTCCCTAGGAGGAGTTAGTTAAAATAGGGACATTGTAAAAGGACATAAATTGGCTGTAATTGCACCTTCAAACCAGTTTTGAAGCATGTGAGGCAAATATGTTGGGAGCAGTACATAACAGCGTAAAACTTGACACTTCCTGTTGCCAGCAGGTGGCGCTATGACATTGTGTGTTTGTTGGCATATGGATGTGTTCAGGGTGGGCCTGTCATCCTACATGTACAGTTTGGTGCAGACAACTTCCTGTTTCATCGATTTTGGACGCTACGCCACAGACACGCCCATTGACAAAAACTCACAGATAGCACAACTTCTCATCGTCAATGCCTTTAAAAGGCACAGCAGATATTTGAAGTCGATTGGACTAAAGCTTGATTAATACTCCTGCGTAGGGTCTACGTGTGTAGCTACACCGTAGGCTACGCACATAGCCAGGCATTTATACTTGTGCGTCCGTCAGACTGCAATTATACACCCAAACGCTAATCTGCAGTAGCGGTACAGTGTCCACTGTATTGACTTTGCCGGCCGAGCAGGTTAACTTCCGGTTTAGCTCTCCGCTAACGTGAATGGGGATAAAATTGTAAACGTGCGGCTGGTACACCCATTTCAAATGTTATCGACTGAATGTATCACATCCTGATAATGAAACGAGTCATTTCGCTCGGGTTGTGACGGTCAAATATATTGATGCACCGTGTTACAGCCGCCATTTTGGCTGCTAGTAAAAGTTACTTCAAAACACGGGCACTTCATGTCAGCTAGGAGGCATTGCGAGGCTACCCAGCTGACCAATCATTGAGCTTACGGTCCGCGACGCCTCGACTTGTAGTTACATTTTTTAGGAGGTGCACATCAGGCTAAGCCGTAAGTGACAGCGTAGGGTAGGGAGCTGCGCAGAGGCTACGCCATCGATTTGACGCAGAAGTATAAATTGCACTTAAATCCCTAGGAGGAGTTCGCTAAAGTACGGCGCGTGTAAATCATCCAAAGATGACCGTAAAATTCAAAATGCCCGACTTCCTGTTGGGTTTAGGGCATCAAGAGGCTTTTTGGTACGTCTGGATATGATACATGTGCTACAGAAATGTCATACATGTAGGTAAAACGTGCCTGTTGCCAGCAGGTGGTGCTATGACTATGGGTCAATGTTGTCTTGAACATGTGTTCGGGGTGGGACTCTTGTTAAACGTGTAAAATTTGGTACAAATCTGAGCTTGTACAGTCAAGTTACAACAACTTCCTGTGTCATGGCGAAGCGTGGGGCTTTGCTGCCATGCCACCGCCACGCCATCCCCACGCCACGCCACCGCCACGCCGTTAACCGAAAACTCACAAGTTTTACATCATGGCTTTATCAATGTGTTAAGGGTTTTCTGGGACAGTTTTGTAGTTGATACGTCCAATCTGCTTGGAGTAATACATTACAGCGTAAAATGTGTCATTTCCTGTTGCCAATAGGTGGCGCTATGACTTCAAGTGAATATTGGCATATGGATGTGTTCAGAGCAGGACTATTGTTATACTTGTGTGATGTGATTAGGTGTACTGAAGTTATAACAACTTCCTGTTTCATGGCGAATCACCAATTTTCGATGACACGCCACGGGCAAACTGGTCGACTTGTAATAACCGTTTGAATAATTTTTAATCGTCAGTGGATTTAGACTGGACATCAAAAATTTGAAGTTGATCAGACTAATTCTCTAGGATGAGTTCATTAAAGTACAAAGTGTGTAAATCGCCAAAAATGAACATTATATCAAAAATGTCCAACTTCCTGTTGGGTGTCGGGCATCGCTCCAAGAGGCTTTTTAGTATGTCTTGATATGATACATGTGCCACACAAATTTCGTAGACGTAGGTGAAACTTTTGCCAGGGCTGCTCTATAGGGGGCGCTAGCAAGCCATTTTGCCACACCCATGTGCGAAACCCATAAAATATATTTTCCACTAAGATTGCCAGTTTGATTTGGGAACAGCATGATCTAAATAATACAGCTACATAATAACCGCCATATGCAGTTACTGAAGTATATGCCACAGTGAAATAAGTCCACTGAAAGAAGATGCTTATGTTAGTCATCTCAGAAATTCTGTACTGATTCTGTATCTGATGTTGTAAATGCTCACATCAGATCGTGATCAATCACTGAAAAAGACTCCATTATGCAAAGAGAGGATTTCCCATGACACTGTTTTGTTTTCCTCTGTAGGTCCTTCTTCCCCGTAGCCTTGGGAGTTGTGCTGTCAGTTGTGAATGTCCCTTTCCTAAATGCAGTATGTTTTGTTTTTGGCTCATTAGATTAACACTTTTAAAGATGACATTTGAAATACCTCATTGACGCCACTAAATGGTCAGGTTGTTTCCTTTATTGAAATCTTTTGTTTTTCTTGTTAGTTTCTCTCCAGCAGCTCTTCCATGGTGTGAGCAGAAAAACATGTTGCAGCAGTTAAGGAATGCTGGTTGCCCTTTGACTGACTGTGATCCCCTCTGTGTGGGCAGAGGGGAAGATCTCGGGGATAACGGCTCCATAACTCAACTATTGTTGTTTGCATTTATTTTTTTTTACAATGTACTGTATTTACGACCATATAAGGTTACAATAAATAACCAAGCAGTCAAATGCTACTTAAAAACTATTCTAACTTAAAACCTTTGTTTTCCAGTTTTCCATCTAATTTTGCTATAATTTACTGTTTTAATTAAACCTCTTAATATTTTGTTATGGTGTTAAATAAAAAAGTCTCTACATTGTTTGACAGTTTCACATACTGTATAATATTCCATGTGGGTGCGTTTATGGGACCATCAATCCACCTGTTACAAAAAAGTAATATTTAATGATAAGCTGCATGTGCACTAGTTTAGCTAAATAAGTAATGTTATTTCATTCTGTAACAATTTACACCAAAACAGCAAGGGGAAAGTACATTACGCAAAATATAAGGTAACAGGCAGATCTAATCCCTGCTGAGGTTATTACAGTCAGCGGCCTGCTTACTTTAGTAAAACAAAACCTAAATAAATCAGATAAACACTCAAATTGCAACTGTATACACGATAAAAATTGCATTAACGAAATAAGTCCATATGATGGGTTTAACATGGATGGAGGCTCGGCTGCACTCCGACACATCAAACAAACATTGCAAACATTGTTATAGTTTCCCACACACATTTAACCTTCAAAACCACAATGTCCCAGCAGATCAAATGTTCATTCAAATAGCTGAAATTGTCCGGATTCAAATAGATGTCCTCCTCAGTAAGAAGAAACCAAAAAGAAACCAGGTGAAGCGTGGCGAGATGCTGCAGACAATAATATTCCACAGTTCTCTCTGATATAACAGTTCCTTTTTTACATGTGAAGGAATAAACATTACACACAAGGCATGTTCACCATCACATTAAAAGCTGTTCATGAAGATAGGTGACTATTACAATTCTTGTAATAGTAATATTATAGGTGATATTTTTAACAGTAATATTCATGGTGTTAACAAAGTTCCTTTACACAAAAGCAGGTCCACAATAAACAACAGCTCAAGGTTTGAAGTGACACAGCAAGACACGTTTGTTTGTGTAACACATTTATACACAAGCCTTAGAATCTATGTCCTATATATACCAAATAGAAAATAACAACAATTCAAATACAAAAGGATAGAAAAAATAAATGATAATACACAGAAAAAAATTATAGGAATACAAATGCATCGTATGTACAGAGGGCGAGGAAATATTCTATTAGAGCATACATTTTCAGATGACACTCACAATTAGTAAAACAATTAGTAACATCTAGTGGTAATTGTGGGAAAATACAGGCTCAGTAACTCAAGGCTTCCACCGCAAACCTGTTTTTCTAATCATGCGTTTGGTCGTGTATCTGTATGCAGCTAATTTCCATCCTACTGGACCATCAGACTCACATTTATGACTGAATGCTTAGACCTCTGGGAAATACAGTGATTCTCAATTTTTGAAAAACCTGTTGTATTGATTGTTTTATACATTATTGTTATTTTGGGAGGCTTTGACAAACTACCTACTTTGTTGATTAGGTATTAGGAAATACTGAGGAATGCACATGCAGAAGTCATTTCAACTGCTTTAACCAGTTAATCATAAACATGTTATTCAAGCCGGAGAAGTCCAAAAAGTCAAGACCACCATTTTTTTTTTACCTGTATAATCCTGTTACTGTGAGTAGCGCCACTAATGGGATTTTGTCAAATTCTAAAGGCAGAGAACTGAGTGAAAGCCTATCTTTGTTATACTAACCTACACATATACATGGTTGCACACTACAAGAAACATCTGCAACTACACATACCTGTGACCCACAGGTAACCTAGCTCCAGTTGTGCTCTACACCATTGTGAGTGCAGGAAGAGGGTTTCCAACATTTTGGCATCCCAGAACTCCCTGTTTTGATTTTAGCAGTCTAAGCCACCAATCTGAACTGGTAGTCACACCCGCACCTCCATCACCTCTCTACACGCTTGCTGATTTCTGTATGTGTGTTTGCTTAGAATAGATAATAGCATTTTAATTTAATTGGCCCCTGATTCCCGGGTGGTGCCCCATATTTATTAATGTTGATTAATAATTTTATTATATTAATAATGTATTAATATTTCTAGAATATCTTTGCTGATAACCAAACCTGCCCCTACAAGATCCCAACAACAGAGACTGGATAGGCTTGCCATATAACCCTTTCTAGACAGAATCTTTGAGCAGTGCACGGCAAAACTATGTCCCAAATCCAAATCTTTAAAGAGAATAAAAAATGAAGGGTGCTCAAATGTGACAAAGAACTATTTTCAGTGCTCATTTCAGAATAATCAATTAAAAGATCAAACCAAATCTTATGTTGTTTAAAATATTACTCATAAATCCAGGTGGATTTATCAGTAATTTAAGTCTAGAACACTTCAAATCTCATGGCAAATATAACAGCATGTTCTAATCATCATTGAGTAAACTGATGTGCCTCCAGTTGTCGATTATAAGCTAATCTTTTTTTGTTTGTTTTAGGTATTAGACAATTTACACCCTGTGTCATGAAGAGATGCTCACAAGTCTCTGAGCTAGAGTCCAAGTCAAGTGTCAAGCCTCTGAGTTAAAGTCCAAGTCAAGTCTGAAGTCTCTCGTGGTTATAATGAATGTTGCATCACCTGCTGCGTTCAATCCAGGCTGCTTATAACACTGCATAGCTATAACAAATCCTGTAACTGTAACCTGTTTTTCACTTACAGAGCACAACCATGTAATGTGCAATGCAAATACTGACAGCTTATTAACTAACTTACTCTCAAACCCACTTTAACTAAATAAAACTGTAACGTTACATGATCAACAATAAACCTGTAACATGTTTTTCACAGAGCACAACCATGTAGCCTAATGTACAGTGCGTCTACAACTAGTCACAGTTTATAAACTATTGGCAGTCAACACAGAATCTCAAACCAGTGTTAACGTTATAACTAAATAAAACTGTAACGTTATAGGATCAACAATAAACCTGTCACCTGTTTGCAGTCAACATTTATAATAAACGTGATGGCAGCCAGCGGATCGTAAATGATTGTGTTAACCGACTATCACAAGTTTGGCAAGCAAACAAAGGCTAATTCAGCTTTTCATAAAGAACAACAGTTGGAGTTAACCTCTTGTAGGTCGTTGCTAAAGCATTAAATGTGTTACATAGGCAGGTTATAACGCAGGGAGGGGAATAACAGCAAGTTCATAAGACGTTTCCTAAAAATAAACATTGTTCACGAGTCCCCCACCTCGAGTCCAAGTCAAGTGTGAAGTCTTTTGAGGACAAGTCTGAAGTCAAGTCTGAAGTCACTGTGTGTGTGACTTAAGTGCAACTCGAGTCTCAAACTGGAGTCCCCATCTCTGGAGTCATGCCAGCCTGTTCTCATTCCCAGAGTGTCAAATAGCCACCTACGGAATCTGGTACCAAGGCACATGCCTTAAGTGCCATTGTTCAAAAGTACTACTATAAAAAACAGAAAGGTAAGAGTAAGGAGGTTGTTGGGGTGGATGGGTGGGTCAGAAACCGGACTTTGACCCAGGAGACCCGTGTGAAACAAAAAGTCAACATTAATTTATTTTAGTTATGTTACATAACTTATGTAATTTAAGTCACGTAATAGTCACAAACGATGATCTTTTCCAAAACCTAACCAAGTAGTTTTGGCCAACCATAACCAAACTGCAACGTTTCACAATTTTAACCACTAGTTTTATTTTCAAAAGTTTAACCACACATTGCATATTTATTGTTGCTAACTTGACCACAGAGCCCTACAGGTACAAAAACGATGCTAAAGGGGTACCCAGGGTGTTAACAAGTGACACCAAGGGGTCTTGATAAAGCTTCTATATGTGACACCCTGGGATTAAAATGGGTTGCTCATGCTGGTAGGAGGTGTAGATTGTGCAATGCTCTGTGGAAATACTTCAAAAGGGAATGGTGCAAGCATCTTAGAAAAAAAGCTTTGTTTTGATCATTTATGGCATCTACACCCAGATAGCAAACATTATTGAAACAATGTTAAAATCATAGCTAACTAAAAATCAATGTGACTTCAATGTTATTTCAACCAATATTACTATTGTAACAACGTTGAAATGATAGCTAACTAACAATCAACTTGACTTCAATGATATTTCAACCAATATTACTATTGAAATGACGTTGAAACTATGTTGAATCGGCATTCTGCTCTCAACGCTAATTTCATTGAATCAACATCATACTGTGATGTTGATTCATCATCATTTTGCACCCTTTTTTAATACTGAAACAACGTCATAGCTAATTAAAAATCATTTACATTTAGCTGACACTTTTATCCAAAACAACTTACAATTGCTATACATGTCAGAGGTCGCACGCCTCTGGAGCAACTAGGGGTTAAGTGTCTTGCTCAGGGACACAATGGTGTATGGGTCACAGTGGGAATCAAACCCAAGTCTCCCACACCAAAGGCAAGCATCTTATCTATGCGCCATCACCACCCACATAGCAACATGACTTCAATGTTATTTCAACCAATATTAAACCACATAAAAGAGCCTATAATATATTAAAAATGTATAAATGACAACCCAGATAGCAAGACTACATTGAATAAATATTGATTTTCCATCTGAATCATCAGAATGGTTGAGATTGAAATCCCAACCCTAAATAAATGTTGAATCAATATTGCAATACTGATGAAAAAAAAACATGTATGAGCGTGACATTGGAATAATATTGATTTATAGTTGCCCCGATTATACTTGATTAAGCATTGATTTGTAGTTGATTGGGTAACAACAACAATGTTGAAAAAATTTATAGCTGACCAGAAATGACATGATATTGAAAAGTCATCGAATTATAGTTGACAGGGGACTATGATTAAAAAGTCATCGAATTATAGTTGACCGGGAAATATGATTGAAAAGTCATCGAATTATAGTTGACCCGGAAATATTATTAAAAAGTCATCGAATTATAGTTGACTGGGGAATATGATTGAAAAGTCATCTATTTATAGTTGACCGGGAAATATGATTGAAAAGTCATCGGATTATAGTTGACCGGGAAATATGATTGAAAAATCATCGGATTATAGTTGACCCGGAAATATTATTAAAAAGTCATCGAATTATAGTTGACTGGGGAATATGATTGAAAAGTCATCGAATTATAGTTGACAGGGAGATATGATTGAAAAGTCATCTATTTATAGTTGACCGGGAAATATGATTGAAAAGTCATCGAATTATAGTTGACAGGGAGATATGATTGAAAAGTCATCTATTTATAATAAAAATATCAGCCTTATTCTTCCAGCTCGGCTGTGTGTCGGCGTTTCCACATTAAAAGACTCGGGCACTGAATAAGTGGTCGTTACACTTCACTTTAAAAAAAACTTCTCATCACCTCAGACATTACATTAATTTATTTAACACACTCAAAAGGTGTGCCAAACATTGTTGTGAATTAACTTATTAAAGCATTGAAACGAAAAATCCATTCATCCCATAAAATGTGCTCAAATAGTGGTTGAAAGACTGAATCTCAATATTTAGGCTACTGAAAACTCACCTCATTACCTGCGCCCACAGAGCAAAAGGTGGGGCAGAACATGGCAGTCTTTGTGGTAGACTTTAAGATAGCTAGCCCACTAACCTAAAATAAATAGCCTGCATTCATTTAGTAGGCTATTTCAATATCCCTACCAAACTGCTCATAATATTCAGCCTCATATAACTAACCATTTATTTTCACGGCTGCGACAGGCTGTGTGAAACGGACTGTCGAGCAAATAAAAATATTAAAACACATTTCAAAGTTAGTAGGCTAATGTAAAAACATGTAGGCCTACAATAACTTAAGGATTTTAATCAGTAATATGATTCCAGATATGATTTAAAAGTCATCTAGACTATTTATGGTTGACCGGGAAATGTGATTGAAAACTCATTGAATTATAGTTGACCGGGAAATATGATTGAAAAGTCATCGGATTATAGTTGACCGGGAAATATGATTGAAAAATCATTGGATTATAGTTGACCGGGAGACCATCTCTTGGTGGATCAATGGTCCTGAACCCCACACATTTCATTTGTGAATCCACCTCAGGTAAGCATGGATTTATTTATCTGGTGTTGAATTATAACAAATGTAATATTTGTTTATTGAGACATTGTGCAGTCAGACTATAGGCTATATAACGTTAAGTGGTTCAATACCATGTATACTGACTTTGTAGCACAATATCTATGCTCCATCATAATGGGATATTTCGCTAGCATAAATGCTAACTTTATCACCGGAAGATATTATCCTTCACAGGACAGTAAATGGAAGCATCCCGGATCAATCTAACTGCATTTAATGTTAGACAATGTAAATAAAATAAACGTTGGTGGATTCCACTACAGCCACGGAGTCTAACTTACACTGTGGTCACGCCATCTGCGCTTCCGAGAGGCACAGTTAAATTATGGCTAATAAGTTACCGGCGAATAAGTTAGGTGATGTTAGTGAATTCAAGTGGTTGAGTGTTCACACACTGATGCCGATCTAACTACATCATGATGCCGATTTGTTAAAATTTTAAGTCATGCTTTGTCAGGTCTGTCAGTCGCATTACAAGCAACTAAAAATGCTTGGAGTTTGAGTCGCTCAGGGCTAACGTTATTCTAATGTTATGCTAATTTAGTTCATGGTTGGTAAAGTAAAATGATAGCTTGAATCAAGTCGTTAACGTTACAGTAACACACATATTTTCTGAACTTACCCTGTAACGTTAGTTCAACTTCCTCGCTTAATTTTCTCTTTGCAACGTCCTGTTTTGTCCGGTCTAACATTATTTATAAATAACTTATTTATAAATAACGTTAACCCATAGAGCTCTGGCAGCTACAATAAAAACAGAGGGGCCAGTCACGACCGCTTGCTGCTTAGAAGCACGAGTGACGATAAATCCATGTTTTAATCCCAAAAATACAATCAAAAAGTTAATTCCAAATACCAACCTCCTAACATTCCAATGGCCCACCCACGGGCCGTCAGTACCTGGCAGCAGCTTTCGGTATGTGCACACAGCCAGGATTTAGAGCTCATCATAGCACAGAGACAGCACTGGTGAAAATTACTAATGACCTCCTTATTGCATCAGACAAAGGACTTGTCTCTGTACTGGTTTTATTAGATCTTAGTGCTGCATTTGATACCATTGACCATCAGATCCTATTGCAGAGACTGGAATATTTCATTGGCATTAAAGGAACCGCTCTAAGCTGGTTTAAGTCCTATTTATCAGATCGATTTCAGTTTGTACATGTTAACGATGAGTCCTCCATGCACGCCAAAGTTACTCATGGAGTTCCTCAAGGATCTGTCCTTGGAACAATCCTCTTCACTTTATATATGCTTCCTTTAGGCAATATTATCAGGAAACATTCCATAAGCTTTCATTGTTATGCAGATGATACTCAGTTATATCTATCGATCAAGCCAGATGAAACTCATCAGTTAGCTAAACTTCAAATGTGCCATCAGGATGTTAAAACCTGGATGACCTGTAATTTTCTCATGTTAAACTCAGATAAAACTGAAGTTATTGCTCTGGGGCCTAAGCACCTCCGTGACGCATTATCTAAAGATATAGTTTCCCTGGATGGCATCGCCTTGGCCTCCAGCACCACTGTGAGGAATCTTGGAGTTATCTTTGATCAGGACATGTCGTTTAAGTCTCACATTAAGCAAATTTCAAGGACCGCCTTTTTTCACCTACGTAATATTGCGAAAATCAGGAATATCCTGTCTAAAAATGATGCAGAAAAACTAGTCCATGCATTTGTTACTTCTAGGCTGGATTACTGCAATTCCTTATTATCAGGCTGCTCGAAAAAGTCCATTAAGAGTCTTCAGCTGATCCAGAATGCTGCAGCACGTGTTCTGACAGGAACCAGGAAAAGAGATCACATTTCTCCTGTTTTAGCTTCTTTGCATTGGCTTCCAGTAAAATCCAGAATAGAATTTAAAATCATTCTTCTTACCTACAAAGCTCTTAATGGTCAGGCACCATCTTCTCTTAAAGAGCTCATAGTACCTTACTACCCCACCAGAGCACTGCGCTCCCAGAATGCAGGGTTACTTGTGGTTCCTAGAGTCTCCAAAAGTAGACTAGGAGCCAGAGCGTTCAGCTATCAAGCTCCTCTCCTGTGGAACCAGGTTCCAGTTTGGGTTCAGGAGGCAGACACCATCTCCACATTTAAGAGTAGGCTTAAGACTTTCCTCTTTGATAAAGCTTATAGTTAGGGCTGGCTCAGGTAGTCCTGAACCATCCCTTAGTTATGCTGCTATAGGCCTAGACTGCCGGGGGATTTCCCATGATGCACTGAGCTCCTCTCTCCTCTACTTTCTCTCCCTCTGTATGCAACCTTATCCCATTATTGCATGTTACTAACACAACTTCTCCCTTTCTGGTAGTCTTGTGCTTTCTCGTCTCTCTCCTCTCTCCTATCACTTCCTGCAGGTTTTCTGGCTCTGGAGCTGTGGAGTCTGGATCTGTGGCTGCGGGTCACCTGCTGCCCCTATGTTCCTGCTCGACACCCTCCACTGCAACGACTATTGTTGCTAGTCTTATTGTTATTATTGTTATTATAATCATTAACATTACGATGGTTACCATTAACACTGTTATAAATATCTGTACCATTTTTCATTTAGTCTATAGCAACATTACCTTCACTGTGTGTACCTCTGTGTGTATATTGTGTAGGCTGCCTCCTTCCCCTCTCTCTCTCCTTACATCTCTCTCTCCTTACATCTCTCTCTCTCTCTCTCCTTACATCTCTCTCTCTCTCTCTCTCTCTCACCCCAACCGGTCGAGGCAGATGGCCGCCCACCCTGAGCCATGGTTCTGCTCGAGGTTTCTGCCTCTTAAAAGGAAGTTTTTCCTTGCCTCTGTCGCCTAGTGCTTGCTCTTGGTGGGAACTGTTGGGCTTCTGTAAATAACATAACAGCGCTGTGAGATAACTGTTGTTGTGATTTGGCGCTATATAAATAAAATTGAATTGAATTGAATTGAGCTGATATGTTAGCTTCATACTCATATGATAAACCATTTAAAAGCTAAAATCCTCTCGATTCAACCAATGCAAACTATTTCAAGATACAATCACCACAGCGGGTACAATCAGCGCATCTGTCAGACCAACCAGTAAATTACGAGCTAAATTGACAGGACTCACCTATGAAGCCTCATAGTAATCCACCGATCGATTATATTCCAACAAAAACGGTCTTGTTACGTTGTCAAAGGTCCAGACGATCCAATCCAGTGAAAACTTTTAGTCGAAAACACATTATTCCATCAATAAATCCCCAGGGACTGCTGCCGCATCGTTTCATAATTGCCAGTGTTCTGTCGATTTATGCTACCTATCGAGATGTGCTATTTAGCGGTTCTGCGCATGCGTATGACCCATAAGCGTGGTCTGTTTCCACACCCATAAATCTGTGCAACCTTTCTGTTGGGCATGCCGTCGAGACAGTGGCTGATCGTCAGCAATATCAAAAAATAAAATCATTATTATGATAGTCTATCAGTATCAGAATATGCTACCTCTAATATCTTAAATAAAGATGTCATAATATAGTATTTCAACATGCTCCCCATCTTCTTACAGTGCAGTGTGAGTAGTGGTGCAATATAAAATGAGTAGTGGGAGCATTATTTGATGGGGGATATTAACGTTAGTCTATCAGAATATGCTACCCCTGAAATTCATTCAAAAGTTATAATATAATCAAAAAACAGAAGATATAATACTTAGAGAGTTATACCTGTATGGGATTGGAAAAGAGAAGACATAAGGCCTGTGGCGTTGACTGATAGTTTTTTGAAAGTTTGAAAGTTTTTTAAGAGTCAATTTCCATAGCCTGCAAAAAGTACGACCGCTCACTCCGCCATCTTGGCACGCCCCCAGAAGTTCATGAACACGTGCGTCGAACTACCGGCTGAGACAGAGCGATGCAGCAGCAGCCGCCTACCACCAAGCTGTTTTTGAAAAAATACACTTAGAAAAACCTGTGTAAAATCATAATTTTTCGTGGTATTGGTATGAAATTTAAACTTGGGCTAGGTATGGTTTTATGCCGTGGTCCTACAGTGTTTTCCAGCTAATAAGTCCCAGCTGTAGTTGTCTGCATGCATTTGTTAGCAAGCATTTTCAAGCGGAAATGAAAAATATATTAGTTTTAGTATGTTTAAACTTATATTAATCAATTCCAGTAGCACTTACAATCATTCTTTTGGGTTAGACACTCCAGAGTGTTCTCTTTCAGAGAAGCCCAAAACCATGCATATACTCCGAATGGTTCAAGAACTACATTACATTCAATTTACTTTGGATATGCCTTGAATAGGTGTTTTGCATGAATTTTACAGGAATGTTAAGAGGTTAACTCTGAGCTACTCCTGCCAGTAAACGGCTCGGTTGTCAGAGCAGAATCCAGTCCGACTGTAAGTGTTTATTTGTCCAAAGACGGCATGCCAAATAGCAAGCAGCTTGTGGGTCATAGGCATGCGCACAGCATAACAGAACTCCGGTGTAAGCCTCACTTGCCTTTACAAGTAGTAAAAAGGTTTTCAGAAGTACCTGATGTAGAGGCATCCCAACTAAAGAAAGGACACAAATTCATACATCTGCATTGCAATGGTCCATTGGTGTGTCACTTAGACCATGGAGAACAGTATAAGAAGGTCATTACTGAGAAGTACACCTTGTCTTTACAGAACGAAGATAACTGCGTACAAATTCTTGATAGCATTGTTATTGTTCGCAATATTGTAAACATAGATTGTGACACTTTTGTGATTTTCCAAAGGTTTTTACACAAGGAGTCTTTTTTCCATTATCCCGTACCATCATCGAGCATTGGCTGTTACAGAGTATGGAAATTGAGCAATGGTCTTGGCGTGGTCAAACTCCAACATATTAATTTGAAATACTTCCTTTGCCCTGACAAAACAGCATTCATTGCCATGCCCTTCACACATAGTACACTGTAAATATAAAAATGAATCAGTCCATGTTCTTTCAGAATTAGTAATTGTAGCAGATCTCGGCTACGTAAAATTTTAATACAGTTATGAAAATTAATATTTCCGGGAATATTAATTTTATACCTCGAAATTAGGAGCACCACCTAAAGATTTGCTTGTCCGCCCAAGGCTTTAGGTCCTTGAGTATAGCCTGAGAATTATACCGAGTTCGGTTGATTCATTAGTTGTTATTCTGAAATCGTAAGGTCAGTCAGTCAGTCTCAGATCTGAGCGTAAGTTCTGTGTATAGGGACTCTAGATTCTGAATAACACACACACATACATCGCTGTGCTCAAAGTGAATTTATTAACTAACAAAAGAGAGTACAATAGTGGGTAAATGTGGTGATATTACAGGGATAACAGTTAATATGACAACAAGGAGGTACTAAAAAGGGTAGCCTATGTAAGGTTCGATTGAGTTTTAGTTTATTGTAGAGGGAGAGAATTCTACGAGTATGAGGGAACGAATAACCGAAATTGGGTTGCAGATTTAGTTTGTCTAATCTAAGGGTTATTAACTGTGGATGGAGCCCATAGATCACCAACGAGTCACAGAGTGTTGTTTGTTTTGGCCTACCGTTGCCGCAGGTCCCGTGGCGAGGCTCGACTGCCGGTTGACTCGGGAAGTCGGTTCTGGCCCGACCCCAGTGGCGTTTTCGAGTTGGGTTGAAACCGGTGGATTGGTTCCGGAGTCCTCTGTGGGAAGCGCTTGCAGCAACGGGCTGTCAGCCAGGCTTTTGCTCTGATCTCAGTTCGTTTGGTGTCGCTATAGGGCCCACTCAGGGTTTTGGTCGTCAGAGCCGTAGTTTCATTTATTCAAGGCCATAAATGAAGGCTTCTGAGTTTCTGGTCCAAAGTTGCTCACAACGGTCGGATGGGGTTGCAACAACAAAATCAAATAAACTCACACATTCACCGTAGGTTCGCGACGCCTCGGGAATATAGGCTATTTAATGTTGCTGAGGTTAAACAGGCAGCTCCAAACAAAATAAAGAAAATCAAATCTCCCGCTGAGAAATTTGGAATTCAGGGTCGTAGCCTTCTCAGCTCGTCTGAAGGAAATTTAAGTACGAAACAAAAATCGGAATTTCAAAAGTAAAGGAAGTTAAGAGAACGTATACGTTTAGTTTCAAGAAAGTTTAAACGAAGAGTTTTGAAGAGGTAAGAAGCCTAGAACAAAAGACAGCAAGGCCTTTTTATTGATTCCGCTAGGTAGTGACGTCAATTTTGGGGATGGTCTCACAAACGTCGCTAAGGTGTTAACTTTTGGGATAAAGAAATATACGTTGCGCGTATTTCTCTTTGATCTCTCTCTCCACAATATCGACATTTGGAAAAATACTTAGTTCTAAACATTCGGATAAAGACAGTTAAAACAAGGCTAAACACTATGGAAAAAGTTTATAATGGTTATATAAAACGTAACAAAGCTTGATTACATGTCCTCAGTATACTTGCTGGTTACTGGTTTTAACTCATGAGACAATTTAGATGTCAGCATGACAGTATAATTTCGTTTATGCAATTACGTGGTGATAGTTAGGCCTACTTAACAATTCTGTCAGTGTAAACCGAGTTTTAAACACTTGCGTGTTATACCTTTCTTGTCCCCTTGGTGGCGCTCGGGTCACACAAGAAAAGAGTAGACATTCCACTTTAACTGAGAGGCTGGTGATGCCTACGAGCGTTTCCATGGATAATTTAGTAAGAAATTGTATATGAAACATTTAACTAAAGCATTAGTTAGCATTGAATAGACAGTGATTACTAGGGAGTAACAGGAATGACTTAAGACAACACAGAATGAGGTTAGAAAACTAGTTCAAGATTACTTTCTTATGGGTCTGCTAGTCTTCAAACATCACTAAAGGATAACAACAGGGTTATTACTTACTAAACTCAGAGGCTAACACTGCTGCTCACTTAGCAAGGTTATTATTTAAACAGAATAAACACAGTTATACTGGAACCTTGCTTGGTTTGAGTAACAGGGGTTTTTATGGTCTTCTCTGCATTCCTGGCTTATCGCACAGGATATCAGAGAATGAATTGGTGGTTTATGGCTCAGCCGTTCTGTGGGGAGAAAAGAGTCAGATTGAGGCTGGAGGTGACCTGCTGGAGGGAGAAGGGGTCAGATCGCCCCTTTTCCTGTCCTGTGGACTGTCTTTAGTGACACCTTTACAGCTAGAAAGGTTCACTAAGGCTCTCTGAATACACAATCCTTAAGCGATTCATTGTCTGATTGAGTCTCTTTCGGTCCTTACCAACACCAGGCGATGTCTCTGGGTTTTACATGTGAAAGAGGTCAACTCTCGGGGAGGGAAACTTCCCTCCCTCTTTTGACACCATCTGACCTTCTTTGAAGTGCGTCTGGTTGCGTTCACAACAGTCCCCCCTTTCGAGCCGGTATTCGCTCTGATAGGGAACACCGGGTCGAAGATGAGGAGCAACCAGCGCAGGTGCTGGTCCGGTGTTGATCAGGTGTTGGTCAGATGCTGGTCCGGTGTTGATCAGGTGTTGGTCAGATGCTGGTGAGTTAGAAGGGATCAAGCAGGGGAGAACAGGTGGCAAAACACAACAACATCTGGGATCAGGTTGGTGTCCTTCTAGAGTCGCTAAGTGTTGAGTGGCTCTATTAGTATACTAATTCTAGAATAGCAGGGGCCATTATGTTTTCTGGTCTGCTGTATTCACGGTCCTCCTCCACCATTTCTAGATCTGCAGCTGGTCTTCGTTTAGAGGCCCTATTACCTAGAAGGGCGGCCACTCCCCGGGTGCATTTGTCTAGTTTGCCTTGCAGAGCCTGGGTACGCTTGATATAGAAGAAAGCCAAAAATGAACAAGTAACCTAGAATGATGGTGGTGGCTAAGATTGAGTCGGGCCCGGACCATGAGTGGGCTAGGGGTTGACTAAGGGTGTAATTTGTGGTGGCAATTTCACGGAGCATGTCATCAATAGGGGTCACATCAATTGTTTGGGCTCCTTTGTATTGTATCTGAGTGATAGTGTCAGGGTTTAACTCTAGAGAGCGGGTACCAAAGAAGTCAGGTACTTCAATCTCGCTCTCATATTGCTCTGGGTTCAAATGATAGAGGGCTACCTCTTCTATGTGTAGAATGGCATTCTCTGGTACGTCTACCCACATGGTTTGGTCGGGTAGTTGGATGCGAGTGGCGGTGTCATGCAGGTCGTAGGTCAGGGTGGCCGTTCTAGCGGGGGTGTTTACTAGCCAGCGGTTCCCAATTATTTCGGCCTGAGTCTTAGTGACTTTGGCCCGGGGTGTGAGTGTTGTGGGACACCGGGCGTGTTCCGCCATGGGTTTGAGGCCGCAGATCCCATCCGTGTTGTCGCGAAGGAACGGCTTACTGGGACACAGATAGTGGATTTCTCTGGTGAGGGTGCACATATGTAAATTTGGAGCCAGGTGTAGTTCAGGGTCGCTGTCATGGTAGGCAATGACAGCAGGTGTCTCCACTTTAACGTGTGTACTACCTTGCCAGAGCCCCACGTTTACCACATCCTTGAGTCTATAGATGTTTTCCGAGTTAATTATGGGAAGATTGACGAGGAAGGCTACTTCCCTTTCTTCCGGGTCAACGTGGATGGGCACGGCACTACCCAGCGTGTAAGCCAAGTGTGTTTGGAGTGGGGTAATAGTGTCTCTAGTGGCGTCCGCTAGTAGGTCCTGCACTAGAGAGACGGGCACTAAGTAAGGTGGGATCTTTCCCATGGCCAGTTGATCCACGGAGGAGCTAGTCTCTCGCAACATATCTGCCATTAGCATGCTGACCAATAGTGTGTGGGCATAATCTGCCCTGACTGCCAGGATGAGATCGTTTACTGCTAGCAGGGTTCTGTTTAGAGCTTCACTGTGGGTGTTAACGACTAGAATGGTGTCCTTCAAGGTCTTTCCTAGAGTTTCTACTTGCCGCTGCTGGTAGTAAACTTGCTTCCTGATCTCTGGGAGTTCAGACTCTAGTTCGCTGACGTGGCGCCTGATTGTGTTTAGACTAACGGCGTTGACTGAGGAAAGTCCTATACTGAAAAGGGTTCCAACGGCGGCAGCTGCAGTGAGCAGCCCTCCGATGAACCGCTTGGATCGGTGATTGTACCCCCTAGTTCTGATTGGGTTAGGGTGAACTTTTGCAGTTGCCGCAACACGTGTGTTATATCTGCTTCCGCGTGTTCTGCGACCACTCTGGACCAGCGGCTGGTGTAGAAGGAGGCCTCTTTGGCAGAGGTTGGGAGGTTTTTCTTACATACCTCCTTAGGGCTCAGTTTTACAAACACTTTCTGTGTGTGCAGGCGGCAATTGGTAATCAACAGCCCAGGCTGTCCTTTAAGTACCACCCCAGAATTCGGCCCTGGCTCCACAATCCCAGGATGGATGGTGGTGATTGCCAGGTTGAGTGTCAGCAGAACAAGCAAAAACGTCATCTGTTTGGAAAGAACGCACGCGGTTAGGGCCATTTTGAATGTATAGTACAGGTCAGTCTTAATGGGTTTCACTGGTTCTATTGGCTGGAGTTTCCCCCCTTTCCTTTATTTGGCCCGTATGAGAGCTCGAGGTCAGCTACGAGATCGTGAATTCTGGGAATCTGTGTGTTTCGAAGTTTGATTAGACAACCCCCCCACTCGTACCTGAGTGGTGGGTGGACTCCTCGCAGAGGAACCCTTGGCAGTGGTTAGAGCTGTTAATGGTAGCCCGAGTAAGAGATACCTGGCTTCTCAATCTTAGGTTTTAACCTGGCACGCACAAATAATCTCTTTCTTTAACCACTAACCGCTCTCGTTACTGATTAATTATTAATTCAAGTGGACGCTGGCGTCCCCGACGTGTCCCATGGGGTTTTGGTGTGGCTTGATTTGGTTGCGGTGAACCCATTTGAAGGTGGGTTCCTTGTGATTCTTTTGTACTCTGATTTGGTACACGACTGGTGAGAGTTTGTCTGTGACCACATGAGGTCCTGTCCAGTGGGGGAACAACTTACGAGCACGCCTTCCTACATTCTGGCTGTCCCTTTGCGCTAGTGGGGCGAAATTGAAATACCACACCTTGTCTCCCACTTGGAGCTCATGGTGAGACGCCTTTTGGTCGTAGTAGGCTTTTCTCCCTTCTGCACTTTTGTTCAAGTTGTGTTGGGCAAAGGCGAACGTGTCCCTGAGGTGTTTACTTAGATCGGTCATATACTGGTGTGTCGTATATGCGGTGGCGATGCTAGCTTCGCCTGGCTGGTAGAGCAGATGCAATGGGAGAGTCATTTGTCTGCCAGTCATCATTTCGAAGGGAGAGATCCCTGTTGCCGTGTGGGGTGTCGCTCTGATTGCCATCAGTACCAGGGGCAGTTTTACATCCCAGTCCTTGTGATTAGCAGTCACATATTTCTTTAATATGTTGACCACTGTTCGGTTTGCTCGCTCCACTTGGCCAGAGGACTGAGGGTGGTGGCTGATGTGGAAGTTGGCTTCCACACCGAGCAGCTGCCACAGCTGTCGCATGACCTCAGCTGTGAAATGCGTGCCTCTGTCTGAGTCGACGCGACAGGGGAGGCCAAATCGTGAAAAGATGTGATTCATTAGCAAGTATGCGGTGGTTTGGGCCGTATCGTTAGGCGCCGGTAAGCCCTCCACCCACTTGGTGAATGCGCAAGTGACTGTGAGGAAATATTTATTTCCTCTGGCTGATTTGGTTAGAGGCCCCACCCAGTCGATCTGTAGGTCTGACCAGGGGAAAGAGATGCCTTTCCGTTGTAATGGGGCTCTGTGAAGCGGTGTTGCAGGTTGGAATTGGCAGCATACCAGGCAGCCTTTGATGTAGTCTGCTACATCTTTTCGCATGTGTGGCCAATACGCTACCTGTTTGAGTGCGTGATGTGTTGCGTTGGTGCCTTTGTGGCCCGCGCATGGCGAGTCATGGGCGTGTATTAGCATAACCCCCCTATGGCTCTGAGGTACCACGAACGCAGGTGAAGTGAGGGCCTCAGAGACATACACAAGGAGGCCCTTGACGAGGCGGAGAGACCGGCGTACGCGGTAGAGATCATTGAGACCGGGCGTGGAAGCAAGGTCATCGACTGGGGTTGTGGGAGTTTCCAATTCAGTAAGGTAGAGTACCATTTTGTGAATGGCAGGATCCTGAGCCTGCAGAGCGACCAAATCCGAGTTTGTGAAGGCAGGAGCTACGGAGACCGTAGTTGGATGAGGGGCAGTTGTCTGAGGCGCATGGGCCGCTTGAGACCTGGTGACCGCGCAGACTGTAGGGGCGGGCGGGTTTGGGCATGAGTCTGCCTGGAACTGCCAGGGTGTGCCGTCGATGGCACCTTGTTTGGCTAATGCGTCTGCCAAATCGTTCAGGTCTTTGTCCTGGCCAGGGACTCGGGAGTGGCCCCTAACTTTCTTCCAGTAAACCCGCAAGTCATGTGTGTTTACTAGATATTCGCAAGCTATGAATAGCTCTTTGTGTTTGACCGGTTTCCGACCTGATGTCAGGAAACCGTTGTGTTGCCATGTTGGTAGGTGACAAGAGAAACTGAGGCGTGCATAGTTGGAGTCAGTGCACAGCACAAGAGTTTTGACGTTGTGTGCAACTGCCATTTCAAGTGTGATCAGGACGCCCGCTATTTCAGCGTATTGGGATGACTGAGATCCCAAGTGGAACCGGCGGGGTCCGTATGGGGTATCGTGGATCCATGCCACGCCCACGCCAGCACGGACATGTGTCTCGTGGTGAAAGGAACAGCCGTCCACATATGCCGTGATCATGCCTTTGCAGACGTTATCATCGAAGTAGTGGTGGCGTGTGTCGCTGGGGGGTGCGGGGTTGTAAAGTACCGCGGCATGTGAGGGGGCATCGTCAGAGCAGCGCCGGCAGGCTGCTAGCTCTGTGCCCAAAGGTGATTTCCTATTTTGTGCATAACGCACCTCTATGTCGAAACTCTGAAGAGCCATCAACCACGAGGCGACGCGGGCATTGGTGACTACCCCATCCCTAATGCGTTGGCTATTAAGGATTACTAGGGAGTAACAGGAATGACTTAAGACAACACAGAATGAGGTTAGAAAACTAGTTCAAGATTACTTTCTTATGGGTCTGCTAGTCTTCAAACATCACTAAAGGATAACAACAGGGTTATTACTTACTAAACTCAGAGGCTAACACTGCTGCTCACTTAGCAAGGTTATTATTTAAACAGAATAAACACAGTTATACTGGAACCTTGCTTGGTTTGAGTAACAGGGGTTTTTGTGGTCTTCTCTGCATTCCTGGCTTATCGCACAGGATATCAGAGAATGAATTGGTGGTTTATGGCTCAGCCGTTCTGTGGGGAGAAAAGAGTCAGATTGAGGCTGGAGGTGACCTGCTGGAGGGAGAAGGGGTCAGATCGCCCCTTTTCCTGTCCTGTGGACTGTCTTTAGTGACACCTTTACAGCTAGAAAGGTTCACTAAGGCTCTCTGAATACACAATCCTTAAGCGATTCATTGTCTGATTGAGTCTCTTTCGGTCCTTACCAACACCAGGCGATGTCTCTGGGTTTTACATGTGAAAGAGGTCAACTCTCGGGGAGGGAAACTTCCCTCCCTCTTTTGACACCATCTGACCTTCTTTGAAGTGCGTCTGGTTGCGTTCACAACATAATCAATACCTTTTTACACATTTTTCTTATTTGATTTTGCTTTGTTCATGCAATACATTGTACTCTTTATTTTTTTCTGTGCTATTATAGCTATAAAAAACAAATGAAGCAGTGGTGCGTTGTACGGTTCAGTAGTGGTGGCACAGAAATAGTGCCCCATACATGGATCAAAGGGGAGACCGTTTTATGGCCCCCTTATCCCCCTAAGGAATCAGCCAAGGTCCGTGCTGCAGTCAAGCGGAGGGATGAGCCTACTGAAGGGTGGCACACTTACGAGCCAGTCAGGCTCCTCATAAGCCGTGGTGAGTGTTTCTAATAATAATAATAATACATTTTATTTGTAACACTTACCTTTGAAAAAAAATCTCAAAGTGCTACAATGTAAAAAAACTCATATAAAATTAGCAAAGTTAAATTAATAGTGTAAAAAAAAACATTTCTCTGTACCTGACAGTAACTCTGTATTTGTAGATACTTTTAAGGAAGCACAGAGGAGCATGCACAGATATCTGCAGGAACTCTGTGACACGACAGATATTCAGTCGGAGGAAGAAGCTCAGTGCAACCTGAAAAGAAAAACAAGGTAATACTGAGTACTAACCCTGTAACACGCCAACCCTCAGATGTCAGTTTCCAGGGGATTTAGTTTTTTAGATTATTATGATTTTTTGCCCAGGTATGATAATGGGGCCCGGGTTACAATCTATAATTTATAACATTAACAACGTCTTCATTGTATTTCTGATAATTTTTTTGTCATCTTAACTGGAACAAAATTTCAGAATTTCTTCTCTGATTCTAAGGTTTTTAACATTGCTGTAACTTAAATCAAAATAAACAATTTATTTTATTTATGATATGTTCACGTTTAGGCCAAATCCCATCTACAATAACTCAGACTCTGAGGACAACATTGAGCAACCAAAAAAAACCAAATATCCCCAGGCTCCTAAAGTTTTATTTCTAGGTATAGTATGCTACATTGTGATGTGTCTGTGTGTAACAAGGTAAGCTTTTGTGGACAATCTATTTGAGCATTATAACTTCTAACCCCCTGTTATTTTACCAACTGCTTTTTTTTCACCAACCAGCTTCTACCACTCTGCAGTCTGCCCCCCATCCCTCAACCAGCCTCCAACCGATTAATGACCCCGCTCATGCCCCAACCAGCTGGCAGTTGCCTCCACAGCTCGAGTCCTATACCAGTGCCCACCTTTCACCCTTCCCACATGATGACTTCCAAAATGACCTGCCTCCAAGATCATATGCAAGTCTACAACCTTCCCAGCAACTCCAGGAGTGTGTAGGATTCCCGGCCCTGCACTCAATCCCTTTCAGGGATTATCTCCAGAAGGTATGTTTAGATAAGGGAGTTTCAACACATTGTATTCGTAATTTCAAACGCCAACATCTTGTCATTTGGATTCATTCTGTCACAGATACCACGGATTCTGCAAGGCAACTATTGAAAGGCAAGTGCAAAACTGCTATGCTTTGATATTATCACAGGATTTCAAAGGAATGTCCTAGTGGCAATTACAGCGCAATGAACATACAACAATTGCTTTACATCATGTCTCTGCCACACAACCATAATAATCATTGATGGTAACCTACAATACCCCAGAAAACAAGACTCATCAATCAATCATAAATAAAGGCAATGTCCATGCATCTTTATGGGAAGGAGATTGTCACAGAACTTTCATCTGTATTTATCTAGCTAGTTTAGAGAAGTGTAACATTCTTATAACCAAACTGAATCACATTAAAACATTTTTTCAAAACCAATATAGATTTAACATACCTTAATTTTCTTATTTTGTCATTAGATGTGGCCTTGCAGAGATTAATCAGAGGTGAGGGGCCTAAGTGAAGAATTTAAGGCCTTCCGCCGGTCACGTAGTTGTTGCCAACCTCGGAATGTTGGGGTTCTGTCTGTGCCAGCAGATTTGCCTGTTCACGCTATGGAGGAGCTGGACCGTGCAGAGGCAACACTCCAGTCCCAGGAGGCCAAGAAAACAGTGGTAATTACTTAATGGTCATATAATTCTTTCTCACTCACAAAAGTGTCACTGATTGGTTAAACTGCAATCCGTGTTTCACTAACTTCAATAAATGTCACGCCTAAACTACTACATCATCTTTGAAGAAGAAAAAATTATCATGCACACACACACATAAGCATGTACGCACATTAACCTCACTTAAAACTGTAAATACTTTTCATATTAAAAGGTGTCACACTTCGCTATAATCGGAGGGACCACACTGGAGGTGCGAGTCCGTCGCATGCTAAGCTATGCTCTGACCAATGAGCTGGCAT
>NW_024043372.1:39846228-39933455 GCF_014851395.1 Micropterus salmoides
ACATCCTGAGTCTCAGGGGGCACTTGAGTGATTTCATCAGAAACATTCATCAGACATCAGGCTGAACATTTTTCTCACCTTGCAGGCTATACGATGAGGACAAAACTTGCCAAAACCCAGAGGAGGAGGTATTCTCCGTAGTAGTGTTACCACATCAAGGTGCTTAATGCGCCCCCTGTAAATCACAAATAAATGAGTTTATACTCACACAAATACAAACAGAAGTGAGTGAACAGAGACAAGTATATTAAGCAAAACCCAAAATCTGGACATGTTGGTTAACTGTAGTGGTGGTTTGTCCTCAATTTAAATCAGACAAAAAGAACAAAAAATTAAATGAAAAAACTCAAAATCAAACGGCCAATGAGGCACCTGAGGAACGAATCTTGTCCAGGCAAGGATAGTGTTTATGCAATTTATTTCCACTGAAGCAAGCAAACAAACAAATGGTGTCTGCAGCCTCTTTGCCCTGGTCAAATACCATGAACTTATCCCGGTGCCGACCCATGCTAAATGTGACTACCTCTATATGTAGATTCACCTGCCCAAGCTGCCCAGTACCTTCAAACCAAAAACCCAAATAAGTACTCAAATTAACTAAAATAATAACATTAAAGTTGAAATCAAGCTAATTCTAAATTCTTTAAGGAAAAACAGCAACAAAAGAAATTGATATTTAATTATTAAATTAAATTCTAAAAAAAGAAGTAGCTCCAACACTCAGGCCCCTAAAACGTCCATATTTTCCAAAAGAGCTCAGCAATACACTGTACTTGCTTCCATCTTCTTTCTAATATACAAGTCATTCTGCTCAAAGAGTCTGGTGAGAAAAATGGGTTTTCCTTTTAGCAGAATATTATGGTTTGCTGCAAGGGCCTCAAGGTTATTAGGGTCATCGGAGACCTTTCTAATGGGTCTGTCGTTTGGTATTGCCTCTACCTCGCTGGCCATTTCCAGGTCTGAAAAAACAATGTATTGCCTTTTCTGCTTCATCAAAACTTTCTGGGGTCAAGGTTTTCCCTCCATTTGTGGCTTTTAAGCTCTGAAGTTTCTGTTTGACGGAACCTTTAACTCCTGCATATCTTTGTCACTCTCAGTGGCTTTAAGTTGTTTTCTCTTTTGACTCGGAAGCAAAAGAACTCTTTTAAGCTTGAGGAACCAGGCAACAGATGTTTTAAGCTTCCTCCAAGATTAAAAGTAATTGATGAGATGGTCTGTGGGATCTTCTGATTGCTTGACAATAGCATTCACTGCTACTTCTCTTTTGGCCTCTGGGTCATCAGCAGGAATCACAGCTAAACCCATGTCAGAGGTAGGCCACTCCTCTGACAAAAAGAAAAACTCTGGACCTTTAATCCATTTCCTGTGTGTGAGAAATTCCTCTGCTCTCAATCCACGAGATGCTTCATCTGCAGGATTGACCTTGGAGTCCACATACACTGGTCAATGTCTGTGGAGCATTCAGCCAGAACTGCTGCTGTGAGCTCCAGATAAGGAATGGTGATTTGCTTCAGGGGCGTAACTCTGGTCTTTCCCACAAGAAATGAAACATGCACTTTATCACCATTTTTCAGTCTCAGGTAAGACACCATACCATATCCAACTGGACTGGCATCTGAAAAATTATGAATATGGGCTGTTACAGATGTTCCAAAGTCAGAAGTTTTAATGCAGAGATCCATCTTGAATCCTCTCACCAATCAGACCACTGTTAGAGAAGGAAGGGGGTATTTGTTCATCACAGTTTCTTCTGCAGAAGCTCCTGCAACATTAACTTAGCTGGCATGATTAAGGGACCCAAAAAACCTAATGGATCATACAGTGAGCTGACCACAGACAAAATGCCTCTCTTGGTCTGTGGCTGTTCCTATACTGAAGCCTTGAACCTAAATTAGTCAGATTCAATATACCACTGCATTCCAAGTGCTCTTTCCATAGGAAGCTGGTCCGTGTCCAAAGCCACTTCTTTCATCTCTGTTGCTCTGATGTGTCACAAATGGTGGTGAGCGCAGAGGAGGTGAGAGCCCAAACGCAAGACACCATGGCAGAGGTTTATTCAAACTTACTGAAACACAGGGTGTACACAGAAAGGTGCAGACAGAGTCCAAAATAAAGCCGAATCCATACAGCACTGGAACTAGGTCCAAAACAGGCAGGTAATCCAGAATAAGACAGAACACTCCTCCAAACACACGACTGAGTGTAACACACTACACATGACAATAAAATGACCGGACACAGACTGAGGGAACAAACAAGTATATATGCACACATGGGTTAACGAGCTGGGATGGAGCAACATGGGTGACTGGGATCAGGTTAACGAGGGAGGCAGACAGACAGCAGGAAAACAGAGACAGGCAGGCAAGCAGAGACAACAGGGGGCAACAGAGAGGCAGGCCAGCAGAGAGACAGTTAACCCAGAACACCCGAGTACACAGACCAAAAGTAAACACTAAGACATGAACTGAGACACAACTAGGACACAGGGCTGAGATGCAGAGCTAAACAGAACCAGTAGATGAACAAGGGAATACACAAGACTAAACAGAGAACACTATACCAGGGACCAAAACCACAAACAGAAAACATGGACCAACTGCTAAGGTTTAACTAAACATGACAGAAACAGGGAGTTTAACACAAGGCGTTAGCAACAACACAAACAGGGACCGAACTAATGACACAGAGTGGCTAAGGACGACAAGGTAACAGGACAACACTGACAACTCAACCACAGACTAAGATAACTGAACAGATAAACACAGAGATAATAATCAAAAGGGATAACAAATCAAGCAGAGGTTACAATGACATTAACAGACTGGACACAGGACAACAGACCGGACTGGACCCTTAAACAACATACTAAATAACAGATACTGAACTGATCAAATATGACAAAAACTCAAGAGGGCAAAACTAAAACATGGCCGACAAGCAGAATGTGACATGATGTTACCTGGGATTGACATCAACACTGAGCGGCTATTCGTCACTCATTTTAGGAGACTAAATCTGCCTTTATCATAGATCGCAGTCAAGTCCTTTGCAATTTGAATTGCTTCTCTCTACTATGCTGATCTGAACTATGCTGATCACTTCATCTGGAAAATCAGACACATTGACCTTCAGTTCTTCTCAAGGCATAATTGGCACAACCTGGGGATGATATAGCTCCAAACAAGTGAACCCTCATTCGATGTTCCGCTGGTTCTTGGTCAGTGTTGCCACTAGGCCACCAAAGAAAGCGAAGGAAGTTCACATGTTTATCAGGCACCTGTACCTGATGAAACATAGCCTGGATGGCATAACAAGTTGAGTTGGAGTTGCATCTATCTTCAACTCAGGCCTACTAATCAGCTCTAAACCTAAACTAAATTATAACTCATTTGAAAGCCTTGTTCTTAGTCTTTCACACCCAAGTTGGAAATCACTGCAACCAATTCTCTTCGTTATAGTGTACTGAGCACCTGGTCCGTACTCTGAATTCTTATCTGAATTTGCAGAGTTTTTGTCAACTTTAGTCCTTAAAACGGACAAAGTTATTATTGTAGGGGATTTTAATATTCATGTGGACGTTGAGAATGACAGCTTCAGTATTGCATTTTTTCTTTTAAATTCAATTGGCTTCTCTCAAAGTGTTCATAAACCGACTCACTGTTTCACCCGCACCCTCGACCTTATTCTGGTATATGGTATTGAAATTGAACATCTAATGGACACTGTGAACTCTATTGCACTGAGCAACTGTTAATATCTGCACTATTCATTTCACTTTTACAATACATCTAAAATGCAAACAAATCTTGCTCAAATGTACATTGTGAATGTGCAGTTTAATGACAATACAGTCTGTCAAAGTCTAATAGTGTTCCCAAAGAATCCCTTTTTATCTGACCACTACTTGATAACTTTTGAGTTTGTATTGCTCATATAGAAATTTTTGCCTAATGGCGTGTCTATTTGTAATGCTCTAGCTAATAAGGATGTGATTCCATCAGCTTTTAATTAATGTCCAAGTCACAAAATAAAGGAAGACTCGTATGCTAATTTCAATTAGCCCAGAGCAGTATATTACTCATCATTGTTAGAGGAAAATTACAACAACCCTAGGTTTCTTTTCAGCGCTGTAGCCAGGCTGACAAAGAGTCACAGCTCTGACAACTTCATGAGCTTCTTTAATGATAAAATTCTAACTATAAGAAACAAAATTCACCAAGACCTGCCCTCAACTGGCACCGACTTATCTCTCAACTCAGGAACCTTAGAAACAGCTGTAAAGCCTGATGTATGTTTGGACTGCTTTACTTTCCTCAATCTTTATCAACTAACTTCAATAATTTCTTCATCTAAATCATCAACCTGCCTCTTAGACCCCATCCCGACTAGGTTGCTTAAAGAAGTTTTACCCTTAGTCAGCACTTCTATACTAGATATGATTTTGTTGGGTTCAGGAGGCAGACACCATCTCCACATTTAAGAGTAGGCTTAAGACTTTCCTCTTTGATAAAGCTTATAGTTAGGGCTGGCTCAGGTGAGTCCTGAACCATCCCTTAGTTATGCTGCTATAGGCCTAGACTGCCGGGGGATTTCCCATGATGCACTGAGCTCCTCTCTCCTCTACTTTCTCTCCCTCTGTATGCAACCTCATCCCATTATTGCATGTTACTAACACAACTTCTCCCCTTTCTGGTAGTCTTGTGCTTTCTCATCTCTCTCCTCTCTCCTATCACTTCCTGCAGGTTTTCTGGCTCTGGAGCTGTGGAGTCTGGATCTGTGGCTGCGGGTCACCTGCTGCCCCCGTGTTCCTGCTCGACACCCTCTACTGCAACGACTATTGTTACTAGTCCTATTGTTATTATTGTTATTATAATCATTAACATTACGACTGTTACCATTAACACTACTATAAATATCTGTACCATTTTTCATTTAGTCTATAGCAACATCACCTTTACTGTCTGTACCTCTGTGTGTATATATTGTGTAGGCTGCCTCCTCTCTCTCTCTCTCTCTCTCTCCCTCTCTCTCTCTCTCTCCCTCTCTCTCCCTCTCTCTCTCTCTCTCTCTCCCTCCCTCTCTCTCCTTCACCCCAACCGGTCGAGGCAGATGGCCGCCCACCCTGAGCCATGGTTCTGCTCGAGGTTTCTGCCTCTTAAAAGGAAGTTTTTCCTTGCCTCTGTCGCCTAGTGCTTGCTCTTGGTGGGAACTGTTGGGCTTCTGTAAATAACATCACAGAGTATGGTCTAGACCTGCTCTTTTAGGAAAAGCGCTCTGAGATAACTGTTGTTGTGATTTGGTACTATAAACAAAATGGAATTGAATTGAATAAATGGTCAACTGGCGATGTTTTGGCCTGCCATCTAATGACTTGAAAAAACTCTGGCCTGATGCCAGACTTATTTGCCAACCCCTGGCCTAGATCTTAGCTCATTCAGAAGAGGCTCAATAGCTAAGGAGTACAGCTGTCCAGAAATGGTACCTCCCTGCCTAATGCCACTCTGAACCTGTATTGGACAGCTCAATCCACCACCCACCATCACCGAACAAAAAGTAGTTTAATATGACGTCATTATATAGACGGAGATTCTGTTAGCATGCCTGTGCAGGGGAGACTGCCCTTACATTAGTATTACTATAATAAAGAATAGAACTTTTTCCCTTTGGCATCATTTATGTTAGATTATTCTAATAAACAGCAAATAAAAGGTTATGGTAAACTTACACACACTAAAACTTACGTGGCCTCGGGATCGTATTCTGCCCATATTTTCTTGAACTCATCCAAATGCTGGGGGCCAAGAATGGACCAATCACGTGTCAAGTAGTCAAAGTTATCCATGATGACAGCCACAAACAGGTTGATGATCTGTGAAGGATAAAGGCAATAAATGTGTCTGCTCTACTATGTTTGTGTGAGTATGACTGTGGCACTGCACCAGGTGGTTGGAGAGGTTCACCACATGTGCAGTGAAAGCTTGGTAAGCTAGATGTCCCACACCAGACTGCCTAATCTGCAAATAAGGCAACGCTACCAAATTGAGACAACTTCTGTGATGAAATGTTGAATTAGCTGCAGCACATTGATGTATAATCCTAGCTGCTAAAATGAAGAAACTGTTCTTAAACAAGAACTAGAGCATTGCCCAGGGCGCCACCAGCACACTTCCCTAGAACAGATCCACACTGACGTCCTATCATTATGAAAATATTATATAGAAAATATTATAGGAAAGCAGAGGTTAATTCTTTCTTAATGCAGAACTACTCATTGCTTCACTCATTTCAACACAACTTGAAGTGTGCACAGTAAATTCTATTGCATCACACAATGTAAGGTTATCATCAAATATTATTATACATATAAGAAACATGTATATTATAATCTCTTAATGCAGAGTGTTTTACATGTAACATATATCTTAATAGTTTCACTCTTTGGTGAACTAAACATGTGATTCTGTCTGAATTCTGAATTGTCACGCATTTTGGACACTGCACAAAATACTTAAAAGTCACTTCCTGTGTCCTCTATGTGGTGCAAAGGAGCACCCAGTAATGATATGTTTTGTAGTACATCAAATTTATATTAATCGCATAATGGGTGTCACACAAGGCTTACTTCCTGTTGCCAGTAGGTTGCGCAATGACTATAACTAAATTTTGGCATGTAGATGTGTGGGTGGTGGGGCCATTATCAATCACATAAAATTTGGTACAGATGTGAGCATGTATACTTAAGTTTTAACAACTTCCTGTTTCGTGGCAAATCATTGAAATTCCACGCCACGGACTGCCCCGGTAGACCAAAACTCACCATTTGTACAACATGTGATCATTGATGGGATAAGACTGCACAGCGAAAATTTCTGGAAAGTCGCACGGACTAATTCTCTAGGATGAGTTTGTTAAAAGTGCGGAGTGTATAAATCGCCAAATATGACAATTAAATCCAAAATAACCAAACTTCTTTTTGGTTTTTGACCCTCCTGGCGTGTGTTTAAAGTTTTGTAAGTTTTCAAGAACGTTAAGGCCATCAAAAATTAACTGTGTTTACAGAAGCATTTCTTCAGTTCAGTCTGGATTCAAACCACCAACTTGGTGGTGGTAAGGAAGCACTTAACCACTGTGCTACTGAGACACACTGGTTCAATGCTGATTTCAACTTTCTCTATTTGCTCTGGTTTTCATGGACATGAAATGCCTCTGAAGCACCAACAGAGGGTGCTTAATGACCAAACACTGTCAACACAGAAAAGTCGACAGTGAGTGCCAAGTGTTTAATAAGGAATGGACAACTAAATACTTTTTATTGAAGTCGGGTCAAAGGTTGTATGTATGTCTTGTATGTATCTATGTATGTCTTGTTTGCCAAGAAACCTTTGCGGTTTTAAAGGAATACAACATCAGCCGTCACTTTTCCACCAAGCATGCTAATTACGCTAACAACCAGTCAACGCAAGAAAGGACAGCTACCGCTCAGAGGTTGGCAGCTAGTTTGCAGGCTCAGCAAACACCTTTATCCGACAAACTGCCATCCAAGAATCAATCACGAAGGTGAGTTATTTGCTGGCATTCAAACTAGCAAAGACCAGCAAGCCTTTCCCCGAAGGAGATTTCTCAAAGAGTGCATGGTGGAGACAGCAGGTACCTTGTGTCCTGAGCAAGAACAAATTTGAAAAAATTAGCTTATCACGCAGGACAATGTCTCGCCGTGTTGAGCTAATTGACGAAGACTTAGCTAGCGAGCTAAACAAAAAGCATAGTCATTTACATTATATTCATTGGCACTAGACGAAAGTAACGACATAAAGGACACCGCTCAGCTTTTAATTTTTATCAGAGGGATTAATGACAATTTTGGGATAACTGAGGAGTTTTTAGCTATGGAATCCCTAAAGGGGAAAACGGGGGAGAGGACTTGTATGACAGCGTGTCGGGGGTCATCAAGAGGCTCAAGCTACCTTGGAGTACGCTCGCCAACGTTACCACAGATGGATCGGCAAATCTGACTGGAAAAAACGTCGGGTTGCTCAAAAGAATCCAGGAGAGGGTGAAAGAGGACAACCCTGAGCAGGAGGTAATTTTCTTACACTGCATAATCCACCAAAAAGCACTGTGTAAATCCGTATTGCAGCTTGACCACGTAGTGAAGCCCGTTGTAAAAGTCATTAACTTTTTTCGTGCGGGGGGACTTCAGTATCGTCAGTTTATTAAGTTTCTTGAAGACATTGATACTGATCACTAGGACTCGCTTTACCACTCCAAAGAAAGCTGACAATTTTCCTGAGCTGAGTGACATAGATTGGCTTTGTGATCTAGCTTTTGCTGTGGACATACTGACACACATGAATGAGCTGAAAGTGAAGGGAAAGACCAGTTTGTGCCTTCAAATCCAAGCTAGCTTTATTCTCAAAGCAAATGTCAAACAAGTCATTCGCTCATTTCCCCACACTGGCTACGCTGAAAGAGGCCCATTGACATGTGAAAAAATACAGGAAATCACTGGACGACCTGAATGAAGAATTCTGCCGTTGCTTCTCTGATTTTGGAAAAATTGACAAATCACTTCAGCTGGTGTCATGTCCCTTCACACAAGACCCTGAAACGGCGCCACAGGAGTTGCAGTTGGAACTAATTGATCTCCAATGTGACACCGTCTTAAAGGAGAAGTTCAACTCTCTTAAACTGGATGATTTTTTGCTTCATTAAGCTTTTAGTGTGATGAAAACCAACAAACCACCCCACAGATCCCAGGTGAGTTGATCCTCAGATCTGTTCTGAGAATTGCCACAACAAAACTAACACCAGACTTTGATGCACTGGCAAAAAAGGGTGATCAACAACACTGTTCCCACTAAGAGTTTATGTAAGTATTAAAACTGTAATTTCTATTTTATGTTTGATATGTATGCATCTGGTGCTAGCCCGGCCCGTCTGTCAAATTTTAAAAGTCACTGTTCCACCCCTGCTCTAACATGATCACATGACACACTCTAAAGTCTGCTAAAAGCTGTAAAAGGAAGGGCATAGCTCCTAAACTAAACAGGGCATAGCTCCTAAACTAAATATTTTTCTAGCAAACACCAAATGCAACTTTGAAAGATCAACATCTTTTCTGCAACCTGCAGCTCAAATGGAGTCTGTAGCTGCACATATGCCGGAGCATTTAGCTCTTAAAGTTGAGTAGGTTGGAAGAAAGTTGATCCTCTGCTCCCATTGAAACCCACTGATTTTTTTCACATAAAAATATTAATATAAAATCAGCCATTACACATATCAGCAATAAAAGTAATAGTATAAATCTCCTGAACAGGATGTACATTGTTGGAACAAAGTTTCTAGGATAAATGGTGAGGGAGAAGATAGACACCGAAAATGGGGTATATAATAATAAATAAATAAATAATAAAGAGCGAAGACAACTAAAGCGAAGACAACTAAAGTGACACTCACACTAACTAGAATGGGCATTCACTAAAGTAAATGTGTGTGAAACCTGCAAATTAAAGCAAATATCGCGGATATTTGGCGTTCCACCAAACTGGAAAATTCTCGTTTAATTTGGCAACATAGTCTTAAAACTTATAGGAAGGCCCTCCGTAATGCCAGAGCAGCGTACTACTCGTCATTAATAGAGGAAAATAGGAACAACTCCAGGTTTCTTTTCAGCACTGTGGCCAGGCTGACAGAGAGTCAAGTATTCCCATAGCTCTCAGTAGTTACGACTACTGTAATTCACCAAGACCTGCCATCAACTGGCAACAACTTATCTCTAAACTCAGGAACCTTAGAAACAGCTGTAAAGCTGTAAAACCAGATATATTATCAAAATTCAAAATTAAATCCAAGAAGTGCAAGCCTTCACAGAGCACATCAACTCCGTGGACAATAACATCAAGTTCACACGAGAAGATGTCCACATGTCCAACAGTTTAGCTTTCCTGGACTGTGTTGTACAGACTGAAGAGGACAGGAGCCTGCAAATTGAAGTGTTCAGGAAACCCACACACGGATCAATACTTACTTCTTGATTCCCACCACCCACTGGACAAAAGCTAGGGGTCATCAGATCCCTGCACCACAGAGCGGACAACATATCAACAGAGTGGACAAAAGCCAGAGAGAAGGAACAGAACCACCTGAAGGGGGCACTTATAGGCTGCGTTCGAAAAGTCTTTTTTTCTAAGGAAGGTTCCTAACTGAGTGAAGTGAACCAGAAGTATTTCAGTGGCAGCCATTATAAGAGCTGTTCGAATTCTCTAAAAGCTAAGGAAAGGTACCTCAATGCTTCCTTTCATATCTTCTTTAGCATAGGGTACACCTGACCATCCTTTATGAAAGAAAAGGAGAGAATGCCGTCCCACAATTCCTTCACAAAAACTCAAACGATAAAATCCATAAACCACATTTAGCAAGATCCTTGCAACACAGACACACATTATGATACTTTAATAAGACAATTACATTCTTTCTTTTGATTTGTTTTCTTTTGGCTTTTTTGTAATCTAATACTGTTTCAACACCGTTTTATGTTTCGGGTTGTTGAAATTAAGTGTTTTCTACAATAAAAAAAAGGAAATCACCAACCATGAAGGATAAAGGAGGTTGATCACCATGTAAGTTACCATTGGCTATTAAGTCTTTTCTCTCTTATGCCATAACTTGCTAATATGCATATATCTTAAACTGTCAACAGTAACTGAGACCCATTCGAGCTGTTACTAGTCTTGTAACTCGATCAAAGTGAGGATAATGTTGCAGCATGTAGCCTCACGTTATGTACTGCAGCCTTCAGCAAATTAATACTTCAGTCACAGATGCTGACACCCTTGCCTTAATAAAGGCAAAGATCAAGCTGGATAACCTCTACAGTAGGCGTTTCCCACACACTGATTTATTTGTGGCGGCCTGCCACATTATCAACACTGATTTTTGATTGATTTTGTTACTATTTAAAATGGGTAAAATCATATTTGATGACAGAGCTCCAATCAGTGCATATATTCTCTCAGCATCTCCTCTCGCCCCGTCGCTCCCTCTCTCTCTCTCGGCACAGTTACGCTGTCATTCTGTGGAAAACACTGTACATACAATTGGGATTCATGTTGATAAATACGCCTATGGGTGGGCAGGAGGGTGAGTGTGAGCATTCTCAATGTGACAACCCTGTCCATTATTTAGTGACTGGTAGGAACCTTATCTGCCTTTTTGCTATCTTGGTTATGAAGTAATATATTCCACCGTGTTGTCCACCTTTAGATAGCCTGCATTACAACAACATGGGGCACAGTGTCAAAGATGCGCTTTTTGTAGTCCATCTTCAGAACATTGTAGTTCACACGAGTCCCTGTGCTGCTTTCCATGTCAGGCAACAACATGAGTGAAAAGCAGCTGCTGTAGAGAGCTGTATTTCTACAGGTGTTGAAGCTGAAACAGGTGTACACTTTAATGTATGTGGTGGATGTTTTACCAGAAAGGCACAGAGCATGTAGAAACTCATGAAGTAGATGATGGCAAAGTTGGATCCACAGGTGTACTCCTCCCCAGGCAGGTAGTCAGACTTGGGGTCACACCTCTTCCCGTACATACACGCTAACATCACTTCATGCCATGCCTCCCCTGTTGCACACCTGCACACACAGATAGAAACGTCCAATCACACACTCGTACTGAAAGGCCAATGAGTCACTGCTGTGTAATGTTTCCTTGCCTGAACAAAGTTGGAAATTAAATTGCATACATGCTGTTGATTTGTACTAGATTTAATTCAATAACAAGCTATTTACAGTACAAGTTCTCTTTGGAATGTAGTAGTACCAGCTGTGTGGAACTGTGCTGTTTTGTGGATTTGCGTAGCTTTAACAGAAGACAGACCACAAACCTGAATAACAGCAGCACAGCCTGTGGGAATGTCTGGAAGTTGTTGTTTCTGTTGATGTATGTGCCGTCAACCAGTGCAATTTTACCAAATATCTGCAGAAAAGACATTGTTATGTTAGGTATAATACCCATTAACCTTCTTGGCATCAGGCAGATCTTAGTCCCTGCCTCATCCATTACACTCACGGAGCATAAAAACGAGATGTTATCTTACTTACATCAAGGCATCTTGCCAACAAAACTTTTTCAACAAATTTAATCAAATTTTTTCCTGGCTGGGATCATGACAGATTCTAACAAGATTTTAACATACATGTATGCTGTCCTTCAAAACCACTTGCTAAAGACTTAGATATGATTGATACTTACACATTAGATCTTGTTTTATCTTATGGGTTGCCTATTACTAACATCCAAGTACATAATGCTGCTTTTTCTGATCACATACATGTCTTACTTTGCCCTCTCATACTCTCAAACTGCCTGCTCCTACGCGCCTGTGTCGTGTGTTTAAGCCCTCCACTGCTGCTCAGTTTACTTCTGCTTTTATTAATATAACTAAGTCTGGTGATAGTTATGGCTAACCCTGACACAGAGCAATTACTTTCTTCCTTCCTCTCCACCTGTTCCGATATTCTTAACATTGTTGCACCGCAAAAAGTTAGTTGCCCCAGATCTAAATCCGAGCCATGGCTCAATGGCGAGTGTGCAGGAGAGCTGAACGCAGGGGGAAAAAGAACAAACTTCATGTATCATATGAAGTCTTTAAGGAGAGCTTGAGAAAATATCAGAAAATTCTGACATTATCTCCCAAAATTTTAATAAACCTCGTGTCCTTTTTAACACTATTGATTCTTTATTAAACTCTCCACAATCCTCCTGCCTGGAAGCTTCGTCTGAAGTGAAAATCTTCTTAACTTCTTTTTAGGCAAGGTTGCCACTATCAGAGCCCATATCCCATCCCCTGCTTTTGACTATTCCATAGTTAGTCAGTTTGAGCCAGCGTTGCTTTTAAATCTCACTAAAATTGTCACCCAACTAAAACCCTCATACTGTGCCCCCTTGTGCCTCTTTATGGAAGACTGGGAGACTATTGGCCTAAATGTCTAAAAAATTATAAATAGTAGTTTGGCAACAGGTGTCGTTCCAACATATTTCAAAGAAGCAGTTATGGAACCTCTCGAAGCTTACTTTTATATAAAAATTTTAAAGACTGTACTTCTACAGCTTCGTAAGTACTTTCAACATGTGATTCATACTTTTATCTCAACTTGTCTGGACTACTGTAATGCACTTTACATTGGTGTTAACCAAACCTCTCTCTCACGATTACAGTACAAAACTTGGCCGCTCATCTTTTAACCGGAACTCGCATGCATGAACACATTACACTGGTCCTGGCCTCGCTACACTGGCTCCCGGTCCATTTTAGAATACATTTTAAGATCCTATTGTTTGTTTTTAAATCACTGAATGGGTTGGCACCTCTTACAAGTTTACACCCCCATCACGGTCACTTAGGTCTACTGATCAACTTTGGCTGGTCGCTCCAAAAACCAGGTTAAACCAGGGGCGACCATGCTTTTTCAGCAGCAGCCCCTAAACTGTGGAATGAGCTACCTCCACAGGTCAAATTAGCCCCGACCCTCAAATGTTTTAAATCCCGTCTTAAAGCTCACTTGTATTCCTTGGCTTTTAACCCAGCATGAAAACTGTGTGGTCTTATGTTGTTGTTCTGTGTTCTATGTGTTGTTCTATGTTTTTATGTTTTATTTGTTGTCCAGCACTTTGTAAACCTGTTTTTTAAAATGTGCTATATAAATAAAATGGATTGGATTGGATTGGATAAAAGAACATTATATCATATTATAACATATGTGTGTGTATAAAATATAGTTCCTGGGCATCAGAATTTCCCTTTGTGTTGCTAGGAAATATCTAGCTTAACAGGACACGGTTCACAAGGTTGCCCAGAGTTTTGAAACTGGGAGAGAAAGATACATTTACTGACTGCTGGCATTCTGCTACACAATATCAATATAAGGGTCTCTCCAATGTTGGTAATGTTTTTTAGCACTCAACTCAGCGACTTGAGTAACTCAAGCTTGCAGCCATAGCTAATGTTATTTAGGTCCTCCGCAGTAAGTTAATTTTGACGTCCAGATTCTAGTCTAGTCCTGTTGTTATCATTAACGTTACTGTAATTATCTGTACCATTATTCATTTTCAGCCTGTACTACTACCTTTACTGTCGGTATTTCAGTGTGGATATTGTGTTGGGAGGGGAGAGGCCCTCTCTCCCTCTCTCTTTCTCTCTCTCCTTCCCCCTCAACCCAAGCCTGTCAAGGCAGATGGCCGCCCACCCTGAGCCATTTTTCTGAAAAAAGGTTTCTGCCTATTAAAAAGACGTTTTTAATTGCCTCTGTCGCCTATTGCTTGCTCATGATGGGAACTGTTGGGTCTCTGTAAATAATATCACAGAGTACGGTCTAGACCTGCTCTATATGAATGTGTATGTGTGTGTGTCTGTGTGTGTGCATACCTGCATTCCAACCACAGCGTATATAAAGAACAGCATGAGAATAAGCAGGGCCACATAGGGAAGAGCCTGCAACACAACAACCCATGACACTGTCAGAGACACAGGCCCAATCCCAGTCCCAATCCCAGTCCCCACAGTCAGGACTTTGATGCTCGTTCCCACTATGTGATAGCTCAGGGCTGTCCCACTGTCACATCGTGAAGTGCATCAAGCTCTGACGCTGAATTTTCTACGCCATCATGTGGCCTAGGATATATAGTGCATATGTTTGTGGCCTTCCTAACTTTGGGTAGTTTGCTAAAAAAAACTAATGCTGTAGTGTCATAGAAAGGAAGTGACCAACAAATGAGCAGCTGGCTGACATGCTCTTTATTCATACAGTTAACAGGAGCATTTCTAGCAAGCTTGATAGCTACTTTTGCCAAATCAGCTAAGAATAGACTAGAAATTGTTTGCAGTGCTCACACACTGGTTGACACTAAAATGCTTGTCTCATAGTGGCATCATTATCGAGACAGGCTAACAGAACTAAATGCCAAGCTAGCAGGCCACAAATAAATGGGAAAACCCACAGAGAAATATAGGGTCATGTTTTTATTCTTGTATACTCTTGCTGTTGTGGGGAGTTTTGGTTTGAATATTTTTCCTACTTTACATTCCTTGTGTTTTTCACTCTGTGTATTCTAGTTTCTTGTCCATTGTTATGTTTTGCCCATGCTCTTTTGATGTTCTGCTTTGTTTTCCTAGATCCTTCCTTGTGTGTTTTTGCATGCTTTAAATCCTGTGTTATTTTTGCCCCTATTTCTCAAGATACTGCACATGAACATTTTTGGTACATGTCAGTAGGCTTATTGTTGCTTATAGTTTGTAAATTTGCTCAGTTCGGTTATTGGTTATTGGCCCTGCACACAGCGGGCGTCAGTTAAGCCTGTGTGGGTTTAGTGCTTAAACCTTAGGGTGTAGATTGGGATTGGGCCACAGTAACATCAAACTACAGGCTGAATTATGCTGAGTGATGATACTGACCTGAAGGGATTTGATGAAGGTCCACAGAAGATTCCGTATCCCTTCAGAGCGATTCAAAAGTTTCACCAGACGCATGACACGAAACAGTCTGAAGAAGGTGACTGACACACTCATGTTCTCCGAAGACTTCTCAGAGAAAAGACAAATTGGACATTACATAGTGCTAACTGCTGAATACCATGAAACTTAAATTCAAAGAAAAGTTAAAGCAACTCACCGCGATAGCCTGCATGGGATCCACTGCCTGCAGAGACAAAAAGTTTTTTCTACTGCTGCCTTGTTACAAATGGCTTTAACAAACACTTTTTGGTATGTACTTCCTCAAAGGTTTGAAATATTATCACTCACTAACACTCACATTGCAAACTTTGTTAGTGTCACAAACCACATGTGACCATTTCATAAAGTAAACTCTTGCATGCACATTAACATGCAGGTAATCATGCAGCGTGGTGATAGAGCAGTGGATAAGACACATGCCTTTGGTGCGAGAGAACCGGGTTCAATCCTCCATGGTGACACGTCCACCAATGTGTCCCTGAGCAAGACATTAACTCCCTGTTGCTCCAGAGGACACCTCTAGCAATAGCAATTGTAAGTTACTTTGGATAAAAGCAAAGGTAAATAGGGAAAATTAGGTATGATAGTAATTCAGTCACATGAACAGTCTTTCCAAAAGAAGATGGTTTGTTGATTTCTCAGCTTGACTCAGAACAAAGTTAAAATATCTTCCATATTCTACAAGAAAAATCAATCTATTTTCAACACCTCAGAATCCTTCCCAGAATCATCAGAAAGACTGAAAGAAACAGCATTCCCAATTCTGAATTTTGTCATGCCTATTTAACCCGGAATATTAGATTAATCTCCGAATTCAAAGTTATAGTTTTGTTCTGGTTGTCTGAATCCCCTTCCCTTTCTTACCGGCCACAATCAGTGAATATGAGAGTTACAAGTATTCATTATTATTATTATTATTAGGTGTCCAAGCCCGAGTGGGCTGGGAACCCGCGAATGCAAGGCATCGCGGTTCCCAGTACCAGCGGAGCTGGGAACCCTATTGTTTTCGCTCGGATTTTTATTATTTTTTTCTTCTGTGCGTAAAACTCATACTGCGTCCTAGATGGTAACTGCTAGGGACGCGAAACTCACAGGGTAGGTTCACAACCTCACGAGTCCCTCAGGCGCCTAAATCCACATACTTCTACCTCTAGGGGGCGCTATAAGCAAGGTCAACGCGTTTGGGCTTGGAACTTCCGCCTACGAAGGCGTATATCGAAAACCTTATTTCCACGCGTTCGGGGAAATTGCGAAAACTGTAAAACCTATTTTAATTAACTCCTCCGAAGCCGCAGGTCCGATCAGCACGAAACTTGGCACAGACAATCTCTGGACCGAGCCGATAAATGTTTGTAGAGGGAATTTTGATCCGACAAAAAATGTCCCAATTACAAGCTAACAAATATTTGCGAAATCTCTAAAAACAGGAACTATCCAGGCATGGAAAAGGCCAATCAACACAAAATTTAAGGACCTTATGTGGCATGCCCCCCTGAGGGGCTGCGCAAAATTTGCTACAGTTAGCCCCTAGTTGGCGCTATTCAAAAAAATCCCATTGACTTACATGCATTTTATATCTCCGCAACCACAACTCTGATTGGCCAAGAGGTGGCGCTAAAAGCACAGCTGAAATCTCTCACTAAATCCCATTAATTCTTATGGCATTTTCAAAGGTAGGACGTTTTGCCTCTGTTTGGAATGACCCATCAACGCCAAACGTGGGGACCTTATGTAGCACGACGGCGGGGCGCCCGGGTCGACTCGCACACCCTCCACGGGGCCAGGGGGGGCGGCTTGCGCCGGGAGGCTTGGACTGCTTGCAGTTCTAGTTATTATTATTAGATTTACTTAACAGTCAGTGAAACCAACAAGAATAAAGACATGCAATGCTTTTATCAACACAAACAATTTTCATTCATATGAACATGTCAGAGTAATACATGTTGTTGTAATGTTTTAAAAAATCACAAAACACTCAAAGCATAATCTTTTGAAGGTAAGCAATAATACAGTAAAATATCAGATCTCAGCAGCTTCAGTCCGAGCATATCAGTCACTGGGCCCCATGTCCTGAAAACGACTGAAGAATCGAGATTGTTTTCTAAGACCAAGACATATGTTTCCCAAAGCAGCATCACTATTCCGGCTGTCCCAGCCATGATGTGTGTGTCAGTAACGTTAAATGACATTCAGCTTACTTTCTAGTTCACCAAGTAAGGCTGTAGTTGTGATGTTAGCTATAGCAGCAGGAGAGCTGTGAGTATCTCTGGAGATGCTGTGCTGGCTCTGGGACTGTCTTGTCCTTTCTGGATGCTAGCTTTGCAGCAGCAATTGTAACAACAGTATGCTAACCTACAATTAAGGTGGGTTCCACGCTGGGTTGATACCCTTCTACGACCCTGTCCAGCTCTTCTTGTGTAGCCTGTCTCCTGGTATCTCCACCATGCTCTTGAGACTGTGCAGGGAGACAGATCAAGCCTTCTTGCAATGTATGTATTGTATGAATGGATGTGCCATCCTGGAGGAATTGGACTACCTGGGCAACCTGAATGGTACCTGAAAGGTACCGCCTCATGCTACCAGTAGTGACAAGGACACTAGAAAAAGGCAAAACTAGAGAACAATCAGTCAGGAAGAATAAAGAGAGAGCAACAGTCTGTGGCCACCATCTGCAAAACCCTTCCCTTTGTGGAGGTTGTCTTGCTGTTGCCTCTCCAGTGCACCTGTTGTCACTTTCATTTGCACCAAAACATAATCGCTTATGCTCCCTAGCTGGACAGATATCCCTTCAGCTTAACTGACTTGATGTTATACTGTGATGATGTTCCCTTATTTTTTTTAGCAAATGTATAATGTCACTGTCCAGTGTACACGCACACAGGCACAATGCGTAGTCTTGATACTTCAGCTACACAATAACCATTTGTGTCTTGTTTCTCAAACTTGAATAGTGTTCAGTCAGTGCTTCATTGCATAGTGCAGTGGTCGGCAATAGGCGTCCAGCAATAATATCTAGGCCCATGGCCAGATTACTTTAATTGCGGGGAAAAAAACCATTATAGTGTCTGCCTGGCTGGTTCTGCAACAGATGTCAGTCTGTCATGAGAGCGAAAGTTACTCACATTTTCACTTCCTCTTAAGTGATTGAGCCTACTTTATGTTGTGTTTAAATGAGAGCTTTTACTTTGAAGAGTTCTGAAGGAAATTCAAAAGAGTCTCTGGCTTACTTGACACACTTCTGAAAAAGCTGTCAGAAAACGCGAGATCGGATTACCATGTATGAGAAACGCAGGGATTTCCTCTGCCTGGAGATACTGGGGAATTGAAAAAAAGAGTCCATAGGTTGAAGTGGACCAATCGCCGGGAGGCACACACTCCTGCACATGCTTAATTGTGGACATGTAAAACGATCTCTATATAATCAATTGGTTGAAAAGGGAGAAAAGTAATAATACTAGCAGCAAGTGGGGATTAAACATGCAACTCTTCAAACGGAAATGCTGTGCACTACTGACTGAGCTGAAACAGGCACACCTGGTGTAGTGCATGTGTCTCTGTTATTGTTACAATATTGAGACCAGCCTCAGCCAATTAAACAACTCATACGCTTAACAAGATTCCTAAGATGGATTCTACGATCATCTTAGCCTCACAGTGCCTTTGGAAAAGGGGCCCCTGGCTTTTAAAAACCTTAGTCAGTCAAGCCTTGTTCAGACAAATTCCATGCAACATATGAACGTCATGCACAACTGAAGCAAGTGAATAGTTACAGCGCAGCCATGGAGACAGTAAAGTCCTCCAGAGGAGGCCAGTGCTGCCTGTGGGAAGGAAACACAAATTCAATAAGTGACGTCATGAGAGATGAAGGTATGAACATAGATAATATAATTTTGATACAGATTACATAACTCGAGGATTTGGTTCAGACCTGCATGTCAAGGATTTGCCCTCTCCTAAAAAGCCTGCATATAGCCTGACTCCTAAACAACCCCTGTGAGGACTCACAGAAAACCTCCCCCAAACATCCTGTCGTTCTCCTAAACAGAAACAAACCAGGACTCAAGGGATGACATCAATGGAAGTGACCAGTGCCCCATTTTACAACCTGTGCATATATATGTATATTAACAGAACCCCTACATGTAAGTTACATAATGCACTACTTCTTCCAGAAAATTGTCGCAATTACAAATGCTTTGGTATTCTCATGTTTATATCTTTTGTTTGCATTGGAACAGGACACAGAAAATCAGAGAATAAGCCAAATTTGAGATATTCCAAACAGAACTCTAAAAACGGAATGGACAAAATAGAATAGAATAGTCTTTTTTGTCATTGCACTGTGAATGTACAACGAAATTTAGGGTGCTCCAACGGAGCCACCCTTGCACCATAAAAATATGAAAAGAAAGAACAAAAAAGACAAAGACAGGTTATAACAAACGATGTTCTCATAAAAATAGAGACAGAGAGACACAATAATATATACAACCAGGATATATAAATATAAAATATGTATATATGTTTGCCTGTATTGTATATTTCTATATACACACATAAAATCTAATAAAAAAGTAAAGTCTTAAAGTGTCTATAGTTATTACAAGAGTGCAAAGTAGGGAGGAAGTGGGCTGAATTGTCTGCTGTTTCGGGCGTTATTGGGTGAATTGGAGGCTTATGTGTGTGAGTGTCCATGGGTCAAGTTGGTATGGCCCAGAGAGGTAACGTCTCCCCGAGGGCAACAGATCAAACAGGGGGTAGGCAGGGTGTGAGTGGTCTCTTGTGATGGCCTTGGTTCTCCTGAGGCAACAGGATATAGAGATGTTTTCCAGGCTGGGCAGAGGGCAGCCAATGATCTTTTGGGCAGTGTTTATAACCCTCTGTACCGCCTTCCTGTCCTCAGCTGTGGAGCCTGCGTACCACACACTTACACAGTGTGTTAGGACGCTCACCACAGAGGAGGTGATAGAAAGCCAGCAGCAGCTTTGTGTCCAGATTGTTCTTCCTGAGGACACGCAGGAAGTGTAGCCGCAGCTGAGCCTTTTGACCTGGGCCCCGATGTTATGGGTCCAGGAGTAGTCAGCAGAGATGTAAGTGCCCAGAAACCTGAAGGTGGTGACCATTTCCACCCGATCTCCATTTATGAGGAGAGGGGTGTAGTTCTCCCACTTCAGAACTCTCCAGTGCTTTATCTTTTTTTTGGTGCTTTTTGAAGTATGCTTTGGGTCATTGTCCTGCTGTAAGACCCATTACCTCTGCACAGACCTAACACTGGGCCCTCCCGACACTGCCCTAGAATTCTTTGGTAGACTTCAGATTTCATAATGGCATGCACAAAGTCAAGACATCCAGGCCTGAAGCAGCAAAGTGTGATTTCTATATTTCCAAAATAGATGAGCATCACATGCTTGAAATACAACTATTTCTGAAGATTCTCAAAAGGTGGCAATAATTTTGTACAGTCCATTTTTGGAGTTCTGGGAATGTCTGAAAGTTGTTTTTTTCCGCTGCTTTTTGTGTTGTTCCAATGGAAACAAAATAAATAAACATGAGAATACTAAAGCATTTGTAATTGCAACAATTTTCTGGGAGAAGGAGTACATTATGTGACAGACATGCAGGGGTGCCCATACAGTATTATACTTAAACTGCTTATTGCAAAGTGGATAATTGCAGGGTGTGAACTACGGGGGAGCCACGACATCAGCTCCCCTAAAAGCATGATTTGTGATATTTTGGGGGGTGTCTAAAATATTGACAGCATGCTTTATTGTCATTAATTTCTATATTTCTCTATCATCATGGATCCATGGTTAAATTCAGGAGCACCCCTGGATAATTGTATAATTCATGTGTTTAGTGTCTTTCAGCAACTGAAGACCAACTTTTCAAACATTCTTTAGGAAAGAAATAACAACAAAGAAAATAGTTAAGACAGAATTTGCTGGGGTTGGTGGAGTAAGCAGCATTGAGCCACTGACATCCACGGCCCCTCTGGACAGGAACTATAAAGCCAGGAGTGACCCTAGCAAATCGGGCTCTGTATGTTAAGTTCTGCTGCTCTTCACTGCTAGTCTTTGGTCTTCTTCTGCTTATTGTTTTGACTTTTCTCCTTCTGGCTTTGGCCAGAGGGACGATGGCTACTACCATGGCAAGTTATCCCCTTATCTGATTACACTGATTTTCAGTCATTTGTCAATTATTCATCCCTGTATTCATAACATTCATGGCTGCATTTAACATTCATTTGCGTGTCTAGTAGATATTTGCTGTGCGTGTAATAAATGTTATATACGTATAGTCATTGCGCTTTGTTTCGTCTGTTTCGTTTCTTGTTGAATCAAGAGACAGGGCTTAGTGTAAAACTGAGCTAATGCATGTTAATGGTGGAGAATGTTAATTAAATTGGTGCTGCTTCAATACGTATTCACTACATGTTAGAGAAGGCTCACATATGTACAATTCAATAAAAAAAATTTGTCCCTCGAGGGGAAATTCGTTTTACAGTAGATGTCTCTGATGGTTCTCAGTCATCCAAGTCAAAGATATCCAGAGCTTAAAGTCAAGTGCAACTGGACTTGGTTGATGATACCAAAAGATGTTTTGTCCCTCATCCAAGAGACTTCTTCAGTTCTGAAATGACTAGTAGAGAAACTCAGCTATTTACCTCTGTGGGGTCGTTTGCCAAGATCATTGATACTGCTGGTTCGTTAGTGCTCCTGGCTGTTGTAACGACAGTTGTTATGGTTGTTAGGTAATGTTTGATTTTTTTGATGTTTGAAGTTTCCTGGGAAGTGATGAAAGGACAGCATTGTAAGTGGGGGATAAGTGGTGGCGTAGACCCCCTCCCCTGTTCAATGACGGCTTCTCAACCCGGGTGTAGATGGCTTCCTTGACACCTCTTTCAAACCATCCATCTTCTCTGTCTAAAATGTGCACCTGGTGGTCCTCAAACGAGTGTCCTCTGTCCTTCAGATGTAAGTAGACTGCAGAGTCTTGACCTGAGGAATTAGCCCTTCTGTGTTGAGCCATGCGTTGTGTAGTGGTTGTTTAGTTCCCCTTCGAGGGAACTCGAACTGCGTCAGTTACGACACTATGGGAACGCCTCTAGGCGTAGCAGGTCTGAACGTGAATGAAATCACTCCAATCCTATTGGCTTGTTGCTAGAACGGTAAGGTGTGACGGAATAACCGGAGGAGTATAAAGCACACCTGTACACACTCATCATTATCTTTTTTCTATTCAGCAGGCGCTCTGTATGTTGTTTGAAGAAAGCTCCAGTCCTACAAGCAGTGTGTCTTACCTGAAGAAGAAGTCTACCAGCATGTCCGGCAACCAGATGTACAGAAGGTGTGTTTTTTCTTGCCCTCGGTACATCACGGATGGAGATTCTCATGAGATGTGTGTCTCATGTTTGGGGATGGAGCACGCCCGGGCAGCTCTCGAGGGGCTGCCTGCGCATGGTTCTCTTTTCCGAGGATGGCCGGATGTGTTCTCCCCGTGGCACGGGCCCTGTGGCCGCTGAGGCGGCCCGGCGGCTTCACTCATGGGGTTCACAGCGTGATCTGTCGGAGGATTTCGGGACGGCTGATGCTTTTTCCCGACCTTCATCCGCTGGCTCCGACGCTTCCTTTCCTCGTTCGGGAGCCCGTTCTCGGCTTCTTGGATCCGGAGACGCTGCAGCAATCCGACTCCAAGGAGGCGGACGTGCTCAGCGTAGTGGACAATGACTTCCGGGTGTCGGGGCGGCGTCATCAGGCAGCGCCCGACTATGACGTGCTGCTGGAGGTGTGTGCCGTGGCTAAGCTCAACATCAACTGGCCACAGGCAGACACCACTGGCTAGTGGTAAGCTTGATGAAAGGTTTCTTAAGCACCACGCGCCACCTCCACTCTGCCATTCTTTCCTGATTTACATGATGAACTGAGTAATCATGGGGTAGACCCTTCTCTTTTCTTCTCTTCTCAGCCGAGGCTAAGCACTTGACCCTTAAGATGGCCTTTCTCCTTGCTATCACCTCTCTGAGGAGGGTGGGGGATCTCCAAGCGCTTTCGGTTTCCCCGCAAAGCCTGGAGTTTGCCCCGGGGAATATTAGGGCTATCCTGCACCCTCGTCCAGGATACATCCCTAAAGTGCCTTCTTGTGCGGCAGGGTCCACAGTGCTGCAGGCATTTCATCCTCCACCTCATGTGACGGCGGAGGACGGGAGACTTCATCTGCTCTGCCCTGTCAGAGCACTGAATATTTACATTCTGAGGTCCTCCCGTTGGAGGAAGGCTGACCAGCTGCTAGTGTGTTTGGGGTCTCCCAGGGCCGGGCTCCCTGCATCCAAACATTCTATTAGCAACTGGGTTGTTCAGACTATTTCCCTGGCCTATCAGGTGCGCGGTTTGCCTTCACCTGTGGCTGTGAGGGCTCATTCTACCAGAGGCATGGCGGCCTCTCGAGCCCTCCTTTCTGGGGCCTCTTGCAGGATGTTTGTTTAGCGGCTGGCTGGGCCACTCCACACACATTCATTCGGTTTTACAGTCTTGACCTTCCTTCGGCACCTGGCACTCGTGCGCTCTCCTCTTAGTCGTGCCACTTTATTGCACACAGGGGCAGGCGGGGTTTTCGGCACGGTTTAGTGGGTATCTCGTTCCCATAGTGTCGTAACCGACGCAGTTCGAGTTCCCTCTAAGGGGAACGTCTCGGGTTACGTATGTAACCCTGGTTCCCTGAGAAGGGGAACGAGACACTGCATCGGCCCGCCGCACCTCTCTCTCCCCGCCTGAAGCGCCTGCTTCATAGTTAAGCTAATGATGAGTGTGTACAGGTGTGCTTTATACTCCTCCGGTTATTCCGTCACACCTTACCGTTCTAGCAACAAGCCAATAGGATTGGAGTGATTTCATTCACTTTCAGACCTGCTTCGCCTAGAGGCGTTCCCATAGTGTCGTAACCGACGCAGTGTCTCGTTCCCCTTCTCGGGGAACCAGGGTTACATACGTAACCCGAGACGTTCTTCCTCGGTGCGGTCTGGCGCTAAAGTGAGCGCACACGGCAGAGACTACTGGATGAGCCAAGGGTCAAAATAGCGCCCGTATTTTTTATGTGGGCCACAGTCTATGGTAAAGAAGAGACATGGTTGAGATTATCGTATGAACCACAGGCGCATAAATATGTTTTTTGTTGGAATAATTATAATAATAATCATTGATGAGCTGGTAGTGATAGATGATCTGTCTCAGAGAAACAGTACCAGGCCTGTAACGGTGATGCTTTTAACCAGTAACGTTAGCTGGGGCATCTTTCGGGTAGTCTCAGTAGCATCCTTTGGGCTTTGCCGCTAGTAGATTTAGGCGTTATGCTGAGATTGTTTATATTCTTTCTCGGGAAAGTATAAAAAAACAGGCAGTTAACCTATTTCATAATTCTTTTTTCATTTTCCAAATGATCTTATGAACCATTAACAACTCATATGTAAATGGCTTGTCATTAAAATAATACTTAATTTATAAATAGTGAACCAATCATGTATAAAGTATGAAAATACAATTATTAAGCACATTATAGATGAGCTTATTAATAAAGAATACAACATGTATAATTATGTTTATAAATGACTTACTAATGTGTATTAACGTAAGAACAATGGTTTATAAATGATGAATAAAAATGTACTAATACTTAACAACTGCTTCATAGTGTGTAGATAACAAAGAATAAAACATTTATAACTGTGTTTATGAATTACTTACTAATGTGTATTAATGTATGAACAATGCTTTATAAATGATGAATTCCGTATTTACTAATACTTAACTAATGCTTTATAGTGTGTAGTTATTATAAAGTGCTACCGTACATTTTTCTCCCATTCTTTTTAGATTCTCTGTTCACTTTTTCAAAAAAAACACATACTGTATAAAAGCAGAAACACTAGATTGGATGAACCAGAAACATTCCTGGACGCTGGACAGAGAAGAATTTTTCCCCGGCTGGGAAGTGGACAAGACAATGGCAGCAGGAGGAAGTGACAAAAATCTGCAGCCTTGACACTTTATACAGGAAGCCAGAGAAATGTTTATATCCTGTTAGGTCTAGTCTCAATTTAATAAAATGTTCTATCTATTCAGCATGTACTCCTTATAAGTTTGGTTTTAATGATTTTCTTTCTGATAGGGTAGCCTATTGAAAAACCATCTAGGCTTATCTGTGATAATCATCTCACCTTTGATTCTTCAATCTCCATTGATAGATAGATAGATAGATCCAAAAGATGTGTACAGTTTATAATTAAAGTTAGATTAGATTAGATTAGATCCGTAAATGATTGATAGATAGATAGATCCAAAAGATGTGTACAGTTTGTACTTAAAGTTAGATTAGATTAGATAAGATCAGTAAATGATGTTTAAATCAATGCACACCCCCCACAATAGTATTTATGTGCTGTGTGATTAAATATTTGTACATATGAAAGTATGAAGGTGTGAGTGAGTGAGTGAGTGAGAGAGAGAGAAAGCAAAGTGTGATACTCACATCAATTTCGCTCAGCATCACGTCCACAACACTTCCAATGACGATGACAAAGTCAAAGACGTTCCAGGGGTCTCCAAAATAACCCTTTGACAAAACAAGAGTAAATGTGTGTGTGGAATGTCACTCGCCATGAAGTCACTTACTATGATCCATGTATGCATGCATATGTTTATTTGTGTACCTCTTTTCTCATAAAAGTACTGTGCACATGCATGTAGTACTGTATATGTAGCCTGTGAAAACAAGACACCCAGTTCATGGGAAGCTCACGGACGCTGTTTGTTGTCCGTCTGTTTCTCTCCACTGTCTATATTGTTATAATTTATCGCCCCCAAAACCGCCTGGAGGATTTTTACCAGAACTCCCTGAATTTTTATCTACTCTGGTTTTAAATTATCACAGAATTGTTCTTTGTGGCGATTTTAATATTCATGTTGATGACCCCGCCAATGTTAATGCAACTGACTTTTTAAATATGGCCACTTCCTTTAACTTCAAACAAACAGGGTTCTTGCACCATTTTAAAAGAAAATTTAATGCTTTTTAAGACCTTTTAAGACCTCAACAAATATAAAATTAAGACCTCAAATTTTGAAACAATTTCTTTGATAGAAAAACAGACGCACGTTTGATCTCTTAATGATGACGCAATGCCTTATTTAGCAGTTTCATTTTCACCACAGGTGAATGACTTTGCATATTCCGAATTGAGGAACATAGATGCTGTTTACACCTGGCATTAAAATGCCTTTTGGGTGATCAGATTGTGATCGGGTAGCACTTGGCTACATTAAAGTACACGAAAAAGCACACCATGACCACATGGATGCAAATGCGTTATCTATCCACATACAACAACTACTTGGGCAGAAATATGCATCGGTCGCAGTCTTCTGCAAATAAAATCCAAAAGTCTGACAATGCAGACAGACGCCTAGACAGTGTGTCCATTCAGTGTTGTCATCTGCATTCACCAGTCACACACATTCATACACTGAGCCTAAGTGCTCAAACGGAAACTAACATTCACACTCACTCATACACTGGCGGAATAGCCGCCAGGGGCAATTCGGGGTTCAGTATCTTGCCCAAGGACACTTCGACACGCAACCAGGGGGAGCCAGGGATTGAACCGCCGACCTTCCGATTAACGGCCAACCCGCTGTACCTCCTGAGCCACAGCCGCCCCAGTGGCGATTACTGATCATGCTCAGGTGAACTAGGGCTGGGCAATAAACGATAATGGTAATTATCGTGATACATCCTCCATCCATCCATCATCAACTGCTTATCGTGCGTACAGGGTTGCGGGGGGGGGGGGGGGGGGGGCTGGAGCCAATCCCAGCTGACATTGGGCGAAAGGCGGGGTACACCCTGGACAGGTCACCAGTCCATCCACCAGGATTATCATGATACAATCTTCCTCAATAACAAATGTTCAATAAATATTTGATTTAATTCATTTGAATCACAAACGAATCAGCACTTTCTTTTCTATTTATCTATCTATCTAGGAACCAGGAAAAGAGATCACATTTCTCCTGTTTTAGCTTCTTTGCATTGGCTTCCAGTAAAATCCAGAATAGAATTTAAAATCATTCTTCTTACCTACAAAGCTCTTAATGGTCAGGCACCATCTTATCTTAAAGAGCTCATAGTACCTTACTACCCCACCAGAGCACTGCGCTCCCAGAATGCAGGGTTACTTGTGGTTCCTAGAGTCTCCAAAAGTAGACTAGGAGCCAGAGCGTTCAGCTATCAAGCTCCTCTCCTGTGGAACCAGGTTCCAGTTGGGTTCAGGAGGCAGACACCATCTCCACATTTAAGAGTAGGCTTAAGACTTTCCTCTTTGATAAAGCTTATAGTTAGGGCTGGCCAGGTAGTCCTGAACCATCCCTTAGTTATGCTGCTATAGGCCTAGACTGCCGGGGGATTTCCCATGATGCACTGAGCTCCTCTCTCCTCTACTTTCTCTCCCTCTGTATGCAACCTTATCCCATTATTGCATGTTACTAACACAACTTCTCCCCTTTCTGGTAGTCTTGTGCTTTCTCGTCCCTCTCCTCTCTCCTCCTATCACTTCCTGCAGGTTTTCTGGCTCTGGAGCTGTGGAGTCTGGATCTGTGGCTGCGGGTCGCCTGCTGCCCCCGTGTTCCTGCTCGACACCCTCTACTGCAACGACTATTGTTGCTAGTCTTATTGTTATTATTGTTATTATAATCATTAACATTATGATGGTTACCATTAACACTATTATAAATATCTGTACCATTTTTCATTTAGTTTATAGCAACATTACCTTCGCTGTCTGTACCTCTGTGTGTATATTGTGTAGGCTGCCTCCCTCCCCTCTCTCTCTCCTTACATCCCTCTCTCTCTCTCTCTCTCTCTCTCTCTCTCTCTCTCTCTCTCTCTTTCACTCTCTTCTCTCTCTCTTCTCTCTCTCTCTCTCTCTCTCACCCCAACCGGTCGAGGCAGATGGCCGCCCACCCTGAGCCATGGTTCTGCTCGAGGTTTCTGCCTCTTAAAAGGAAGTTTTTCCTTGCCTCTGTCGCCTAGTGCTTGCTCTTGGTGGGAACTGTTGGGCTTCTGTAAATATCATCACAGAGTACGGTCTAGACCTGCTCTTTTATGAAAAGCGCTGTGAGATAACTGTTGTTGTGATTTGGCGCTATATAAATAAAATTGAATTGAATTGAATTGAATATTAAGATGTTTATTGTGTTGAGGAAAAGGGACTGATCATTTTTCTCATGCATATTTGTTGTTTTGAATGTTCTACCTCAGCTCTGTGAAGTGATCCACTGTTTGATACCAGGCTGCTTTTTGGCATCAAGTGTTTGTCATGTTCTGACCATAAAGAAAAGTTTAAAAGCACAATTAACCATCTGGTTTCTTCAGGAGCAAAAAAATCATCCTTCAAACTTATAATAATAAAAATAATGACTGAATAATGATTTTACTATTTTTGTCCATATCAGCCAGCCCTTACTCATACACTGCTGTGTTAAACTCAATATAAACTACTGAAATAACAGAAAAGAGTAACTTACACCTAATAAAGAAAGGTAGCAAGAAAACGATGCCGGACTGAACTTAAGTTTCACTTTCACTTTCCGGCCGAGTTAATGCACAGGCGCATTGCTAAAGAGAGGTAAATAATCCATGGAGGAAAACAAATCATGGTGAAAGATATAATTTAAAAAGTTACTTTAACCTGTAGTTATAGATAATTTTTTGGACCTGCGCAAATGAGAGGAGAACGTGATGTTGGCTACAGTTGTTTGAGCTAGACAGAACGATCGGTCTTCCTCCAACCACTTTAACTTGCGTCTCCCAATCTTGCAGCCACGATTTACGATAACATGACAGGCAGCCAGACGTCAACGTCTGCAGAAAACGTAAACGTAACATATGAATTCTATTAATCGGGGGGTCTCACATTGTCAATTACTAAAAGAAAATCATACAAATACACTAATTACACCTAAGCGTTTTAGGCGACAGCATGTGACAACCGCCTTAAATGCACCATCGGCAAATCGACAATTTAAGACCTTAATTTCCCAGATTTCAATTTAAGACCGTTTAAGACTTTTTAAGGAGCCACAGGAACCCTGACAACATGTCAAAGGGCAAACACATAACCGTGGTCATACACTGGACTTGGTTTTTACCCTGGGTGTCAGCATTTCCTCTGTGGAATTAGTGGACATGACCATATCTGACCACAGATGTATTGTTTTTAGCTGCGATTCGCCTGTTACTCATGCTACTGTAGCTAGCCAGTCCCCGGTAGTCGGTGCGGAACAGCCAGAGTTAGCCTCTGGTAGCCGTCCCCCGGCATCCCCTGTGCAGCCAGGAAAGGGGGGGGGCTGGGTGACTGTCCGAAGGAGGAATAGTCGTAAGCATTCAAAGTCCACAGGGCATCATCAACCTGTTCACGTTTCTAACAGATTTTCCCCACTCAGCGACACACCCGCTGAGAAACCAACTCTGATCGTTTTGAGAAACGTGAATTTAGCGAAGCCAGCGGCCATAGTTAAGTGCATCCCTGGGGCCAGAGCGGGCGACATTGAGTCTTATTTGAAACTGCTGGCTAAGGATAAACGTAAATACAGTAAGATTGTTATTCACGTTGCCGGTAATGACTCCCGGTTACGCCAATCGGAGGTCACTAAGATTAATGTTGAGTCGGAGTGTACATACGCAAAAACAATGTCGGACACCGTAGTTTTCTCTGGACCCCTGCCAAATCTGACCAGTGATGACATGTATAGCCGCATGTCGTCATTCCGCCGCTGGTTGTCGAGGTGGTGTCCAGCAAACGATGTGGGCTTTGTTGATCATTGGCAGACTTTCTGGGGAAGACCTGGTCTGATCCGGAGAGACGGCATCCATCCCACTTGGGAAGGAACAGCTCTCATTTCTAGAAATCTGGCCAAGTTTATTAGTGGACCAAATCCATGACAACCCAGAGTTGAGACCAGGAGGCAGAGTTGCAGTTTAACACACTTCTCTGCCCTTCTTTTTCAGCAGTTACCCACCCAAAACCCTACGCAGAGTCGCAGTCTAACACACTTCTCTGCTCCTCCATTCCAGGAGTTACTTAGTGAAAATCCTATAGTGACGGTGTCTGTCCCCCGACCATCGAAATTATTTAAAAAGGTAAACAGAAGAGGAGCTGTGCATAAAAACCTCATAAAAATTAAAACCACAAGAGCAATAGTGCAAATGAATAGGAGAGTTAAATGTGGACTCTTAAACATCAGATCTCTCTCTTCTAAAGGTGTACTAGTAAATGAACTAATATCAGATCATGATATTGATTTATTTTATCTTACTGAAACCTGGCTGGGTGATGGAGAATATGTTAGCCTAAATGAATCCACGCCTCCCAGTCATTAGTCTCTATTGAGCCAAGTATTCCCATAGCTCTCAGTAGTTATGATTTCATGAGCTTCTTTAATGATAAAATTCTAGCTATTAGAGACAAAATTCACCAAGACCTGCCCTCAATTGGCACCAACTTATCTCTTAACTCAGGAACCTTAGAAACAGCTGTAGAACCAGATACATGTTTAGACTGTTTTGCTTCCCTTATGTTTTAGCCAACTATAGACCTATATCTAACCTTCCATTTCTCTCTAAGGTTCTGGAGAAAGCAGTTGCTAAACAGCTGTGTGACTTTCTACAGAGCAATAGTTTATTTGAGGATTTTCAGTCAGGATTTAGAGCTCATCATAGCACAGAGACAGCACTGGTGAAAATTACTAATGACCTCCTTATTGCATCAGACAAAAGACTTGTCTCTGTACTGGTTTTATTAGATCTTAGTGCTGCATTTGATACCATTGACCATCAGATCCTATTGCAGAGACTGGAATATTTCATTGGCATTAAAGGAACCGCTCTAAGCTGGTTTAAGTCCTATTTATCAGATCGATTTCAGTTTGTACATGTTAACGATGAGTCCTCCATGCACGCCAAAGTTACTCATGGAGTTCCTCAAGGATCTGTCCTTGGAACAATCCTCTTCACTTTATATATGCTTCCTTTAGGCAATATTATCAGGAAACATTCCATAAGCTTTCATTGTTATGCAGATGATACTCAGTTATATCTATCGATCAAGCCAGATGAAACTCATCAGTTAGCTAAACTTCAAATGTGCCTTCAGGATGTTAAAACCTGGATGACCTGTAATTTTCTCATGTTAAACTCAGATAAAACTGAAGTTATTGCTCTGGGGCCTAAGCACCTCCGTGACGCATTATCCAAAGATATAGTTTCCCTGGATGGCATCGCCTTGGCCTCCAGCACCACTGTGAGGAATCTTGGAGTTATCTTTGATCAGGACATGTCGTTTAAGTCTCACATCAAGCAAATTTCAAGGACCGCCTTTTTTCACCTACGTAATATTGCGAAAATCAGGAACATCCTGTCTAAAAATGATGCAGAAAAACTAGTCCATGCATTTGTTACTTCTAGGCTGGATTACTGCAATTCCTTATTATCAGGCTGCTCGAAAAAGTCCATTAAGACTCTTCAGCTGATCCAGAATGCTGCAGCACGTGTTCTGACAGGAACCAGGAAAAGAGATCACATTTCTCCTGTTTTAGCTTCTTTGCATTGGCTTCCAGTAAAATCCAGAATAGAATTTAAAATCATTCTTCTTACCTACAAAGCTCTTAATGGTCAGGCACCTTACTACCCCACCAGAGCACTGCGCTCCCAGAATGCAGGGTACTTGTGGTTCCTAGAGTCTCCAAAAGTAGACTAGGAGCCAGAGCTTTCAGCTATCAAGCTCCTCTCCTGTGGAACCAGGTTCCAGTTTGGGTTCAGGAGGCAGACACCATCTCCACATTTAAGAGTAGGCTTAAGACTTTCCTCTTTGATAAAGCTTATAGTTAGGGCTGGCTCAGGTGAGTCCTGAACCATCCCTTAGTTATGCTGCTATAGGCCTAGACTGCCGGGGGATTTCCCATGATGCACTGAGCTCCTCTCTCCTCTACTTTCTCTCCCTCTGTATGCAACCTCATCCCATTATTGCATGTTACTAACACAACTTCTCCCCTTTCTGGTAGTCTTGTGCTTTCTCGTCTCTCTCCTCTCTCCTATCACTTCCTGCAGGTTTTCTGGCTCTGGAGCTGTGGAGTCTGGATCTGTGGTTGCGGGTCACCTGCTTCCCCCGTGTTCCTGCTCGACACCCTCTGCTGCAACGACTATTGTTGCTAGTCTTATTGTTATTATTGTTATTATAATCATTAACATTACGATGGTTACAATTAACACTATTTTTCTGTACCATTTTTCATTTAGTCTATAGCAACATTACCTTCACTGTCTGCACCTCTGTGTGTATATTGTGTAGGCTGCCTCCCTCCCCTCTCTCTCTCCTTACATCCCTCTCTCTCTCTCTCTCTCTCTCTCTCTCTCTCTCTCTCCTTCACCCCAACCGGTCGAGGCAGATGGCCGCCCACCCTGAGCCATGGTTCTGCTCGAGGTTTCTGCCTCTTAAAAGGAAGTTTTTCCTTGCCTCTGTCGCCTAGTGCTTGCTCTTGGTGGGAACTGTTGGGCTTCTGTAAATATCATCACAGAGTATGGTCTAGACCTGCTCTTTTATGAAAAGCGCTGTGAGATAACTGTTGTTGTGATTTGGCGCTATATAAATAAAACTGAATTGAATTGAATTGAATTGAATGCCGCCTCACCAAGCTCTGTGTGTTCTCGCATCTTTAATGAACAAAGTGTTTCAAAGTTTTGCGCATTCTTTCAGAGCCAAAGCCAACACCTGTCTGATTCCAACACCAACAATCTGGTCGATCATTCAATCATATCTGCTTGTCATCACTAAATATTACTGCTCCTCTAAAGGTTAGGCCTACGTCTAAAGCTAGTAAGCAACCCTGGATAAATGACAGCATTCGCAGCCTAAAAAGGGAATGCAGGAAAGCAGAGCGCAGATGGAAAAAATCCAGTCTCCAAGTCCATTACCTCAGTCTGAAGGATTTATTAATTAACTACAATAACATGGTTAGGGATGCGAGAACACACTATTTTTCTGAACTCATTACTACACATAAACACAATCCCAGGTTTCTGTTTAAGACTGTGGATCAGCTGGTAAACCCAACCCCTCCTTGTGCCTCAGCTGGAAGTAATGATGACTGTGAATTGTTTTTATCTTATTTTACCAATAAGGTGGTGTCAGAGCCTCTATTACCCCCGCGGCAGCAACAAGAGAGTTTTAACCAGTTTTATCCCATCGACTTGTCTGAGCTTTTACAAAGAGTATCACAAATAAGAGTGTCTTCTAGCCCACTTGATGTAATACCTACAAAGTTTTTACTGAATTAGTAATGGATTCTGTTGGGTCCCATTTGATCTCTGTTTTTAACAGCTCTCTATCTACTGGTTGTGTCCCTGATTATTTTAAAACGGCTTGCGTGGAGCCACTTTTAAAGAAACTTGGTTTAGATCCCATCAAAATTTTAGCCTTTCCCGATTTTATTTGACTTTATTTTATCCCTTTCATTTTATTCTATTTTACTTATTTTATATTTAACTTAAACGTGTATTTTAGTCTTTTCAATGTTTTCTTGCTTTTATCATGTATTGTCTTTGTATTATTGTATTTTGTGTATTATTGTCTTTACACTTGTTAAAGCACTTTGTAACTTGTTTTTGAAAAGTGCTCTACAAATAAAGATTATTATTATTATTATTACTGTGAAGTCTATTCACACACGATGACACTTGTTTTACAAGTTGTATACTGCATATATGTCAGACATCCTCTTTGGAACCCATAACATTTTAGTTCTTTTCTTTTGAAAAACTGGTCACTATCAACACTGCCGATGCGCAGATATCCTGACTTATAGCCATTAATATTGGTCAAGCTACCAAAGCACTCAATCATACACTTCCCATAATGCACAGTAGCATCTTTTGTCAAACCCTCCCTGTCTATTTTCACATTTCCCCACATCCTCAAATAATGCAGCTTTAAAAACATAACCACTGCCACAACTCAACAAGCAGCAAAGACAGAACGAAAGAAAACAGTGACCATGTGGAACCAGAAGGTTGGGGAATGAACAGATCTTACAGTTGGCCAAAGGTCAAGTGTGTAATATTTCTGAGGATCTATTGACAGAAATGCAATATAATATCCATAACTATATCATTCAGTGGTGTATAAAGACCTTACATAATGAACCATTATGTTTTTATTACCTTACAATGAACCATTTCTACCTACATAACCGCAGGTTTCTCTTACATGGATGTCAGCATGTTGCGCCGCCATGTTTCTACAGCAGCCAAAAACAGACTGGCAGTGTAGACGCTCATCACTATGTTGAATACGTACGTTCGCAGAAGAAGTAATACAGTCCCATCCAAAAGTATTGGAACGGTAAGGCAAATTCCTTTGTTTTGTTGTTCACTGAAGAAATTTGGGTTTAAGATCAAAAGATGAGTATGAGTAAGAGTTCAGAATTTCAGCTCTCATTTTCTGGTATTGACATCTAGATGTGTTAAACAACTTAGGACATACCACTGTTTGTATTAGACCACAGCATTCTTAGGTGAGCAATAGTAATGGAACAAATAATCTTAAAGTAAATAACATTTAATATTTGGTGGCATAACCCTTGCTTGTTTGTTTCGGCGTGTTTCTCCCTTCAGTCTCCTCGTAAGGAGGTGAAATGCAGCTCTATTGGGTTAAGGTCAGGTGACTGACTTGGCCAGTCTAAAACCTTTTTTCTCCTTTGTTTTGTTGGCAGTGTGCTTTGGCTCATTGTCCTGCTGCATGATAAACTTCCTCCCCATTAGTTTCAATGCATTTCTCTGTAAATTGGCAGACAAAATGTTTCTGTCCACTTCTGAATTCATTCTGCTGCTACCATCATCAGTTCCATCATCAATAAATATTAATGAGCCTGTTCCAGAAGCAGCCATGCACGCCCACGCCATGACATTACCTCCACCATGCTTCACAGATGAGCTTGTTTGCTTCGGATCAGAAGCAGTTCCTTTCTATCTCCACACTTTGGCCTTTCCATCACTTTGCTAGAGATTAATCTTCAGTCCATCAGATTGTGTTCCAGAACTTTTGCGGCTCATCTCTGTACTTCTTTGCACATTTCAATCTGGCCAGTCCGATTCTTCCTGCTGATGAGTGGTTTGTATCTTGTGGTGCAGCCTCTATATTTCTGCTCTCTGAGTCTTCATCCAACAGTGGATTGTGATACCTTCACCTCTGCACTGTGGAGGTCGTTGCTGATGTCACTGATTTGGGGGTTTTCTTCACAGCTCATCAACTACTGTTGTTTTCCTTGGCCGACCTGTTGGACGTCTGTTGCTCAGTACACCAGTAGTTTCTTTCCTTTTCAGGACGTTCCACATTGTTGTGCTTGTTGTGCCCGATGTTTGTCCAATGGCTCTGCTCGATTTTCCTTCTTTTCTCAGCTTGACAATGGCTTGCTTTTCTCCCATAGACAGCTCTCTGGTCTTCATGTTGATTTATCCTCTTTAACAGGAAATGCAGTCTTTATAGGTTTGAACCAAGGATGAAAACTTAGACTAGTCATACAGAGCTATTTAATGTTTGGACAATCAACCTAAAAGGCGACACCTGGGCAACAAGAAACATCTGTCAGTCACATGTTCCAATAGTTTTGCTCACTTGAAAAAACAAAGGGTGGTATGTGCTGAGTTGTTTAACACATCTAGATGTGAATACCACGAAATGAGAGCTGAAATTCTGAACTCTTGTCTCATACTCATCTTTTGATCTTAAACCCAAATGTCTTCAGTGAACAACAAAAACAAAAGAAATTTTTTTTATCCATTAAGCTGATGATACACAGAGCAACTTTTAGAGCAATGGTGCTGGGCAATGTTGCCGTCAATGGTAATGAGTAAAGATTACTACACCCTCCCCGCACCACCGCTATCCGTTCAAAACATAGTCGGACTTGCCACCAGCAAGATTGCCCAGCAACATTGCTCAAAAAGTTGCCCGTGTATCATCAGCTTTAGATGGTGGGTGAGAACATAAAACATAATATTTAAAATGAAAGTTACAGTGTTTGGTCATTTGTTAAAGACTCTATCCTTGAAGGTTGTGTGTTTGATCCCACGTTGGGAGAAATTTTTTTTCCCTCTTTCACAAACTGATTATGAGGCAACTGTTTCACATGCTCAAAAAGCATTTGCTGCAGTGTGTGTTCCAGCGTCTGATCCGCATCCAACCTGGGAACATTTATTTTCATTTCCCCAGTATCTTAAGGTATAGGAGATTCATTATCACATTTTTTGATGGCTATTTCAAGCACGCTACAGACTTTGGCTTTACTAACCTTGGCTTTGAAAGCCATGAGTTTGAGGATCATCTCCACAGTGAAGAGCACAGTGAATATCACGTTCAGCATATCCGACAGGTGAGTAACATGGTCTGACTGGTTACAGTGCTGTGGATTAAAAAGGTACAAAATGATTATCTACAGTCGCACGAAAAAGTATGTGAACGCTTTGGGTTACCTGGATTTCTCCATAAATTGGTCATAAAATGTAATCTGATCTTCATCTAAGTCACAGCAATAGACAAACATGTCTGCTTAAACTAATACCACACAAACAATTGTGTTTTTATTGAACACACTGTGTAAACATTCACAGTGCAAGGTGGAAAAAGTATGTGAACCCATTTTATTTTTGCTCTGCTCCCCTGCCATTCACAAGTCATGCACAGAGTTGTGTCCCCCGACTCGCCTACAATTGCATGCACGTCGCGGCTCCTCGTGGGTCTATTCCAAGTACTATTTAAAAACAAAATAATATTCTTTGTGTGGTTCATCAATGGTGATAAATGATTCGAATGTCCCGCAAAGTTCACTCACAACTCTGCACAACACCAGCACTGCAGCAGATCATAAATCTCATCTTGAATCGATCCGTGGTTTGGTAGAGTCAATTTTATTTTAAAATGCAGTACTTTGGCTGGCTCTGATGTAGAGCCACTCTCAGTATTCATTGCTCACTCAATATCCCGTCCACAGCGCTATCTGACTGGTTACACCTCACGAGTAATAGCCTAGAGCAGCTCCGCTGGGCAGTGGAGCTGTGTGTCGTAGGGAAGGAAGCATATTACTGAAGGAATAAACATCACAAGCTGATGATCTGTTTCTATGATGACAAGCAGCCTAGTGTCCCGTTACACCTACGGGGTTTTACTCAATTGAGGCTAAAGCGCTAGCTAGTTAGCACTTCCAGACGCATCCAGGAGCATCTCATAGAGACGCCGAAGGGTACCTTTAGCGTCAAATAACTAAGCTTGTCACTTTTTCTGAAAGGGTTGGTATTGGACGCCCTGAGATGAGAACGGTCTGGTTAGAACAATAAAATCCGAAATGGGCCACCCACTGTCATCATTAGCCTTCTGAGACAATAGATGAAATTGTGGCTAATTTATCTAATGGTCCATTAGCTTTGATCCATGTACGGCTTTTCAGAATGTCACCAAGCACAAATATTTATGTAATATTTCAGTGCGAAAACTATAGCTAGCTGGGAACAATGAAAAGGGTAAAGTGCAGCATATCATCATATTTTACAGGACCATCACAAAAATTCCTAAAATTGCAAATGAGAAGACACTACGTTGTGACATTGCATTTTGCGATTCAAAAATAAATGTTTTGACATGCCTGGCTGAGTGGCATGGTACTGGGAGGGGGGATTTAATTTCTTGTTTACCATGTTTTTTTGTTGTGAATGATCATAGTTATGTGTGGGGAAAGTTTAAGATAGGCCGTTATATTGAATATTGAATAAGCGCACTAGGCTACTTCATAAGTTTATAAGTTAAAAAAATATTTAAATATTCCTACAAAGGCAGTTAAGAAGTTCAAGTTCTCATGATTTATTTTTATGAATAAAAATGTTTCTAAACTTCCTGCCCCTCTGTTTTTTTTCACAAATGAGTATAAGATAGAGAAGGAGGCATGCTCAAGTGGCTAGTTGATCTAAGAACAGATGACAGCAATCTCTCAGAAGAAGATCCAGTATGGCAGACATCCAAGAAGGTATGAAGAGCTGGACAGCACCAGGCCCTGACATGATCCTCACCTACTGGCTGAAGAAACTAACTGCACTCCATGAATGCCTGGCAATGAACCAACAGATGATGGATGGGACCCATCCAGAATAGTTAACGCTGAGTCGCGATAGCGTATCAGTGTTGAGATTTTCCGTACATCACCGACGGCTTCAGAGCGATGTGTGGGGAGGGCCGGGCAGAGCAGGGGAATCTGCTGGCCAGCTGAGAGCTGCTAAACTTGGGGGAGAGGAGCAGGGAGCAGCGCTGCAACCTTTGGACAAATAACCACCCGTAGTCAGACTGGATTATGCTCTAACAACTACGCTGTTTACTTGCGGGAGGAGCTCGGAGTAAACTGCTTTTATCAAATTAGCTTTTTACTTTAGTTTTTGGGATTACAACGTTGATTTATCTTCACTGGAGCTTCTCAGCAGCTAGCTAACTTTATATTTATATAAAAAACAGACAAAACTGGACATTACTTGGAGAAAAGAAAGCGAGGAGGTTGAACTACCTGGTGAGTTCAGAAAACATGTGTCTGTAACTTTATTCCAGCTATCACTGTACTTTACTGTGACCAAGTTAGCATAGCATAGCCCTGATCGATCCAAACTCCATTCAGAAAACAAACATTTTAGAAGTTGTTGTCCTGCTGTCTTGCTGACAGACCTGACAAAGCATGAATTCATATGTTTAACAAATCTGCATCATATTGTAGTTATTTCGGCATCAGTGTGATCTGTTTATTGCTATTTAATCACAGCAAAATGTTTACTTTGGGTTCATACAGCTGTAGTAATGGCGAGTTGTGTTTATTCACGTTATCGCGTTAAAATCGCCTTCTCGCGTTGTGTGAGAACACTTGCAGCGAATGTACTCACGCGAGGAAAGCGTCGCAAGGCGAAAATTTGCGGTTGGTCTGAATAAATAAATAAATATATATAAATAAATGAAATACACGGTGGTGAGTTGGCTGGTCCTCAGTTGTTTTACTTTGTTTCTTGTGTTAACTGCCAACTGAACTTCGTTGGGACAAGACAAATGACAATATAAACAATAACAATATAACACAAAAATCACAATTTGATATTAAAATCTCAATATATAAATATACAGTAATAACTATATATTCCCTAAATATTTCCATTTAAAATCAATAAGATAACTCATAATAAGACAAAAAAAAGACTCATAATAAACATAAAATGGGCTGTTATACAAAAGTAAACTATTAAAGGTTATAAATTCTATATTGGATTTTAAAAGTGCTCATTCTCTACCATTCTAGTATCTACAATTATAAAATTACAATTCTTACCATTACCAGTATTTAACAATTAATTTATCTGCTTACTGGCCTTCTTCAGTCACAAAACAATTACATTAATGATCAATCTCTCTCATTCATCCTCTTTGTTTACATATGACATAATACAACATGTGGGCTGCCTGGTTGTCTAGGCAACGGTAAACGACAGCGCTGCTAATCAACGGTCCGGGCTCTCCCTCTGATGGTCTGCATTCTATTAGCGAAACGTTTGGATGTAATGAAATAAAACAAAGAAAATGTGAACTACAAAACACTCTAACAATAAATCCTAAACATACATATGTATCAGTGGAGTCAGGCAAACATTACATCTGACTCCCTTTGACATAAACGGCAAGCTAGTGCCAACTCGTCCCAGTAGGATACCTTGCTTGCACAAATATCACAAATAACTACCGAGTACATATATTACTATTTGTAAAAGGTACACTAAATATATCTAGATTATTGACAAACGATATGCTTATGTGACATTTACCCACCAGAGAGAATAAATGAAATACACGGCGGTGAGCTGGCTGGTCCTCAGTTGTTTTACTTTCTTTCTTGTGTTAACTGCCAACTGAAGAACGCAGCACAACCCACAGCTTATATACCCGCAGTGATCGTGTGCCCTTTTAACTGCAAATAGAACTATTGAAAATTGAATGGGAGGGTGAATGTAAACATGCAAGATGCATACCTATAAAATAACACACAAGTAAGTGGCCATTTTCCTATAAATATCCTATATGCAACACAAGCACCAGCTACTGGTCAATAGAGCAGTCACTCGAGACTGCAAGACCAGGTACACCAACCTGTGCACCGCCTTTTTTTGACTACAAGAAAGCCTACAACTAAATGCCACATATAATGGATACTGAAATGCTTGGAAATGTACAAGATCAACAGGACACTAATAACCTTCATCAAGAACTCAATGGGGCTGTGGAAAACAAGTCTGGAAGCCAACTCAAAGCCAATTGCACAAGTCAACATCAAGTGCGGCATATCACCGATGCTGTTCTGCATAGGCCTGAACCCCCTCAGCCAGATAATCACAAAGACTGGCTCCGAAATGGAATGACCATTAGTCACCTCCTCTACATGGATGACATCAAGCTGTATGCCAGAAATGAGCTAGACATTGACTCACTGATCCACATTACCAGGATCTACAGCAACGACAATGGAATGTCATTTGAACTGGAAGTGTGGTCAGATGAGGGAAAATGATCAGAACCGAGAGGGTTGAACTACCAGAAGGCAATATTGCAGTTCAGGACAGCTACAAATACCTTGGGGTCCTGCAGGCTACAAAGAGTAAGGCAGGTTCTGAAAAGTGAATGGGAAGAACAAGATCTGTGCCATCAACATATACACCCTGCCAGTCATCAGATACCCCGCTGGTATAATAAACTGGCCAAAGGAGGAGATAAAGGCCACTGACATCACGACAAGAAAGCTCCTCACAAAGCATGGAGGGTTTCACTCCAAATCCAGCAACCTGAGACTGTACATTTCACGATGTGGTGAGCGCAGAGCAGGGGTGAGTCCAAATGCAAGACACCAGAGCGGAAATGCAATTCAGGGACTTTAATCCAAACAACAGCAATATACAAGGCTTACAGGTAGTAGATTAATCCATAATCCAAGACAGCACAGAAACAGATAGGATGCCTCACACATGACACGACAGGGCGTATTCACACTACAAATGACAATGACCGGACACAGACTGAGGAAACAAGCAAGTATATACACACATGGGTTAACGAGCTGGGAGGGGGATCACAAGTGAAATACATGTGGGACTAATCAAGCACACAGACAGGTAGTGACAGCAGGGGAAAACAGACAGAACACATGTTACAATATACCAGACAAGAATCTATCCCCAGACAATTACAGAATAAGACAGGAACTAAGGCAAGCACAGGTCAAAACCAAAAGACAGGCAACAGTAAATAAACTAACGCTGGGCAGACTGAACACAAGATACAGAACTGACAAAATAACAAAACTGGCAGAGAACTAAACAGAGCAGACACACACTGTGACAGTACACTAAGCATAGCGAGGGAGGCCCAGGACTAGTGAGTGTCAAAACCACTGTCCAGGATGAAACAACAAAGATCCAGGAGTAGGGAAGGAGGAAAATGGCCCCCAAAGATGAAGGGCTTAGCGAATACCTCAGGCAGCAGAAACCCAAGGGTGAGGACAAGGAAGACGAAGAACCTTCATGGAGAGATAAGCCGCTGCACGGCATGTACCACAGACAAGTAGAAGAAGTGGCTGAAATCCTACCAGTGGCTAGAAATGGCTGGACTAAAGGCCAGCACAGAAGCACTAATCATGGCGGCACTAATCCCAAGCGACAGCAGCATCAAGAAGAAGGAACACAAGAAGCTCAAAAATACCAGGGGCTGAAAGAGGAGTTAGACAAGATGGGGAGAGTAAAAGCAACAGTGGTGCCAGTGGTAATCAGAGCACTGGTACAACATCAGAGGTCTCTGTCCAGAAGAGTGCAGTCCTAGGATCAGCTAAGATACTGCGCAGAACCCTCAAACTCCCAGGCCTCTGGTAGAGGACCCGAGCTTGAGGATGACACATACCACCCCGCAAGGGGTGAGAGGGGGATTTATTATCTATATATATAGAGAGCTAAAGTTAAGATCACAGTGTATAAAATTTGTAGCTCTGTGAGTGTGTGTATGTGTGTGTGTGTGTGTGAGAGTGTGTGTGTGTGTGTGTATGTGTGGGGGTAAGCAAAAAGTGTGTGCAGAGGGTGAGGAAAACACACGGCTGAGTGAGGGTGCACAGTAAGGATGCCCTGTCTCTAGCACACAGTAAAGACACCAGCTCACTGGGACTTTCCAGAAAAGCCAGGTGTGGCTGAGATGGCTTAATAAGCATGCCAAGGCTACAGAGAGGTAGAGAAGTGTACAGTCAGGCAGACATCTCTGCTCTGCTGACCAGCCGAATAGTGAATCCACCACAGCCACTTCACTTTCTGGGAATTTCCCCAGAACCAGGTGCAGCAGGAAAGAGAGCCAAAAAATGGTGTCATGTTAGAAACAAAGCTATAAAAGGTCTCTGTTTTGCTGAAATGTTGGGAAAAGTTCAAGCTTTTTCATCTGGCCTAAGTCTTGAATTTTTTTACACGACATTAAACTGTGGTATTAATTTTCCCGTCGATGATAGCAACCCTTCCAAGTCATGAGGCCGCAAAGAAACCCCAAACCATGATTCCCCTCAACCATACTTCACAGTTGGGATGAGGTTTTGATGTTGGTGTGCTTTGCCCTTTTTCCTCCAAACATAGGGTTGTGTGTTCCTGCCTAACACCTCAACGTTGATCATCTGTTTCATCAGTCCATGGAATATTTTGTCAGTGGTGCTGTGGAACATCCAGGTACTCTTCAGACGTGCAGCCATGTTTTTTTGGACAGCAGTGGCTTCCTCCTTGGTGTTCTCCCATGTACTCCATTCTTGTTCATTGTTTGACATATCGCAGAGTCGTCAACAGAGATGTTAGCCTGTTCCACACATTTCTCTAAATCTTCAGCTGACACTCTAGGACTCTTCTTAACCTCATTGAGCATTCTGCTCTGTGCTTGTGCAGTCATCTTTGCAGGACGGCTACTCCTACTTTACTTTCATGCAAGTCAACAATTCTTAATCTTAGGTCTTCTGAGAGCTCTTTTGTTCAATGCATGGTTGACATCAGGCAATGTTTCATGAGAATATCCAAATTAAAATTGGTGTTTTTTTATAGGGCAGGGTAGCTCTAACCAACACCTCCAAAGAAGTCAGTAGGCTAGGGGTTCACATGTTTGTCTACTGTTTTGAAGATCAGATCACATTTTATGACGAGTATAGGCAGAAATCCAGGTAATTCTAAAGGGTTTGCATACTTTTTCCTTCGACTGTCTATTTGTTATTAGCTTGTAATTATTATAATTACTCAAATGTTTTAAAGTAATTATTAAAATGTATGTGGCATGTGTTGTATTCATACCTGCATTCCCAGACACATGGTGTTGAGCATAATAAGAAGGAACATAAGGTACTCAAAGTAGCAGGAGGTGACGATGTACCACACCTGATACTGGTAGGGGTTCTTTGGAATATAACATCGCAGAGGTCGGGCCTTAAGAGCATACTGCACACACTGGCGCTGGAGGAGTTAAAAAGAAGGTGATGGGAGATGCAGGGCTTAGACCAAGTAAACATGTGATCAATCAGAGTGAGAGATTTCTGAGGCCAACAGCAGACAGAAAATGTAACAATGACATATTAGATGATACTTTATCCATCATTTTTGACAAGTGTCAATTATTGCTTATTGAAGATAAGTATTGAGGGAATTGAGGATATTGTTTTGGTTGAACAATGTACACACTGTACATCTGTATTAAGATGCCAGCAAGCTATAACTTCATAACAAAAATGCTCAGTCATAAGACGTGAATGTCCCCAAAATGTAATTTCCCAAGTTCTGCATCCCACACTGCTGCAGTGTGAGCATGTGATGGTGGGCTATTTTGATACTTTATGCTGCACATAAGAAAACTAGATGCCAACTTCCTGACAGCAAGAACAAGAGCTCCTTTATTTGTTGTATTTAGCTGAAGTACATGAAAAATGTGTTTGACGGTAACCTTAAACAGAATAGCAGGGTTGCAACAGTTTCATTTCCAGTCATTTTTAACACACCTGGTTTTTGTCCAGCTCACAGTTCTTATATTCTTGCTCTCCTTGCTCCTGGAAGGTGACGATGACGAAGCCCACAAAAATGTTCATCATGAAGAAGGCAATAAGGATGAGGTAGATGATAAAGAAGATTGAGATGGCCACTCGGTTGTTGTACACTGGCCCTTTATCCTCTAAGTTTGAATCAATGGCTTTATAAAGTATCCTAGATGAATAACACACGGACATTAGTGCATAGATGCTGCTTGCAGCAGATTACTGAATGCTGTCAATACTGAAATGAATAGACAGATCATGACTCACTTTGGCCAGCCTTCAAACGTAGAAATGGTGAAGAGAGCCAGCATGCCATTAAGGATGTTGTCAAAATTTAGCTCTGAGTTGGTCCATTCCCTCCTCTGGACCTCCACCTCATGAAGTGCTCCTTCCTGGTACTTTATATACCAGCCTCTGAGCCAAAAAGTGGGAAGGAAAGAGACAGGTAAGATGCAGGAATGAAATTTAACACCTGCTTAGTGGTCATACTGGCTAAAGTATTATTTTAAGTAGTTGTATATGTATACAACACCCCCCTCCTGACAGAGAAAGTAACTACACTATTCTATAGACACATGCTGATGACGAATCAGTTCTGCCGTGGTTAGCTGCTGCTGTTGCTACGGTTACTCCACCTTCAGCTCCGGCAAACTAATTTCTGTTGGTTGCCATAAAACACATCACCACTGGTTCTCCAGGGTGGGAATGTTGCCACACAATGTTTTTTATCTATATTTACAAAAAGGAGTGGTGGGTACTGTCACAGAAGACCAGTACCGAATCACACTCCAAAGTAAACTGAAAAGTTGGCAGCCCTGGTTCTTGATACCTTATAAGTCCTTTTCTGGAGGAAACTGAATTCATTGTTTTTTGAAAATAAAGTTTCAGCTGAGGTCCACTCACTAATTTTTTTTGCAGTTCCTTGAACCACATATCAAAGTCTTCATTGGTGGATGGAGTTTGCACACTAGTCATCACATGACCATCAAATATGGAGCTTCAGCCACATGATGACTGCGGGGAAATGATAACCCCGGTGTCTGTTCAAAGATGTGAGGTTTTCCACTCTACTAAATATGCGGTGGTACTTGCAAGGCTATAATCGTTAACAAAGACGAACGAAAAAACGAAAACTAGATGTGAAAAAACATGGTCGTTAACTGAAATAATAACAAATATATATATATAATATTGTAGGTTTACAAAACTAACTAAAACTAACTACAATGAAAGAGTAAATGTCCTTAGTTGTGCTATGCTTTTGTCATTGGCATGACGAGCTGGCAGGCTGTGTGTCTGTCAAGAGAGCCCGGGGTGAGGGTGGCGTCTGGCCACAGCGTAGCAGGTGGCGACCGCTGTTACGAGAAAAGCCCCATGTAACGTTAGGGGGAGGCTAAAGTAGTCAGGGAGACCCAGGTAGGGATCGGCTGTGTAGTTGGTGGGATTTGAACATTGTTTTCCATTATCATTTATACATACATGTGTACAAAATAATAGGAACGCAACAACTGTAGGCTATAGAGATGTGTTTTGTTTAGTTTGGGTTGCAGGTAACTTAGTGAGTCAATGTCTTGGTGGTTTTCTTTTGTTTTGTTCTGTTCTAATGGTCTGGCTTAGCATCCTGCGTGTGTGGGATAAACTTGCCCATTGATTATGAGCTCCTCTAACTCATTATATTTGCTGCATGTCAGCGTGTGTGTTTTATGGGCTCATTTATATCTCAGCCAAACTTTCTCTTTGTGTTTCACATTGTTTTGATACCTAGTTTTTGATTAATAAAGGTTAAGATTTTAATATAACTACTTTCCAGTCATACTTGCCTTCAGGGTGCGAGGGACCTGTTGTTTGTGGCTCCAAGGGGGGCCTCCACTATCTTCCAATTTCTTAGCTGTCCATCAATTGTGTTTCACCTCCATTTATTGTATGTCACCTATTTAACCAAGAATGATAGAGCTATAGACTGATGTAATGAATTTCTTGGGACCACTGGGTAGCAGGATTAGGGTAGTTTGATCCTAGGGTTTTCTGTATGTAGGTTAGATATTATACTGTAGATTGCATGTTCTTCATTTATGTACAAGCTTCAGATAGCTTCAAACACCCTATTAAGCCCTTTCACAAATATTTCTGATTGTACTTGTATTTTAATGTTTTGTGAAAAAACTAAACTGAACTGAGCTTGGCATCCTGCAGCGACAAAGACTAAAACTAACACTTAAACTAATAAAAACTAAACTAAAACTAAGCATTTTCCAAAAATAAAAACTAAACTAAACTAGCAAACCCACGTTAAAAACTGAAACTGAAAACAAGTCAAAACGAAATAAAAATAGAAACTAATGAAAAATCCAAAACTATTATAACCTTGGGTACTTGGACAGCCTAATATTTTCTGGTGGTACACTGTGTAAAAAGTTGCTAAAACAAGTTGCTAATATAATATCTTTTATTTTCTCTTTTTTGTTACCAGGCTAGACAAATTCAAAATTGACAAAATCGTCAGAATATGGAAAGAAAGGCCAAACCAGTATTATTTTATTATTAGAAAACTCATACTGTGGCCTAAACGGTAACTGCGGTAGGGAAAGTAGGTCCAGTTCACTTAACTCAGGCGCAAAAATCTGGACACTTCTACCTCTAGGGGGCGCTATAAGCAAGGTCAACGCGTTTGGCCTTGGAACTCCCGCCTACGAAGGCATATATCAAAAACCTTATATTCACACGTTCAGGGGATCAAGCTGAATCTTGTGGTATAGGCCACGCCCATTTCCGCCTACACTTTTTTCGCTACATCGCGAAAACTGAAAAACCTATTTTAATTAACACTTCCGAAGCCGCAAGTCCAATCGACACCAAACTTGGCACGGATAATCTCTGGACCACGCTGATGAAAGTTTGTAGAGGAAATTGTGATCCGAGAAAAAATGTCACAATTATATGCTAGCAAATGTTTGCGAAAACCCAAATATGGGTCATTTGTTCCCCATGGGGCCCTGATGACACCTGACAAATTTGGTGCACTTCGGCCAAAAGGTGGCGCTATAATCGAAGCTCAAATACCCCATTCATTTCAATGGGATTTTCAACCAAAGAACATTTAGCAGGATAACTATGGCTCACTACATTGCACATTCATAAACCTTACGTCTACGTGTTTGGGGGATGCTGCCAATTACGATGGTATAGGATACGCCTCTAAGCCTCTAAGCCACAAGTCCGATCGACACGAAACTTGGCACGGACCATCTCTGGACCAAGCCGAAGAAAGTTTGTAGAGGGAATTTTGATCCAACAAAAAATGTCCCAATTTCAAGCTAACAAATATTTGCGAAAACGCTAAAAACAGCAAGTATAACATATCTCAGGCTTGGAAAGGCCGATCAACACAAAACTTGAGGACCTTATGTGGCATGCCCCTTTGAGGGGCTGTGCAAAATTTGGTACAGTTAGCCCCTAGTTGGCGCTATTGAAAAAAATCCCATTGACTTACATGCATCTCCATAACCGCAAGTCCGACTGACACCAAATTTGGGGCAATTGTCGCCCATGGGGCCCTGATAACACATGACAATTTTGGTGCAATTCGGCCAAGAGGTGGCACTAAAAGCGAAGCTGAAATCTCTCACTAAATCCCATTAATTCCTATGGCATTTTCAAATGCAGGACATTTTGCCTCAGTTTGGAATGGCAGATCAACACCAAACTTTGGGGTCCTTATGCGGCCCGACCGCGGGGCACCCGGGCCGACTCGCGCGCCCTCCGCGGGGCCAGGGGGGGCGGCTTGCGCCGGGAGGCTTGGACCCCGAATACAACTGCTTGCAGTTCTAGTTATTATTATTATTGGTGTTGTTAAAACTGAATATTATCCCCGCCTCCACTTACTGCTCTTTTTTCCGATCCATACTGAGGTATTCCTGTAAGAAGATAATAAATCATGTCCTCCTTGATCTTTCTCTGTCCATCCACTAACTCCTGTTCAATGGTGACCTGTGATCTTTTCCCAGTGGATGCTGTGAGCAGTTTTTGTCTGGTGTTCTTTGAAAGTGTTCAGTCAGTCTCTTGTCTAGGGTCTCCCAGCTCCTGCACTGATGTCATGTTCAACACAGCTGTCACATGATGTTATACCCCACTTCAGTCATGTGATGAGAACTGAGAACAAACTATCTGCTGATTCAGACCTGAGATTAGAAAAAAGCCCTGGAATGGACTAGAGTGGACCTTGATTAAAATGATAAATTATGCTGTCAAATGTGGCTTGTTTACTGAAAGTATGGTCAAATTTCCAAGATAATCCACTTTGAATGACTTTTGTCTTACATACATAGAGCAGAGGTCAAGCCATGTTTACCACTGGTTTGACTCAACACCACCAGAAGAAGGAGCAGCAAACTGTACAGAGTTAAAACCAAAGATCTTTACTGTTCTAATAAACACAAAAAGGTCCTTACTTGCATGTGTCCTCAGTCACTTTATCAGGATCTGTGCAGGCATAGAATTTGCCCTGGGAAGACAACAAAAGTGTGTTTATGAGGCAGATCGACAAAGGTTATTTACATAACCAAAAACAGTGTTAAGCAACAGTGTGCCAGTATTTTATTTCCTTCTTTTCTCACTTTGAAAAGTTGGACTCCAATGCAGGCAAACATGAAGTCCAGTAGCATGGTGACCAGCACAATATTTCCAATGGTCTTGACAGCAACAAATACACACTGGACCACATGCTACAAAGACAGGGATATTACAAACAGATGATGAATCATGTCAGCTTGAGGCCGTTTTTAAGACTGCATGTATATTCATAGACACTGCATGCCTTGAGTCCCTTGGCTCTGTTGATGGCCCTCAGGGGCCGGAGCACCCTTAACACCCTTAAAATCTTCACCACTGAGATGGCACTGGATCTAGATGATACAAACAAAGCACACCACAACGTTTTTACTCTATGGCAACATAAGGTGTTTGTTTAATGGTGCAATGGCAGATGGCATTGCTTTATCAAATCCAAGAGTCAGCAAGATAAAGAATGCAGCTCTTTGCATGACAAAGTAGGTCAGTCAGTACATCTCTAGACTCCACTTACTCCATGCCCATCGACAGGAGAGATACACTGACCACCAGAAGATCCAATATGTTGAAAGAGTTCCGGCAGAAAGACCCTTTGTGAAGAATGGCACCGTATGTTGTCATCTGAAAAAGAAAATGTGTTATCCATTATGAACACCACAACCTCCTACTGGAGGTATAATGTATAGCTTCTAAACAATTGCATCTCAAACTATTAACACTGCATGAACACTGCAATTATATGATTGTCTGGACCGTTCATGGAATTTGGTGCTTCAGTTTGAATTGAAATTAACTAATAAAAATGTGGGATTAGAAACATTTTATTCAGCACTCAATTTCCCTCATGTTTTAATTTGCAGTGATTGAGAGCAATTATGGATGCAAATTTCTTTAGGTTTGTCATATTTTACTGTTTGTGTTGCTCTGATTTCTATGATTGGTGAACCAAGATGTTGTTACATTATAATATACATGTGAGTGACAAATGAAAGGAAAACCCAACATGAAGAATCTCCAGAACAGCTACCCCACGGCTTGGCATAGATTCTTAATGGAGAGGTGAATTGTTGAAAGAATAGGCTCAGTTGAGTTAGGTTGAGATCGGGTGACTGTAAATATAATACGTGATTCACATTATTTCCATAATCAAACCATTCAGTGCCCTCATCAGCTGTAACAAAGTATCTGGACTCACTTTCTCCACACCTCTTCAGGTCTTTTCTTTAATTTCTCACCAACCTGTATCAACTGTGGCGGCTGTAATTACCTTGAGCACAATTTCCGCTGTGAACACTGAAGTGAAGACTATATCAGCATAGGCCAACACCTAAAAATGTTTTGTAATATTAATAATAATATATACAGTGTATATTTTCCAATCACAGTGTTACATAAGGATTTTAATTACAGTGTGAAAGGCATGCACTGTCACCTGGTTCCTGAAGGACATGGGGTCGATGGGATCCTCAGCAGCCAAAGAAACAGATGACAGTAAGATGAAGAGGAGGATGATGTTGGTGAAAGTAGTTGCATTGATAATACGATGGCAGAGCTTCCGGAACCTGAGATGGTTAAAAGACAAGTTAATTTTCCTAAAAATGACAAAGAAAGAAGCTGTGAAATGCCTCCAGCCAGCATCTGCACCAACCTTTACGTGCTTGATAACAGTCCAACACATCTACATGTTCAGTTAGTCATAGTGCGAAGCGCTATGTAGCGCCACAAAGGGGACACCCTTGTCCAAAGCGCATTGGCAAATTTACAGACACACTGGCAGAGCTCCAGAATCTGCAACGCAGCTGCCTCACACCTCGACGCGCTACATGTGCATGTGCCCGTCCAACGCTGCTTGCAGCTTTAATTTTTTTCATTCTTCCGCCGCTAAAACTGATACTGCAGCCTAGACGGTAACTCCTAGAGAAACTCACAGGGTAGGTACAAACCTGCACACTTCTACCTCTAGGGGGTGCTATTAGCAAAGTCAACACATATGGGCTTGGAACTGCCAGATACATAGGCGCATATCAAAAACCTTATATCCACCCGTTCGGGGGATGCAGCTGAATCTCATGGTATAAGCCAAGCCCATTTCCGCCTAAATGTTTTTTTCACTACATCGCGAAAACTGAAAAACCTAATTAACTCCTCTGAAACCGCAAGTCCGACTGGCACCAAACTTGGCACGGACCATCTCTCGATGAAGCTGATACAGGCTTGTGCTCCCCAGATCAATACGCCTAAAACTGTTCCAATTATAAGCTAAGAAAGGTTTGTGAAAAACCCTAAAAACAGGAAGTGAAGTCATATCTTAGCTTTGGAATGGCCCATCAACACCACATTTGAGTATGTTATATGCCATGACCTCCTGATGGGCTATGCAAACGTTGGTGCAATTAGCCCCTAGGTGGCGCTATTTAACACGAAAAATCCTCTACAACCACAAGTCGGATTGACATGAAAGTTGAGCCCAATTGTTCAGGATGGTCCCCTGACTCCATGGACCAAAGTTCACCCAAATATGGCCATAGACGGCGCTGTTATTGCAGATTAAAATCATTCATACACTGAGCCTAAGTGCTCAAACGGAAGCTAACATCAAATTAACGTTACCACATTTATATATTAAACATGTTGAAGCATTTTAAACCTTGTGTAGTGTAATGTCAATAGATTGATAGTTATTTTTAGTGTTGTATAGTTTCAGGTAACTTACCTCAAGGGTAAGCTGGTAACGACCATAGACTGGTAACAACAGGGCCACAGGCTACCAACCTCCACCATACAGCCCCCGGTGGTTTAGCAAAGAAGCTACCGCTGCTAAAGCAGAGAAGCATATAGCATCATCTTCTTAGTCTGAGCTAACTCGGTCACGTCACGCTAGGCGGGTGAGGTTTCAGCAACCCATCACCTCAGCTCCACCCACGACCTGTCCCTTTGCCCATTTTTAGTTATCCAGGAGTGACGCACAGTGACGTGGTACCAAGATGGCGACGACCGGCTTCGCCCACTTTGGGCTTCAAACCGGGTCTTCAGAAACCTAAAGGTAACGTCACGGACACTACGTCCATTTTTATATACAGGGTATGCTTGTAAACGATGTAGAAATGATTTAGTAGCCCAAATGTTTTAGTGAAAGTGGATATATCTCACAACAATGGAAATGATAGAACAATTAGAATATGTTTATTGCTAAAAACAAAGCTTGTATGACAGGGCTGAGGTGCTGGCAACTGCAAGATGAACATATAATCAGAAAAAAAAATGTTAGAGACGCACAACTCCTGTGGTCTTGCAATGCCATCCTAATAAATTCAAAATTCAAACCCAGCTTTCAGCTACCGGTGATTACACCAGGGGTCAGCTGTCTTTTGTTTTGCTGTGTCTCCTGGGCTCCCTGAACCTGAGACACGCAGCAGAACTCAACTAGTTTGAGGATACATAGTCAAGAACACCCCCTTGAAACTTTGGATGAACAGTCTTCAGGACAGGGCACTAACCTCATGGCCACATATTAGCTCAAATTCTAAAAAGTTCAAATCCAGCTCGGACCAGAATTGCGGAGCACGGACTGGTAGCTGGAGAGGTGCCAGTTCACCTCTTGTGCACTGCCGAAGGAGGCCTTGAGCAAGCCCCTGAACCCCCAACTGCTTGAGGCGCTGTACTGAGTGGCAGCCCCCTCACTCACTTGCTATGGGTCCTGTTTGTGCATGTGTGTCTTATGGACTTGTGTGTAAATAATATCATAATAATAGAGTGAAAACATAGTTTCCCCTTGAAGGATTAATAAAGTATATCTTCTTCTGTTGGAAAGTCTTACCCTCAGACTGAAGATGGTAAGTAAATGCTCTTTATTTGTATAGCGCCTTTCCCTTTTACACTACATCTGCATTCACCATTCACTCACTATGTGCTCAAACAGAAACTAACATTCACACAAGGGACAATTCGGGGGTCAGCATCTTGCCCAAGGACACTTGGACATGGAGGAGCCAGGGATTGAACCGCCAACCTTCCAGTTAACGAGAAAGTAGGGGCTTTCTGCAGCTCAGCCACAAACTGCTGATGATGGTTTGATATAAGGTTAGACCTGCTGTCTGACAAGCATCTGGACATCTTCACATCCAGTAAAATGTATCAATTCATTCAATTACATTTATGGCCCCGGAACAATCATAATATGGGCAAAGGGCTCCTGCTCTACAGGCAAAGGAAAGCAGGAGACCTTCACTGCTTTCCCACTACATGGCAGGTGTGATGGAAACCCTTTGTCTCATCTAATACATGGCCAAGGGAAGTTTCTACTTACTTCTACATTTAGTGGGGACTTGTAGCCAGGTGTAATACCTCTTTGTGGTGACATTAAGGAGACACAACCTGCTAAACTTAGCTTGATCCTCAAATCTTTGCCTCTGCCACCTGTAGCAACTATTGTGCCAGCTAAATTTCCATCTGTGGCAAGGAGGTCCTGCTTTTCAGCCAGTTCAACTGGCTAAGCTGGATCACAGCTGTCATCCAACTTTGTGTAACTATTTTTTTGTATGCCCCAATTTTATTTCGGTGGCAGTGAACCTGATGACTGGAAGAAACTTAGGGATACAGGTTGTGAAATGCAAAATGTTGCAAAATGTGTCCTTTAAAATTATTCTGTATTATTTTTAGAGGTTTTGTGAGACGTTCCTCGGATATTGTGTTGCTTTGAATTTGTGCCTGACTGTCAACTGGGCAATGAAACACTGACGCATCGCATTGTGACAAATGTTAATATTACCTCTAAATTTACACTCAATAACTGCACCCTATTTAACTTCAAATCTCAGTCAAGCCTGGTCGTGTGATTCAGGGATCATGTCATCATGTGAATCTATTGGGTCTCTGTAAATAATATTACATACATAAAAGTGCAATGGGATCATTTCTGTTATGAATTGGTGCTATATAATTAAAATTTAATTAAAGTAAATTCATGATTGAAATTCAGTTTTCTGATGTCTGTATCAGGCTACATTATAATTTTTATAACTTTGTATCCAGAGTGAGCCAACAAAACTTGCGGGAGTGTCTATGCCTAGGCCTTTCTTATCAACTTATCACACGATATATGGACATGACCCATCATTTTTGCTGACCTCAATATTGCCCGTTGTGTTTCCATGTTTGTTTACAGAAGAATATCACCAACATTTCCACAACAGCAGGATTTTCCCCCATTATAAGACTTAGGGCAGAGCGCTAAAATGTAAATGCTCCGTATTTGTATAGCGCCTTTCAAGTCTTTTCGACCACTCAGAGCGCTTTTACACTACATCTGCATTCACCATTCACTCACATTTATACATTGAGCCTAAGTGCTCAAACAGAAACTAAAATTCACACACATTCATAGCCTGGAGGAGCAGGGGATTAAACTGCCAACCTTTGATTACCGGGCTATCTGCTCTACCCCCTGAACCACAACCACTCTGCTAGATGTGAACCTCTGAGCTGCTTTATTTCTAAAAAGTCTTAGCAATTTAGTGACCTCGATTATTGATAAGCTTACTACGCCGGTAGACCCAAACATTTTTTAGCTGAACTAACATAGTATGGTGATAGCTCAAAAAAGGGGGTTAGCAGTTTGGAGAAATTTCACGCTTGATCAAGCCTGATGTTGCCTTACATATAAAATAATGATTTTCTGTCTTTTCCTCACAGCTTCTTCATTTTAAACTGGTATCGGATCAGTCCTGTTGTGACACCTGAGTAAAATGCCATTCTGAATTTGGAGACACTTGTCTCTGCAGCTAATTCTAATGCTAACACTATTGATAGTCTGACATATATTAAACTCTTAATGGCTAATCTGCTCGTGAGATGCCTGCTCCTTTAACTATCTAAACCTGGCATTGAGCCCTTTTTAATGAGCCGAAAGCAACTCCGGTACCTTTTCTAGTCACACAGTCAAGCCACAATAGGTTGAATGCCTTTGGTTGCCAGCAAGAAAGGATGCAGGTCTCACCTGTACCCTGGTGAGCTTGACTAGCATCGCTCACTTCACTGGGTTATTGGAGCTAGGCCCAGTGTCCTCTTCTTGTGTTGCTAACGATGCACTGAGCTTTGGATTGGTTTTACTTCACTGAAGAAAACAAATGTTCATCATTACCTGGCCTAAAGAATACCCCCCAAGACAACAAAAATAACAAAAGAAGTTTTATTAAAGGAAAACTTAAACCAAGGATGTATTACCGCTAACCTAACCAAAGACCAATAAAGGCCTGTACTTGAATGCTAATACCAAACAGGCACTCCGCCTCCATTTACAAACTTGTCCTCCATGCGGGAAGCAACACAACAGCACAATAAAGCAAGCGCTATGCTCCTGAACTATTTCAAAATTAATTAAAGCTTAGTTAAAGTAAGTATGTTAAAGTACGGAGTGTGTAAAAAATCCAAAAATAACCATAAAATTCAAAATAGCCGACTTCCTGTTGTGTTTAGGGCATCACTCCAAGAGGCTTTTTTGCACATCTGGACATGATACACGTGCCACAGAAATTTTGTACATGTAGAAAAACCTGCCATGGGGGCTGCTTTGTTGAAAGTCACTTCCTATTGCCAGTAGGTGGCGCTATGACTATGGGTGAATGTTGTCTTGGACATGTGTTCAGGGCGGGACTCTTAATAAACCTGTAAAATTTGGTACAGATCTGAGCATGTACAGTCGAGTTACAACAACTTCCTGTGTCATGGCGAAGCGTGGAACTTTGCTGCCACGCCACCCCCACCCTGAAGTTTTACAACATGGCTTCATCAATGTATTAAGGGTTTTCTGGGACAGTTTTGAAGTTGATATGTCAAACCTGCCAGGAGTAGTACATTACAGTGGAAAATTTCTCACTTCCTGTTGCCAGCAGGTGGTGCTATGGCTTGGAGTGAATATTGGCATATAGATGTGTTGAGGGCATGACTCTTATTATACATGTAAAATTTGGTGCAGATGTGAGCATGTATACTGAAGTTATAACAACTTCCTGTTTCATGGCGAATCATCGATTTTTGACAGCACGCCACTGGGCAAACTGGTCAACTGGTAATAACCATTTGTAAAACATTTAATCATCAATGGGTTTAGACTGCACAGCAAATGTTTTTTAATAAAAAAGTTGATCAGACTAAATCCCTAGGAGGAGTTCATTAAAGTACGGAGTGTGTAAATCGCCAACAATGACCATTAAATTCAAAATGGCCAACTTCCTGTTGGTTTTAGGCAATGGCTCCAAGAGGCTTTTTTGTGCGTCTGGACATGATACACGTACCACAGAAAATTCGTAGACATAGGCGAGCCATTTTGCCACGCCCATGCGTGAAACCCATGTTTGAGTTTTTGAGCATGTTTAGGACCCCAAACTTGAGGTTACTTTGCAGAAAATTTTTTTTAAAATCCCTTCAGTTTCAATAAGGACCTCACACGGTTCGTGCTCAGGCCCTAATTACCCACCAAACACTTGAAACGTACAAGCCTCTAGTTTGTCACAGCACGGCTCTTAGAAATGCACACTATTGTGCTGAAATCCAATACAAATATATTAGCCCTATGTATGAAATCAGTAGATCAACTATCAACACTAATTACAAATACACCAAGTAATGCTTCTTAATGCATGTTACTAACTGGACTTCTCTCTCCTGTAGTTTTGTGCTTTCTCGTCCCTCTCCTCTCTCCTTCTGTCACTTTCTGCAACCGGCTGAGGCAGATGGCCGCCCACCCTGAGTCACGGTAATGTTCAAGGTTTCCACCTGCTAAAAGGTTTTTCCTTGTCTGTGTGCCAAGTGCTTTCTCATGGTGGGAATTGTTGGGTCTCTCTGTTAATAATATCACAAAGCGTATAGTCTAGACCTGCTCTGTATGAAAAGTGCAATAAGATAACTATGTTGAACCGGTAGTCACCACCATCATACTTGTTCTGAGGTCCAAAGATAAAAAATGAGCTGGCTTCTGGCATTGGCACCGCTTCCTCCTTTAACTGCAGATCTGCCATTGGACGAGGTCTGGGGCTTTCTGGGATCTCAGGGTCCTCCTCTTCATCATCACCTAGCCAACAGAAAGGGAGCAGGATTAGCAGAGGCCTTTCTTACCTCTGAGTTTGGAATAGTATAAGTAACTGTACAGTATTTGGGATTACCAGGAAAGTCTGCTGGAGGGAAAGGGTCTTTGATCTCATTAACGTTAGACTCAAACTCGTCGATTTTAAGCTGCAGATTTCAAAATGATACAGATGAAAGGTAAGAAAGGTAATGTCATATTGTTTATGTTAAATGGTGGTGAATGCTCTTGGATGTCTTACCTTGGCAGTAGTAGGGATGCCCTCTACACCCTTGGCCCTTTGCTCAGCCAACTTCTTTGCCAGATTTGCTTTCTCCTCTGACGCCTTGTCAGGCATGTTGGCCCTGTAAATGAAGAGTGGCTGACTTAAAACATGCGGTATTGTGGGTGAACATAAAAGGAAATCGTCTATTGATATACAGAGTGGCAGAAGTCAGATGGAAGAAGTCAGACGAGACACATCATTCACGTCACACAGGCTGGTGCAATTGCAAGCTCTGAGAGAGTCAAGGTAAGCTTGTTTAAATGTGCATTAGGTTAGGGTTAGGTCTGTAAAATCCTGGAGGAACTGTTTAATGATACAACTATAAGTCAGTAAAAAAAACGTACAAGTACAAAAAAAATCACATCTACATTTGCAGTTTTCACTTACTCCTACAATTTCATCGCAAAAATCTAATTTTGTCTAAATCTGTTTGTTATGGCAGATGACTCAGATCTGGGCTGGTATGCATAAAATCAATCCTAGCCTTTGACTTATGAGTCAAAATCTTAGTAAAACGTTGGACTTTAAAGACTATTGCAAAGTCCAAGTGTGACTCGTGTACTGACTCCTCTTAAAAACAACTATGTCTACCCACAATGCCCTACCTCAAGCACTGAAATTAGCCAACAGTGGACAACCAAAGTGTAGCAGTCATCACAGCTGCATGCACACCTTGTTATGTTTAAAACTACCCATCATTCATGGTGTCAACATTATATATACTTGAATATATTGTAGTATGCCCATAGTTATGTTGACACTATGTTGATAATGTCAATATATACTGTTTGGGATAATATTCATACAAGGCCTAAATTAGAAGTAATTAAAGCTAGGGAAGGTATTTCGGAACCATTTGTTGAAATTGTCTTGACAGCAATCAATAAATCAAAGGCTCTGGACAAAAAGAAAAAATTCTGTATCTATGGCTGTCGCGGGACTAACAGGATAAGCACACCCAATCATTTCCTTTGACCTGAATGAATGTGACATATGGCTGTAGTGATACACCTAGAACTAATTGTCCAACCTAGGTTGTTTTAAGTAAGATTTGTGAGACTGTGAGTTTTTTCATCCTTTTGAAATTCACCAAATGACAAATTTTCATTCTGTAGCCATATACGATCTAAGTCTAAGATCTTTACTGTGGCTATTCAAAGAAGGCAAAATAAATTGTTCTTGTAGGAGAAGTTGGAGTGGTGTAAAGCACCCCACCACTGGACGATGGGGCAGTAGAAATGTAGACATGTGCTATTCATAGTGGTGTGTGAGATTGCAAGTCTGTATTAAACGATGGGCCTTGATGAACAGGATATGTTTCACTGGGAACATTTAGGGAGACTTACCTGAGTGCTTTCTTGCGTTTTATCTCCTCTGCCTTCTCTTTCTGTGCCAAAGTCAGAGACTCAGCCTCTGCCAAATTATCAACAGCAATGGCCAGGAAGACATTCAGAAGGATGACTGATGACAAGGCAGTCAAAGGTTATGACAGGGATTTGATTCGGTCTGCGATTGTGGTTAGGACACACACACAAGCACACACGCGCACACACTCTGTAAGGATACAATTTCCACAGACAAAGAGGATGATGAAGTAGATGCTGACTAGGATCCCAGGCATGCTGGGTCCTCCATGAGCCATGATGCCATCATACATGACAGCATTCCAGTCCTCACCTGTCAGGATCTTAACACATATCATTCACACATCATCATTATCAACATCACCTTTACTGTCTGTACCTCTGTGTGTATATTATGTTGGCTGCCTCCCTCCCCTCTCCCTCTCTCTCCTTCCATCCCCCTCCCTGTTTCTCTCTGTTCCTCTCTCTCCCTCTCTCTCCACCCCCAACCGGTCGAGGCAGATGGCCGCCCACCCTGAGCCATGGTTCTGCTCGAGGTTTTTCTGCCTCTTAAAAGGAGGTTTTCCTTGCCTCTGTCGCCTAGTGCTTGCTCTTGGTGGGAACTGTTGGGCTTCTGTAAATATCATCACAGAGTATGGTCTAGACCTGCTCTTTTATGAAAAGCGCTCAGAGATAACTGTTGTTGTGATTTGGCACATCATTTCAACTTTTTTATAACAATTTCTACCATCATTTAACAATATTTAAGAGTAATGTTACTGGTAGTCACTTTTACCATCACTACTCCATAGTAGTGGCTTCTGATGCTAATTTGAAAATTGATTATTTTCACAGACTCGAAACTTCAAATCTCGTTCATTAAAATGAACTACTCTTTTTTTTTTATTCATTTTGTTCATTTTGTTCATTTGAACTAGGCTGGGTATTGCAGCACTGCAGCCCTATAGTGGGCGATGTAAAAAAAAGCGCAGTTCGCAAACAGGGAAGGCTACTTGCCTTGCTTTAATCGACAAAGTATAATGCACAAATTCAGCTCTTGATCCTTCTCTGTCATCTTTCTATAAAGCCCCACGGGGCCACAACCAAATTCAAACCATGGAAAAAACACACAAATATGTTGTCAATATGCAATCGCCACTACTCCAGCTAAATCTGTCACAATCTTTCCTGAGTATACAACCAGATCAGCCATATACATGTATATATTTATAATTACTATCTTTATATCTCTAAAGTGCTCATTCATACTGTAGCCTAACGTCCCTATCCATGAGTAAAATCTATATATTAACATCAGATTTGTGGGGAATATATTGAAGTAATAAGCTTAACACACTAGATGAATAAAATCCACTCTTATTAAAATTCAGCCAATTTAATAATAATGTGGATAAAACCTTCAAGTTCTTAAAAGAACTCCAGCACAGAGAGAGGAACAAACAAATATTAACACATTATATAAATGCAGGTCTGGATGTAGAATGGGCCACATCAGGTCCGAATTCTGCTGACAGAGATTAACAAACATGAGCACATCGCTCTCAAACACTGCAGGTTGTTCACTAGTCAAGAGCTGTGGAACAACAGCACGGCTCTGTTGATAAATAAAAAGGAAAAGTTACTGTAGTGGGACAACAGTATGGATTTGTGCATTTTATATTAAATAAATTTGGAGCTACTCCAAATTCCTCTTTTTCTCTCCCAGAGATGAACAGGGGGGTTAAAGATCAACTTTCAACAGACTGCAGCAGAGACCCCAACGGAAGGGGGGTGGAAAAGTTGCTTTCTCTAAGTGCTATTCTTGAGCAGTTGATCGTAAAACTGGCACCCGTTTTTTTGATTCCGAAGCTGAAGCCAGGATCTGGCAGCTAGCGTGGGACCCGTGCAACAGGCCAAAGCAGGCCGTCGACAAGCCGTAAGACCTAACAAACATTCTGTGGTCGGGGATGTCCCGTATATTAATATTTCCTTTTAACTCCTAAACTCATAGCTTACTTTCATTAGTTCTCCTCTGCCGTATGAGTCAAATGCTTCCCACAACCTCCATTTCTCATTGTTCAGCCATTGTTTATTTTCCCTGCCAAGAGAATTGACCCTTTAGATATGAGACTGACTGATCACTAGTAATAATTGTATAATTATTAAAAGCTACCTAGAGGTCCGGAGACTCTAGGATTATAACAACTCCGGTGGTTCCCCCGAAACGAGGAATATTTTTTTGATTTTATGAATACTAAAATTCATAATTTGGCATTAATTCTCATAAATTTATTAAAATTCATAACTAATTTAGCCATGTTACATTACGTTACATTTTCTGGCGGATCCAGATCAGATGTTAGCTGTAAACACACCACAGGGATAACGCTAACGTTGCTATGTGGCTGTTTTTTAATGTTTTAATTACTGGGTCCGTTTGTTTTGGATTGGAGACGACTTCTGAGGTAATTCAGCTCCCAGTAGAACCCTGCCAGGGCTATAAAAACTATTGAACAACATCGCTGCGCTGTAATAACCCATGCTTTATTAAATGTCATATAATAAACCAAATAGATATATAATGTTAGACCAGTGACTGTTACCTGACAACCTCTCATTCTCCGGCGCTGGCAGTAACTCAGCCTGCTCAATGAACGAAAGCCTGAGGAGGAGCCATGTGAGTGATGAACGATTAGTTCGTTCCTGCTCTACAGTAGCCGAGATGTCACAAACACGTGACAAATGAAAGACTCAAACCCAGAGACCCAGTTATGAGTTGTGAACTAATCAATACTGTTTCCTGTGCTGACGGAGCCCATGCAGCTGCCGTCTGACGAGTGAACGTAAGAGGCCAAGACTATTCACGCATGCGTGAAAATTAACGAATTACTCCCTCAAACTACTTGTTCCGCCTGAGTCATATACAAGATTAGGTCAAATAAACGAAACGTTCTTTGAACGACACAACACTATGGAGGGGTGAAAATGTAGGAACTGTAACAATTCAGTTGTATAATTGCAAGATTAATGAATTTACTCTGACACAGAATACAACAGTTGATTGATTGACGGTTCTACCATTAGCAGCTGGGGCAACAAAATTCTAATCTTTATCAATGAACCAGATTTTCTTAAAAAGCAGTACCTAATCTGTATTCCTGATAATTCGACCAGGACAGTTTGGGGCCCATTCAAACTGCCTCAGAGGTGCTCCAAATAGCCCACAGTCAACTCACACATTATGGTTACTTTGAACAGTGGATGCCAGAAAAGCCCCTTTTGTACCTGGAACACTGTGATGAGGGCCTGTGGGAAGCTGTCAAAGGTGCTGCGCGGTTTGGGTTGGTTTGGGAAGTTGAACTTCCCTCCAAACACCTGCATACCCAGCAGGGAGAAGATGACAATGAAAAGGAAGAGCAGCAGCAGCAAGCAGGCAATGGAACGGACCGAGTTTAAGAGGGAAACCACCAGATTGCTGAGAGATGTCCAGTACCTAGGAAACACAACATAAGTTGAGAAAATCATCAGTTATTGCACCAGATGTGTTCAATCATAAAATGTGGCTCCACCAGAGGATTTCTAACTTATAACGGAATTTATATTTCTTTTGAAATGGCATAGTTTGTCCAGCAGAGAGCACTGAACGGTCAAATGTTCGTCTCACAACATACACCATATTGCCAAAGGTTTGACACCCCTCTGAATCATGACCAAATCCATGACAACCCAGAGTTGAGACCAGGAGGCAGAGCCGCAGTTTAACACACTTCTCTGCCCTTCTTTTTCAGCAGTTACCCACCCAAAACCCTACGCAGAGTCGCAGTCTAACACACTTCTCTGCTCCTCCATTTCAGGAGTTACTTAGTGAAAATCCTATAGTGACGGTGCCTGTCCCCCGACCATCGAAATTATTTAAAAAGGTAAACAGAAGAGGAGCTGTGCATAAAAACCTCATAAAAATTAAAACCACAAGAGCAATAGTGCAAACGAATAGGAGAGTTAAATGTGGACTCTTAAACATCAGTACTAGGGTGTCAAGCAGGAACATAGGAGCAGAAGGTGACTCGCAACCACAGATCCAACTCCACAGCTCCAGAGCCAGAAACACCTGCAGGAAGTAATAAGGAGGAGAGAGGAGAAGGACGAGAAAGCACAAGACTACGGGAAAGGGAAGAAGTCGAGTTAGTAACATGCATTAATGGGATGAGGTTGCATACAGAGGGAGAGAAAGAAGAGGAGAGAGGAGCTCAGTGCATCATGGGAAGTCCCACGGCAGTCTAGGCCTATAGCAGCATAACTAAGGGATGGTTCGGGACTCACCTGATCACCACCTTATCAAAGAGGAAAGTCTTAAGCCTACTCTTAAATGTGGAGATGGTGTCTGCCTCCTGAACCCAAACTGGAACCTGGTTCCACATGAGAGGATCTTGATAGCTGAAAGCTCTGGCTCCCGTTCTACTTTTGGAGACTCTAGGAACCACAAGTAACCCTGCATTCTGGGAGCACAGTGCTCTGGTGGGGTAGTAAGGTACTATGAGCTCTTTAAGATGGTGCCTGACCATTAAGAGCTTTGTATGTGAGAAGATCTGTGAAGAGGACGTGAGCCACCTCTTCCAAAGGCAGAAGATCAGGAAGGCTCCTGGACCTGATGGTGTCTCACCATTGTGCCTGAAAATCTGTGCGGACCAGCTGGCCCCCATCTTCACTCAGATCTTCAACAAATCACTGGAGCTGTTTGAAGTTCCCTCCTGCTTCAAACGCTCTGGTCCCAGAAAACCCCTCCATCTCTGGACTAAATGACTACAGGCCTGTCGCCCTGACATCTGTAGTCATAAAGTCCATTGAAAGACTGGTGTTGGTCCACCTGAAGGACATTACAGGCCCCTTGCTGGACCCCCTGCAGTTTGCCTACAGGGCTAACAGGTCAGTGGATGATGCTGTCAACTTGGGTCTGTATCACATCCTGCAACACCTCGATTCTCCAGGGACATATGCTAGGATCCTGTTCGTGGATTTCAGCTCGGCGTTCATCACCATCATCCCGGACATCCTCAGCACCAAACTCACCCAGCTCACTGTGCCAGCCTCCACCTGTCAGTGGATCACAGACTTCCTGACTGACAGGAGTCAGCAGTTCGCTGACGACACAACGGTCATCGGCCTCATCTGGGACGGTGACAAGTCGGCCTACAGACGGGAGGTTGATCAGCTGGCTCTCTGGTGCGGTCAGAACAACCTGGAGCTTAACATGCTCAAAACTGTGGAGATGACCATGGACTTCAGGAGGAGCCCCCCCACTCTGCCCCCCATCACCATACTCAATAGCCCTGTGTCTGCTGTGGAATCCTTCAGGTTTCTGGGATCCACTATATCCCAGGACCTGAAGTGGGAGCCCAACACTGACACCATTATCAAGAAGGCCCAGCAGAGGATGCACTTCCTGCGTCAGCTCAGGAAGCTCAACCTGCCTAAGGAGCTGCTGATCCAGTTCTACACAGCCATCATCCAGTCTGTTCTCTGCACCTCCATCACTGTCTGGTTTGGATCTGCCACGGCTGTGGCTCAGGAGATAGAGCGGGTTGGCCGTTAATCGGAAGGTCGGCGGTTCAATCCCTGGCTCCCCCTGGTTGCGTGTCGAAGTGTCCTTGGGCAAGATACTGAACCTCGAATTGCCCCTGGTGGCTATTCCGCCAGTGTATGAGTGAGTGTGAATGTTAGTTTCCGTTTGAGCACTTAGGCTCAGTGTATGAATGTGTGTGACTGGTGAATGCAGATGTAGTGTAAAAGTGGTCGAAAAGACTAGAAAGGCGCTATATAAGTACGGAGCATTTACATTTAAAAAAAGGACAGGAGCAGACTACAACGGACAGTCAGAAAAAATAATCGGTGCCAACCTGCCCTCCATTCAGGACTTATACATTTCCAGAACATATCCATCTCACCCCGGACAAAACTTGTTCCAGCTCCTCCCCGCTACAGAGCACTGTACGCCAAAACCAACAGACTCAGGAACAGTTTCTTCCCACAAGCCATCACTCTGATGAACAGAGTGAACTGATTTCTGACTTACATTGTCAGGAAAGATTCCTGTGCAATAACCCAGTAACTCTGTCTCTAATCAGCACCTGTTTACTGGTTTCCATTTATTATTCACCATTCACCATTCACCATTCTCTATTTCAGTGCTGTTCATACTATGTTCATACTATGTCATATTGTATATACTGTATACCAATACCCTCAGGTCATGAGGTCATAGGTCTTATTTATTTTTTCCAGCATCCTTTGCACTATGCTCCATCACCATGTGTACATGTTTACATGTATATCATATCCACCTTCAACATGTACATAATGAGAATAGTTTACTCTTGCATCCTTTGCATTATGCTCCATCACACTGTGTACATGTTTACATGTATATCATATCCACCTTCAACATGTACATAATGAGAATAGTTTACTCTTGCATCCTTTGCACTCTGATTACTGCACTATTTGTCAATATGTCTATATTGTTTTGTTCATAGTGTGTATATTAGTGTTGTCTATTCTGTAGTTTGTGTCTGATTTTTTATTATTATATTATTATTGTATAAGTAAGCACATCGTGAGCAATGTACAATCCTGAGTCAAATTCCTCGTATGTGTACACATACGTGGCAAAACTGATTCTGATTCTGAATAAGGATTTTAAATTCTATTCTGGATTTTACTGGAAGCCAATGCAGAGAAGCTAAGACAAAAGAAATATGATCTCTTTTCCTGGTTCCTGTCAGAACACGTGCTTGATCGATAGATATAACTGAGTATCGTGCATAACAATGAAAGCTTATGGAGTGTTTCCTGATAATATTGCCTAAAGGAAGCATATATAAAGTGAAGAGGACTGGTCCGAGCACAGATCCTTGTGGAACTCCCTGACTAACTTTGGCATTCATGGAGGACTCATCGTTAACATGTACAAACTGAAATTGATCTGATCAATAGGACTTAAACCAGCTTAGAGCGGTTCCTTTAATGCCAATGAAATGTTCCAGTCTCTGCAATAGGATCTGATGGTCAATGGTATCAAATGCAGCACTAAGATCTAATAAAACCAGTACAGAGACAAGTCCTTTGTCTGATGCAATAAGGAGGTCGTTAGTAATTTTCACCAGTGCTGTCTCTGTGCTATGATGAACTCTAAATCCTGACTGAAAATCCTCAAATAAACTATTGTTCTGTAGAAAGTCACACAGCTGCTTGGCGACTGCTTTCTCAAGGATCTTAGAGAGAAATGGAGGTTAGATATAGGTCTATAGTTGGCTATTAAAAAAATAAATCAGAAGAGGTTTAATTACAGCTACTTTAAACATAACCTGTTAATAAAGACAGATTGATCATATCTAGTATAGAAGTGCTGACTAAGGGTAAAATTTCTTTAAGCAGCCTAGTTGGGATGGGGTATAAGAGGCAGGTTGATGGTTTAGATGAAGAAATTATTGAAGTTAGTTGGTAAAGATTGAGGGAAGCAAAGCAGTCTAAACATATATCTCGTTCTACAGCCGTTTCTAAGGTTTCTGAGTTTAGAGATAAGTCGGTGCCAGTTGAGGGTAAGTCTGGGTAAATTTTGTCTCTAATAGTTAGAATTTTATCATTAAAGAAGCTCATGAAGTCGTAACTACTGAGAGCTATGGGAATACTTGGCTCAATAGAGCTGTGACTCTGTCAGCCTGGCTACAGTGCTGAAAAGAAACCTGGGGTTGTTCCCATTTTCCTCTGTTAATGACAAAGTATTGTGCTGATCTAGCATTACGGCGGGCCTTCCCGTTTTAAGACTATCTTGCCAAATTAAACGAGAATTTTCCAGTTTGGTGGAATGCCAATGCCGTTTCCACGATATTTGCTTTAATTTGCGAGTTTCAGTATTATACCATGGAGCTAACAGTCTTTGTTTTATCATTTTCTTTTTTAGAGGGGCTACAGAGTCAAGTGTCATTCACAGCGAGCCTGCTGCACTATCAACAAGATGATTTGGGAGGGACTGAAATTAGCATAGGAGTTACTTTGACTTGATAATGAATAAAAGCTTATGGAATCACATCCTTGAATTTAGCTACAGCACTATCATCTTGTATGGAAATCTTTGCCTAATGGCGTGTAGTTCAGCAATACAAATTCAGAAGTTATCAAATAGTGGCCAGATAAAAAGGGGTTCTGTGGGAACACTATTAAATGTTCAATTTCAATACCATACAGCAGAACAAGGTCGAGGGTGTGGTTAAAACAGTGAGTCGGTTCATGAACACTCTGAGAGAAGCCCATTGAATCTAAATTCTCAGTGTCCACATGAATATTAAAATTCCCTACAATAATAACTTTGTGCTTGGTACACTATAACAAATAGAAGTGGTTGCATTGACTTCCATCTTTCAGCTGGTTTGTCAACCGCTAATAAACACTAAAGAAGAAGAAAAATAGAACACTTCTTCTTTGTTGTCGTGATAGGTGGCTGTTGTCTATTCACTGGCGCCCCCTCAGTGAGTGAGTTTGTTAGCTAGCTAACGAGCTGATGTTATGGACAAAGTTTTTTAATCGGAGAGGTAAACTGCACTGGCCATTCACAGAGAGTAGCAGCATCAGACAGTGAACCCACGGACAAGTGTTTCAGGTTTGTGAGTCTGCAGCTGTAACACTTGAGTTTAAGTGACTATTGCTGGCTAGTTAGATGTTATTAGGTGATATTATCTCACCATTAGAGATGTTCAGCTGATTCTGAGGATTCCAAGGCTTGTTTCCCTCCTGTGAACCACACAGTTTAACTATATTGTGCCTGAGCTTGTATAAAATGATCATCTCAGGGCGTTTTACAGCTAATCTCAGCACATTAGTGGGATAAGAAGAGAGAATAATTGAGAAATATGGCGATAAAGATTAGAAAGACATGAGAGAGTGGGATTAAGTATGTGGACATTACCTCCTGATGACAAATATACCAAGTAGCCTATCTCTCAGTCTGGTTCTTGTGCTCACAATTAACTTTTCCACCATATTCAAAAAAAATTTGAGATTTGAGATGTTCTGTTCGAATGTAACAAAAGTAATAATATGCTAATTTAGTGAATATCACTGTCCAATCACATCACAAATCTCATATCAACCGTCAGGTTAGGGTTAACCCCTCTCCTAACCCTCTTTGGCTTTCATTGCACATCTAGCCATCCATCCATCCATTGTCAACTGCTTATCCTGCATACAGGGTCGCGGGGGGCTGGAGCCAATCCCAGCTGACATCGGACGAAAGGCGGGGTACACCATGGACAGGTCGCCAGTCCATCACAGGGCGACACATAAACAAACAACCACTCACACTCACATCCACAACTAAGGACAATTTTGGAGACTTCATTGCACACATGAGACCAAAATTATTAGTATTAGCAAGTTATCATGGTGTTTCGGCTTCAGTCTAAAAGTGCTGCTATAAGTTGTACACGCCACCAGATGTAACTGTGTTTGCTTAGCTTAAAGCCCCAAAGCTACATAATGCTTCATCCAGTCATCAATACTCGCTAGCTAATATTAGCCGATTTGACTGTATTTGAGGGACTATTTTGTCATATAGATAAGTCAGCTAGGGGAGAGGAAGGGACAGCAGGTGGATTAACTGCAGTTAGACATGATACATGTGCCACAGAAATTACATACATGTAGGTGAAATGTACCACGGGGGGCTGCTTCGTTAAAGGTCATTTCCTGTTGCCAGCAGGTGGCGCTATGACTACTGGTGAATGTTGGCATGTACATGTATTCAGGCGGGACGTAAACGTGCAAAATTTCGTGCAGATCTGCGCGTGTACAGTCAAGTTACAACAACTTCCTGTGTCATGGCGAAGCCTGTAACTTCGCCACCGCCACGCCGTTTACTGAGACACAATGGGACAGTTTTGAAGTTGATATGGCCAACCCACTAGGAGTAGTCAGTAGTAGTAAAACGTGTCATTTCCTGTTGCCAGCAGGTGGCGCTATGACTGAATATTGGCATATGGATGTGTTCAGGGCATATCATATATCATATATGTCAAATTTGGTACAGATGTGAGCATGTACACTGAAGTTTTAACAACTTCCTGTTTTGTCGAATGTTTTGTCAAATCATCCACTCACCATTTGCACAACTTGTAATCGTCAAAGTGTTTAGAGAGCACATCGAAGCACATTGAAGTCGATCGGACTAATTCACTAGGAGGAGTTTGTTGAAGTACAAAGTGTGTAAATTTTTTGTACACCCAGACATGATACAGGTACCACAGAAATTTTGTACACATAGGTAAAACCTTGTCTGGGGGCTGTTCTGTAGGGGGTGCTAGCGAGCCATTTTTCCATGCCCATGCGCGAAACCCATAAAATAAGAAATTTTTGCCCAGTCTGAATTATGTGCAAAGTTTGGTGAGTTTTCGAGTATGTTTAGGCCCCCAACATTGAGGTTACTTTGCAGGAGGAAAAAATTAATTTTAATTTAATAATAATTTTAATAAGGACCTCGCACAGTTCCCTAAAAACAAATCCCTTCAGTTTCCAGAGGGACCTCACACGTTTCGTGCTCAGGCCCTATTAAAAACCAGAATGATTACTATGATTACAACACAAAGACACAGAATGGATCTACTGCTTCGCAGTTTGAACCCTAATTATTGTGTAATTTAAGCCTCATGCAGGTAGGTGTACACCGTGCTTTAAGAGAGCTGAAGGATCAATTATCAAACAGCAAAACCTAAAAGAATAAGATGATATCTACCATTCAAGGGGGAAACACAACATTTTCAATAAAGATTGATGACAAAAAGTAAAGAAGCCGGTCAGGTCAGTGATTTCTACTACAAAGTGCACATAACAGCTATGCTTAATGAAGACTATCTCACCTGGTGACTTTGAGCAGGCGAAGCAGGCGTATGCAGCGCAGCACAGAGATGCCCATGACTGACATGACGCCCATGCGGACTAGGATGAGCTCCGTAATGCCAGTGGACACCACAAAGCAGTCAAAGCGATTGAAGAGAGATATGAAGTAAGACGGCAAGCCTAGAGCATACATCTTCATGAACATCTCGAGGGCAAACATAGACAGCAGCAGCTTATTGGCATTGTCTGGAGTTGGTGGATGTGTTTGGGCCAGCAGTATGCAGAGGAAGACAAGAGACAGAAGGAGGTACAGAAAAACACAAATGGAGAGAGTTATTCAGATGTTTTAAGATTATACAAGTAATCATAAAATATGGAGTGTGCCACATGAATCATTTACATTACATATACATTTTCAGTGGTTAATTATAAGTATTTGTTTCCTGCAGACTATCTTCTTTCTCTGATAGTAAAGACATTAATTTGAATTTGTAGACTTGCCAGACAAGACAAGAACTCCTAAGCCCTGAGATGATCATGGCATCGGGGTAGTTAATTTATCATTATACAACACAAGGTTGTACGACTGAATGAAAGTTTTAAGGAGCTGCAGGCTGCAGCAGCTGCATGTGAGACTGCAGAGCCCATATCTTCATAGAGGCCGGCTCCAACATACCAGAACAAGGATAAGCCAGACACGAGCCGACAGTGTTACGAGCCGACAGAGCGCAAGACTCCGGCCAGATGAGACGAGAGGAACTGCGTTTCCTTCTAAATGTGAAAATGATATTATCATTAGAGCCTGACCGATTTATTGTTATGCCGATATTTTTGGCCGATATGAGCTAATAATAGATAATAAAGATAAATTGGTATCTGCGTTTATAACGGCCGATTTATGAGCTCCCCTGTTGATAACACTGCCCACCACAAAACAAAAGAATCACATGACTGGAGTCTACCGGAGTGTGCAGGGGGCTATGTTCCTGGTAAATTGGTCATTTGTCATGTTAAATACATGACTTGAATAATAATAATAATAATAATAACCCTCCTCACTTCTCCTCTCCTGAAAACATTCATCACCATACTTACGAACCTCTTGTTTGTCATTGTCTCTTCCTGGCTTCCTACCAGGTTACAACAGTATGTTTAATGTTACAATAGTTGAGTGGTGAAGGGTATGGTTTTGACAGACTTGATTGTAGATTTATTTCTGAAACAGTGTGGCAGTTCTGGTGAACGGTCCTATAATTTCTCCGTAGTTCAGCACTTCTAAATATTTTTGATGTGTGACCCTTACATCTCACTGGAACGTTAGGCACATCCAGTGTATGTCCCCCCTCTACATGAAATAGTCACATGAACCACTCTTCATGGATCCTGGGTTGCACCTGGGAGCACGGACTCTGAGAAGGAGCCCACACATCCATAGAAGCCCTGGATACCGGCTTGTCCGGACCCGCCCTACTCTGTTTCTGATTGGTTAGTAGCATGACACTCCTGATTTTACGCATGATCCATGATGATACAGAAATATAAAAATTAATGACAAAAAGCATACTGTCAATATTTTAGAGACCCTCCAAAATTTCACAAATCATGTTTTTAGGGGAGTTCATCTCTTATTCCCCCTCTCTCCCCCGTAGCTTGCATCCTGTCCTCACATCTGGGTCATTCCAGCATACTGTAGCTATTTCTGCTAGAGTTTCCCAAAGCAGTTTTTCAGGTGTGCTATCCCAAGTACTTAGTGCAATCTTATGCAGGATGGGCAGGTACATACGGTTTCCACATATTCGGGATGCACAGAATGAAAAAAAAAAACTGCCTCCTCCATTGTATTTGCACCTTTTGTCATCCACGCAATAATTCTTAGTTAATCATACATAACAGGTACTAAATAACACATGCAATATTTTAGAATGCACACGCACTTTTGTAGTCTTTTTGTAGTCTTTATCCGGGGTGTTAGTAAATAGGGGTGCAACAACTAATTGTTGCCAACAAATTTAATAATTAATTTGTTCATTACGTCATCGGGACGTAACGTCAGTGTCAGCTAAAACAACACAACATCAGGTCATCTGGTATTAACAACTTCATGACCTAAAACCTCCAAAGTGTGGCAGCATTTCACTCTTCTCTCAGCAACAAAGGTTGCTAACTGCAGCATGTGAAAGCTAGCTTCACGCTAAAGCCATGTTACTTCAAGTTATGAGCTGTAATGTTTTCCATACAGTTTCCCGTGGTCAATTAATTGATTGTTAATGGTGTTGTTATCATTGGTCTTGTAAATTCGGCAAATCCAATGCATGACGTTATTTCTTTCTTTGTATAAATATAGTGTCAGTTTGTCCCGGTGTGTTGAGGTACCGGCATGTAAGCTGCTCCTTATTTCTTACTGTCTATGCCTGTTTGGTGGATTTCAGCGGAACTTTCTGTTGCTGCAGCCTTTCTAGTCTTTTTGACCACTCAAAGTGCTTTTACACTACATCTGCATTCACCATTCACACACTGAGCCTAAGTGCACAGAAACTAACATTGACACACTTGATGTACTTTTGAAAGCAGTATTCATTTTACTGTCTTGACTGTTAACCACATGCCTTGAACAACTTCAAGTTTAATAAAAAAATTGATAGCTAAGTGAGATGCATTGTGTAATTTTGCAATTTGTAATAGTCGATTATTCGTTTCAATAATTGATACAATAATCGACTATCAAAATAATCGTTAGTTGCAGCCCTGTTAGTAAATCCGGTCCATTGTGTTTTATTTGAAAATTGACTGGATTCTCTGACTTCCTGCCCGGTTCATCTGCTCTGTGCTGCTTGATGCGGTTTCCGCCAAAAATAGACGGGCAGTGAAAATTGAACTTTAGCTAAACTTGAAAAAAAAAAAAGGAAATCAAATCTTAATCGCAATATCTAGCAGAAAAATTGCAATTACATTTTACTAGTAGTCCTTAACTAGGTACTGTGCATGTGCTACTCCCAACAAAGATCAAAGAAAAGTGAGATGCTTTACTCTGTAGCTAAAACAGAGCACACAGGGTGAAAAAGGTGCTGCAGCATTGTGAAATATGGTATTTTGGAAAATTAAATCATGTAAATGTGCAGATCTGGTGGCGCGGTACTACTGCGACTCAGCAACGTGAGGTCTTTGAAAACAAAAATCGACTGCCTGCTACGAGTACCGTGAGTCATGAATTATGGTGTTCACTGAGACGTGGCTGTGCCCCGTTGTTCCTGACTCATTGTGAGAGGTGGAGGTTTTTTCTCTCATTCGTTCCGATAGGAGTGAGGCGTCGGGGAAAGCCGGGGGGGCATATGTGTTTTTATTAAAGAGATGGTGCAGGCAACATACACTGCGCAAAATTATTTGCAATCCCGATGTTGAACTAATGTGCATGAGCCTAAGACCCTTATATCTGCCCAGGGAGTTTGGCAACATCATCCTCTGCAGTGTGTATGTCCCTCCCAGCAGGAACGCTGACTGTGTACATGTAGGAGGCCCCCGATTATTATTATTTTTTAAATAAATTTTAATAATTAATTAATTACTAATGTCATTATATTAGTTTCTTGAGTTTCTGATTTAAAATTTAAAATATGTACAGTAACTTCAAAAAAGAGCTGCAAAAGAAAAATATTATGTCGGCATGTCAGTCCAGTGACGTTATCACGCAACACCCCGTTAGCGCCGACAGTTGGTGGCAGTTTAGTGCACCTTTAGGAAGCAGCGGCAACCTTCCTACGCTATAGCTAAACAGCTATCATTGAGACACTTTAAAAAAAAAACACGTGTAGACCATGTCATACACGAGGAGGAGGAGGATGGTCGTGAGACACTTAGTGGCTCTGGGAATGACGGTGAAACTGCCACATTTTCATTAAAGTCATGCTAGTGTTAATGTTAGCATGAAGACTGACGCTGCACTCCATCGCCACAGACCGCCACCAGCATCCAAAGAGACAACCGCGACGCCATTGGATCTATCGGCATTGGAGGAACCTGCCACTCAGCCAAAGCTGTCAACATTTCCGGCTACTGTCATAAGAGGAAAACCACGCTCATTCAACAGCAACTGGTATGAGAAATTCAAATGGATTGAATACAGCAAAGAACGGGACGCAGTGTTTTGCAAGGCGTGTAAACATTTTCCGGAGATCCACACAGAGTTTACTTTTATTAATGATGGCTACAAGAACTGGAAACATCTCAGAGAAGCCTGCGACAAACATGAAGCAAGCAAGCCCCATGCTGTGGTGCTAACTAAGCAAAAATCATACATGGTCAGTCATGCACCGCAAAGCCGCGGGACAGTTGTGAACCAGCTGCATGGTGACACCCATCATTTGTGGAGCAAAACAGGGAGCATGTTAAAGTTGTGTTGGACATTGCCATGTTATTTATTATGTTAATAAAGGTAATTTCTTAGAGCTCTTCAAGTTCATGTCAAAATATGCTCCAGAAATTGAAAATAGACTGAACAAGCTGCCCCGAAATGCCACCTTCATGAGCTACCACATCCAGGATGAGCTGCTTGAAGCTGCAGCATCGATCCTACTCTGTAAAATAAAGACTGAACTGCATGGGCAATATTTTGCCATACTTGCGGATGAGTATAAGGATTTAGCTAAACGTGAGCTGGTTGCAGTGTGTGTGCGATTCATACATGGAGGAATCATCAAAGAGCGGGCGGTGGGCTTTGTTGAGGCCTCAGATCTATCAGCGCAAGGGATATCACTGAAAATCCTGGAGGTTCTTCAACCACTCGAACTGGATCCTGCTCTCTGCGTTGGGTTCTGTTTCTGTGTCATGTCGAGGCACAGTTTATTTTGAAAGAAACATTTCCTAAAGCCATCTATGTGCATTGCAACTCTCATCGGCTAAACTTAGTGCTTTGCATTGCCGCTAAAGCATTTTTTTGACACTGTGAATCAAATACACAGCTTCTTCACCGGAGCCCATCGGCACTCTCGGTTGGTGGAGGTACAAAGGGAGATGCATCCCAATCGCAAGGTTATGGAGCTGGAGCGTTCGTGTGATACCAGATGGAGCTCAAAATCAGGGTCAGTGCATAAGATTTTGCAGTTGCTTGATGTACTACTGGAGACTCTGGCTGGATTTTCCGTAACTAGTGGACAAAGTAAAATCGAAGCAGACCAGCTGTTGCAACAGGTGCAAACAAAAAAGTTTGTTTTCATGCTTTTAACGTTTTGCAAACAGTTTGAAACAGCAATTTTGCCACCAAGGGGCTGTAGAGCTCAACGCTGTGTATGACGGACTGTATTTCACTTATTGAAACACTTAGAGCTACATATGCAACTTTCCGAGAGGATTTGAAGGGTGACTTTGTTGAAGTGCTCAGGCTGACAGAAGAGCTGATGGAAAAGCACGAGATAGCTAACTGGGACGTCGTTGCTTCTCGTGAACGCAAGCTGCCTTCAAAGTTTCATGACTCTGTTCAGTTCAATTCAGTTTTATTTATATAGCGCCAAATCACAACAACAGTTATCTACAGCGCTTTTCATAAAAAAGCAGGTCTAGACCGTACTCTATGATGCTATTTACAGAAGCCCAACAGTTCCCTTGGTGACAGAGGCAAGGAAAAACTTCCTTTTAAGAGGCAGAAACCTCGAGCAGAACCATGGCTCAGGGTGGGCGGCCATCTGCCTCGACCGGTTGGGGGTGAAGGAGAGAGAGGGAGAGAGAGAGAGAGAGAGAGAGAGAGAGGCAGTCCTGCAGTCACAGATCCAGACTCCACAGCTCCAGAGCCAGAAAACCTGCAGGAAGTGATAGGAGGAGAGAGGAGAGGGACGAGAAAGCACAAGACTACCAGAAAGGGGAGAAGTTGTGTTAGTAACATGCAATAATGGGATGAGGTTGCATACAGAGGGAGAGAAAGTAGAGGAGAGAGGAGCTCAGTGCATCATAGGAAATCCCCCGGCAGTCTAGGCCTATAGCAGCATAACTAAGGGATGGTTCAGGACTCACCTGAGCCAGCCCTAACTATAAGCTTTATCAAAGAGGAAAGTCTTAAGCCTAGTCTTAAATGTGGAGATGGTGTCTGCCTCCTGAACCTAAACTGGAACCTGGTTCCACAGGAGAGGAGCTTGATAGCTGAACGCTCTGGCTCCTAGTCTACTTTTGGAGACTCTAGGAACCACAAGTAACCCTGCATTCTGGGAGCGCAGTGCTCTGGTGGGGTAGTAAGGTACTATGAGCTCTTTAAGATAAGATAGTGCCTGACCATTAAGAGCTTTGTAGGTAAGAAGAATGATTTTAAATTCTATTCTGGATTTTACTGGAAGCCAATGCAAAGCTGTCAGAACACGTGCTGCAGCATTCTGAATCAGCTGAAGAGTCTGAACGGACTTTTTCGAGCAGCCTGATAATAAGGAATTGCAGTAATCCAGCCTAGAAGTAACAAATGCGTGGACTAGTTTTTCTGCATCATTTTTAGACAGGATGTTTCTGATTTTCGCAATATTACGTAGGTTAAAAAAGGCGGTCCTTGAAATTTGCTTAATGTGAGACTTAAACGACATGTCCTGATTAAAGGTAACTCCAAGATTCCTTACAGTGGTGCTGGAGGCCAGGGCGATGCCATCAAGGGAAACTATATCTTTGGATAATGCGTCACGGAGGTGCTTAGGCCCCAGAACAATAACTTCAGTTTTATCTGAGTTTAACATTAGAAAATTACAGGTCATCCAGGTTTTAACATCCTGAAGGCACATTTGAAGTTTAGCTAACTGATGAGTTTCATCTGGCTTGATCGATAGATATAACTGAGTATCATCTGCATAACAATGAAAGCTTATGGAATATTTCCTGATAATATTGCCTAAAGGAAGCATATATAAAGTGAAGAGGATTGGTCCGAGGACAGATCCTTGTGGAACTCCATTACTAACTTTGGCATTCATGTAGGACTCATCGTTAACATGTACAAATTGAAATTGATCTGATAAATAGGACTTAAACCAGCTTAGAGTGGTTCCTTTAATGCCAATGAAATGTTCCAGTCTCTGCAACAGGATCTGATGGTCAATGGTATCAAATGCAGCACTAAGATCTAATAAAACCAGTACAGAGACAAGTCCTTTGTCTGAAGGAGGTCGTTAGTAATTTTCACTAGTGCTGTCTCTGTGCTATGATGAGCTCTAAATCCTGACTGAAAATCCTCAAATAAACTATTACCCTGTAGAAAGTCACACAGCTGTTTAGCAACTGCTTTCTCCAGAACCTTAGAGAGAAATGGAAGGTTACATATAGGTCTATAGTTGGCTAAAACATCCGGATCAAGTTTGGGCTTTTTCAGAAGAGGTTTCATTACAGCTACTTTAAAGTACTGTGGTACATAGCCTGTTGATAGAGATACATTGATCATATCTAGTATAGAAGTGCTGACTAACATCTTTAAGCAACCTAGTCGGGATGGGGTTGAGGCAGGTTGATGGTTTAGATGAAGAAATTATTGAAGTTAGTTGGTAAAGATTGAGGGAAGCAACAGTCTAAACATATATCTGGTTCTACAGCTGTTTCTAAGGTTCCTGAGTTTAGAGATAAGTTGGTGCCAGTTGAGGGCAGGTCTTGGTGAATTTTGTCTCTAATAGCTAGAATTTTATCATTAAAGAAGCTCATGAAATCGTAACTACTGAGAGCTGTATGACGAGTAGTACGCTGCTCTGGCATTACGGAGGGCCTTCCTATAAGTTTTAAGACTATCTTGCCAAATTAAACGAGAATTTTCCAGTTTGGTGGAACGCCAATTCCTCTCACGTTTCCGCGATATTTGCTTTAATTTACGAGTTTCAGTATTATACCATGGAGCTAACCGTCTTTGTTTTAGTATTTTATTTTTTAGAGGGGCTACAGAGTCCACTGTCATTCGCAGCGAGCCTGCAGCACTATCAACAAGATGATCGATTTGCGAGGGACTGAAATTAGCATAGGAGTCCTCTGTTACTTTGTGACTTGATAATGAATTTAGAGCTGATGGAATCGCATCCTTAAATTTAGCTACAGCACTATCAGACAGACATCTTGTATAGAAATTTTTGCCCAATGGCGTGTAGTTCAGCAATACAAACTCAAAAGTTATCAAACAGTGGTCGGATAAAGAGGGATTCTGTGGGAACACCACTAAATGTTCAATTTCAATACCATATACCAGAACAAGGTCGAGGGTGTGGTTAAAACAGTGAGTCGGTTCATGAACACTCTGAGAGAAGCCAATGGAATCTAAATTCTCAGTGTCCACATGAATATTAAAATCCCCTACAATAATAACTTTGTCCGTTTTAAGGACTAAAGTTGACAAAAACTCTGCAAATTCAGATAAGAATTCAGAGTACGGGCCAGGTGCTCGGTACACTGTAACGAAAAGAATTGGTTGCAGTGATTTCCAACTTGGGTGCGAAAGACCAAGAACAAGGCTTTCAAATGAGTTATAATTTAGTTTAGGTTTAGAGCTGATTAGTAGGCTAGAGTCGAAGATAGCTGCAACTCCACCTCCTCGGCCTGTGCCTCGAGGAATGTGAGTATTAATATGACTGGGAGGGGTGGATTCATTTAGGCTAACATATTCTCCATCACCCAGCCAGGTTTCAGTAAGACAAAATAAATCAATATCATAATCTGATATCAGTTCATTTACTAGTACACCTTTAGAAGAGAGAGATCTGATGTTTAAGAGTCCACATTTAATTTTCCTATTAGTTTGCACTATTGCTCTTGTGGTTTTAATTTTTATGAGGTTTTTATGTACAGCTCCTCTTCTGTTTACCTTTGATTTAAATAATTTCAATGGTCGGGGGGCAGACACCGTCACTATAGGACTTTCACTAAGTAACTCCTGAAATGGAGGAGCAGAGAAGTGTGTTAGACTGCGACTCTGCCTCCTGGTCTCAACTCTGGATTGTCATGGATTTGGTCCACTAATGTGACCACAACGCTGGGAAAGACCTCGGCTGTCAGAAGCAATGAGGATTTAAGGGCCCTGTGGAACTGCATCATTGACCGACAGATAACAGAGTTAAACTGCAGGTTTAAAGACGACACCTATGGTGTAATGGGAGCCTCGGCCTCTTTCGCACCTGGATCTGCCACTTTTGGAGTGAAAAACATTTTAAATGATCCGTGTGCTTTGTATGGCATTGACTTTGCTGATGCTGAACATGCAGTATTCATCCAGCACATCAGTGCAATGCCTTTAACATCCTGCAGCGTAGACAGACTTTTTTCCGCAACAAACAGGATCCAAATGTGCCTGAGATCATCCATGCTGACTAGACGCCTGAACAACTTGGTACTTCTGTCGTTTGAAAGAGAACTTATTGACAGTTCAGATTATGATGACATAATCAGCGTTTTCAACTCAAAGCCCAGGAGACTCCACCTGGTTTAGAGTTCAGATAGGCTACACAGCGCTGTGTTTTTTTTATGCTGGCCCGCCATGGCATTACTGCTGTTTATGAAAGGATGGTCTGATTCGATTTATTTTTATTACTAGGCTATTAAAAGCCTATTCATGTTCAGTTTGGGTGCAGCAACTCATTTAACGAGTTTTATGCAATGTTAGATCTGTTGCTGTTTATTATTTTATGTGTGGCGTCATCTGCCATGCTGTTATCTGTGTTATTCTGCCGGGGGCAGCGGCCCACTTTTTGTCTCCGTGCACGCACTGACTTAACGTTGTGATAGTGTACATGCATGTCACGTGTAATGACAGATAGATCACCTTCAGGTTTAAAGCAGGCGGGAGGGCTGATTGACATGAGTACAAGGCATAGGCCTATTTAAATTCACTACCAATCTGCTATAGTTGACATATTTATCAGGCGTGTATATAAGTTTAAAAAACGAGGCCCCTCCGTATATTCACCAGGCCCACCTATTAATGACGTTCTGTATCCGCCACTGGGTTAAAGACTGTATTAACCGCAAGAAATTTGCATTAAGAACCAGGACAGAGCACAACTGAAAATTGTGCAGAACAGAACTTAATCACTTGCTAAGGTGAAGCCAGGAGGAGACATAAAGAATTAATTAGGGTCTAGGGTTAGGTTAGTGAAGGTAATTACTAATATGACACCAGTTCAAAAATGCATCAGTACCTCTGATGATCTGCAAAAAGCTAATGACCTGAATGACTTCTATCTGAGATTTGAATCTCGGGACTTTTCCTCTGAATAGAAGAATGTTTTAGAGTCAATCTCTGTCACAGAACAGGACACGAGGCTGGTGATAGAACCTCAGGAGGTCAGATTGCTTTTTAAAGACTTATGTACAAAGAAGGCCTCTGAGCCTGATGGAATCTCTGCAGTCCTGCTAAAGACATGTGCAGAGGAGCAGACACCGGCATGGTGCCCCATCTTTCAAAATCAGTAGACTCACACACCATCCCCGCCTTGTGGAAGAATTCAGTAATTATTCCTGTAAAAAAAGCTCGCCCAAAGGTGAGTGCCTGTGGCACTGACATTCATTGTCATGAAATGTCTTGGGAGGATAATGGTGTAATTTCTTAAGCAAGAGGTTGGTGTGTCTTTAGACCCTTTTCAGTTTCAGGGGCGTGGCACAGATGACGCTATTAATAGCATATCACATCTGGTCAGTAAACACCTTGAGGTCTATGCACGCGTTTTGTTTGTTGATTTTAGTTCATGTGACCAAGACTGAGGAGATGGTGCTTGACCCAAAGGCCATAGGTGACACCAGGCCTGTAGTGATCAACAACTTACCCATTACTCAGGATAACTCTTACAAGTACCTTGGTGTACATATCGATAATGCACTTAGCTGTTGAATACTCTCTGCTCCAGACTTCAGCAGAGGATGCATTTTTTATGAAGACTTAGAGTGTGTGGAGTCGAGCATAAATTTATGTTGTTGTTTTATCATGCATGCATACTATAAGATACGGTATCACAGCCTGGTATGGTAACCTGACAGTACAGTCCAAATCATAGATCGATCAAGATTATGAGAGTCAAAAACCATCTGCCCCTCCAGACAATTTATGAGCAGTCGGTTCGGACAGGCAATCCGACCCACATACTTCACCCAGAATTTCAGCTTTTACCCTCTGGTAGAAGATTTAGTGTTCCTACACTAACATGTAGGCTGGCTGTGTTGTGCACTATGTCATTGTGCAATAGTAGGCTATCGGGGTTATGCAATATATTAGTGGTGCAATATCTAGGCTATTGTGATTGTTCAATATGTCATCATGTATTGCACATGTTATGTGAGATGTGTCATTTGTGCAATATGTAGGCTATTGGGATTGTGCAATATGTTATTTGTGCAATAAATAAGCTATTAGGTGCGTGCAATATCTCATTGTGCAGGGGTTGTGCTACATTGCGGGGAATGCAGCCGACAGGGTTGTTCAATCAAAACTGGCATTGGAAGAAGGAGTCAATGTGCTACTATATAGGTAACTGTCTAATGTATATGATAGCATGTGTTGTGTTGCATGAGAATATGTGTTGAGAGATGCTTTATTTCTGTATTTTGTGCTTGTATTTAAGCTGCAGAACGAGTCCAAAACAAATTTCCCTTCGGTGACAATAAAGTATATCTTATCTTAAACCTATTCTGTTACAACCCCTAAATAAAATTATTAACCTGAAAATGATTAAAATTTGACCACTTTAAACATTGATCATGCATTTTAAATGTACAATATGAAATGCATGTGTGTAATGCTCTGACCTTGCCAGTTGGTCAGTCTCTGAGACTGCTTGTGGTGTTCCGTTGCGATGGCCAGTGTATTAAAGAGGACGAGCATGATCACCCACCAGTAGAATAGTCTGGACTTCACATATGCTCTGCATTTACGGCGTAACCAGCGATTCCACTTTCGAGCCAGTTTACTGCACAGAAGAAGAAAGACAAGTTGACTTAAGAGAAATGATGAGTCAAGAAACTCTGAAGTACTAATCCTGCTTAAAGGAAGCTGATTAATGAAAACATACAATCCTTTATTCAAGGAGGGTTAAAATCAAGGGTAACCAGACTGGACTGAAGATGTTGGCCTTGACCCTGCACCACCAAGCTAATAACATACCAACAAGTGCTCGGGCCCAAGAGAAGGAGCATAAACACATGAAGGAGGCACTTAAAGTTTGTGGATACCCAGACTGGACCTTTGTGAAAACTGCCTCAGGATCTATGAAGAACACCAACACTATGGGGGATGAAGAAAAGAAGAGGAAATGCAACAACATCATGATTCAGTATATTTCTGGAGTATAACAAACAAAACATCCCTGTGTTTTTTAAACCCAAGAACACGCTAAGACAGATACTGGCCCACCCTAAAGACTGCACACCCAAACACAAGAAAAGCAATCTAGTGTATGCGGTCCAATGCAGTGAGGAATGCACAGGCCTGCACAGTATATCAGAGAAACAAAACAACCTCTACCCACACGCATGGCTCAACACAGAAGGGACAACTCAGCAGTTTACCTGCATTTGAAAGATAAAGGAAACTCAATGACAACAATGTTCATATTCTGGATAGGGAGGATAGATGGTTTGAAAGGAGTGAAAGAGTGCAAGACCTTCACTCAACAGAGGAGGAAGGGTGAAACACCACTTATCCTCCACCTACAATGCTGTACTCTTCCCAGGAGACAGAACAAACAATTACATTTGGCCTCATGTGACAATGCCAATGCCTGTTGTTCAGACTTCTTGCCTCAGGTGACTCCAACAACCATAACGACTGTTACCACAGCCAGGGGCATTAACGAACCAGCGGTATCCATCACCTTGATAATGACCCCACAGAGGTCAAATAGCTGGGACTCAGTGCCAGTCAGTCAGAACTGAGGAAGCCTCTCGGGTGAGAGCCAAAACGTCTTCAAGTTTCTTCAGTCCAGTTGCCCTTGATTTTAACCTAACCTGTACAATCCTTTCCGTCTTTAGAGAAAGCTGGGGTAGGCAATTTATTTTAGAAGCATCTTTCTTCTATTTGTTAAAATTCTCTTAACATCCCAACAGCAATCAATAATTAAATGCTCTGACTTAAACATAAAAAAAAATCCAGTTTCTATAGCTGTCGCTTAGGCATGGCAAATCATTTAATTCTGATTTCAAATGAAATGACTGGCTGGTCTTCCTGACTGTCTACCTGCCTAACCTGTGTGCATTCTACCTGTGCGCTCACTGCACATGAAAATGTGTTTTGGGGGAGGGGCTTTGTATAGAGGCCTGAAGGTAGGGAGTGGGGTACTTTCAAAATCTAGGGGTGCTTTTCAAGTCTCTTAATTGCATCCACCTTTCCCTCACTTGCGTCTTTCCTTGCGTGTTAGTCTTGCCCACCGGGGATGCATGGAGAGATGCAAGGAAAATATGTTGAGGAAATATGTTTCTAGTGACATGAGACGTCCTTTCCTCTGAAGCATCACATAAAGCGACGTCTGTTTATGATGACGGCGGCAGCTGATCACAGCTGGATCAGTCGGCTCTAACAGCTGTAGAGACTTTTTTGGAGTTTGTGTCTATATACATGTGCACTGTATTGGTACTAATAAAGTCTCCCAGTTCTTAGTGCAGAGCAGCATGATTCTCTGTTACCTGTTAACAAACACCTGCACATGAATAATTACAGGTTTCTGTATGTCCTGCTCAGAGGCAAAGGATCATTTCTACTGGCACAATGCTGATATTATCTGCATTTATATTTATTGATTCTGATGTGAATTCGTTTGAATAACCCAGAATATGATCATGGTGTCTTTGGATTTATTAGGCTAAATGTTTCAGGGAAATTGAAACGATGTAACTTGTGTCAAAGTTGACACTCAGTTTTAGGCTTTCCATTTATTTCCTCCTCTGATATCCTTTAACACTACTGCATACATTTTATTTGCAGGTCACGTCACTTGTCACCGATCGATCACTGCGTTCCATCATATCAGTCCCGACGCTTTTTTTAGTGCAGCAGCTTTCATTCATACTTTTATCAGCTGATTTTACTCGCGGAGCTGCCGGCTGCTTTCATCAGATGCTTTGCTCACTTCATTAGATACTTTGGAGCAGTTTAGTGCCCCACTCCTTACGTGTACTATGTTTTATCGTCGTCTATTTGGACTAAACACAGAAATGATTCTTGTCTCCATAATAAAAGTTGATGGGAGAAATACAAGAAAGATCTTTCTAATAAATAAATAAAGTTGTGTGTGGGGCTTTTGTTGTTCAGACCTGCAATGAACACAGATTTTAACAAGACAGTGAATCATAAAACAACTCAAATATAAGACTTTTCAGCGATACACTTGATTTTAATCTGTCCTGATGTATCAGATCATTCCAATCAGCTGCAACGTCCAATCATTAACGGCTACCCAATAAATGGGCATAAATGGGTCATTAAAAGACTTCCGCACAGGATGCACTAGTGTATTCTCGCTCATAGCTCCTCAGAGCAAATAAGAGCTTTGGGACAACCTGTAAGATGGCGGAGTGGAACAACTTCCAGTTCAAGTGAGGATCGAGGAGCGAGGAAACGACAAATAAGAGACTTGAGAAGAACCCTAGCTGTCTTGCTATTTTCTCGAGTGTTGCCTACCCCAGCTTTAAATAGAGATTTCCTGGGTAGAATACATCTCTGAACATTAAATGGTATAGGTAATTCCTGACACCTGAAGAAAGGAGGAAAGGAGGTGGCAGAAAGACCCCAGGAAGGGGAGTGCAGTGCAATTTTTTTCCAACATCCTTTGCACTGTGCTCCATCACACTGTGTAAATGTATGCATGTATGTGTATGTGTACCTGTATATCTCATCCACCTCCAACATGTACATAATAATAATATAGTAATAATAATAATAATAATAATAATAATGATAATAATAATTTACTCTTTCATCCTTTGCACTATGCACTGTCTATATTGTTTTTGTTTATAGAGTGTATATATGTGTTCTCTATACTGCAGCCTGTGTATGATTTTATCATTGTATTTTTGTATGAGTAAGCACATCGTGAGCAATGAACAATCCAGAGTCAAATTCCTCATATGTGTACACATACCTGACAAATAAAGCTGATTCTGATTCTGAAATATGATGTCATTCTATGCAATTCATGACTGAACCTTCCATTCAACAGGGTTAGGGTTAGGGTTAGCCATACTGTAAAGATGACATGTGCACTACTGACTAGTAATAGATGATCAGCTGCATTGTGTCCATTTTGCTGACACTTCCGGTCTCTGATCCTCCATTTTCCGCAGTGAGCAGGCCTGATGAAAACACACACACACACACACACACACACACACACACACACACACACACACACACACGTGTGTCATACAGTTAGAAATCAGTGCACATATTTCTGTGTCAAAAGCCAAGCAAAACCGATCTGGATGAGATCTGGATCACTTAACTGAATTTACATTAACATATGGAGCAGCTCTTAACATAACTAGAGCTGAAATTACTCTATATAATTAATGAATTGTCTTATCAGCTTATCTTAGTAAGTAAAGTTCATAGTACTGTGTGTTACAGTTTTTTTCAATTGCTAACCTGCAGTTGTTGTGTTTCTGTCACTAATTGTGATCAGTGTGTTATGGTAAAGAAGACTGGCAATGAGTATGTTAATCCTTAAGTTTACAACTTTGATTAATTCATAGTTTTCAGTCACACAACGGCTGACGCCGCGACTCCCCCGTAGAGACGCCGCAAAAGCAGTTACATTTATTTGGATCACCTCTCAACTTAAAAGAAGAAAAAGAAAGATATGAACACAAAGTGTTGGGCACTTCCGATCCATGTTACAGCATCCGCTGCCGCATTTCTATCGTTAAAAAGCGGCAGGTCCCTGCCACCGCTCGACTGCGGTAATGTTTACGTTTACCTTGTGGGGAATCCCTCACCTAACACAGCTCAGACTTGTCTCTTCCTTGATTTGTGCATCAGAAAGTACAACTACCATCCAGCATTTTGGCAATGCAAAAGTAAAAACTCATAGTAACAGTGTATCACTTGCTTCCTGGTTGGCAGGCAGCAGAAAATAACGTATTTGTTTACCTCCAAATGACCGTTTTTCATGGAATGTGACGTCACGTGAAAACTATGAATAGGAGTTTTGACAGGTGTGCCAGACTGGCACAGTCCTGTACATTCTAATTCTATTCCCCGAATATTCTGTGGTGTGTGGTCTTACCCTGTCCCTCTTGGTCATTGTCCATAACCTCAGCCTGAGTGATCCACTCCATATAGCCCTTGAGGTCTTCATCCAGCTGCTGAGTCTCCCTCAGCTTCTGAAACTCTCCACGGGACTTGGCCTTCTCCCGCTCTTTTGTGAACTCACTAGTGGGAAACAAGAAAACCAAGACAGAGAACAAAGTGAGAAATAATGTGAAGAACAGACACAAAGATGGCAGGGAGAAATGTCCAGAGCAAAGGGTAAATCATGATTGTGTAAAAGAAATGAATGGATGCGTGTTCCTACCACTGAGCACACCCAGAACCAGGTTAAGCACGAAGAAGGAGCCAACCAGGATAAGAGTGGTGAAATAGATCCATGGCCATTCCATTCCTATAGCATCATTAACCTATCAGAAAAAGCAGTCTTTTGTCTTTATCAAAGAAATCTGTAGGTAAGTGTAACTAAAAACCAACAACTAAAAGAACACTGCTACTAACAATGTATTTACTGTGGAGATGTCTCTTACAAAGAGTCAGACAAGAATATCAATATTATTCTTATCTTTATGCATAAAAGTAGGTCTAGGACTCGTTTTGCCAAGGTTTCAAGTAGGTAAGTAGGTCAACACACACACACACGCACACACACACGTGACCTCTGCTCAGGTTGATGCTGGGTGGCACTATGCTGGGAATTAAGTGAAATCACCAACTTGGGGAATCAAAATATTCAATAAAAATAACATGTCTATAACCAGCGGTGCATAACTTTTTTGATCTGGTTCTCAAGGGAGCACCTGGAGATGCTGCTTGGTACTCACACTTACATGTGCACTTATCCTACAAGCTGTCATCACTTTCCTCCTGACTGCTTCCTCACTATCTTCTTTTCTCTCGAACATGGTAGATGAGGATGTAGGCCTGCTTCTTCACCTGGTTAAGCCTACCGTTGCATCCACAAGTCAACAGCTGCTTTGGGTCAAAGTCTCTGTTGTCATCGACAAATGAATGTGCATCAGAGATGAGAGGCGTGGGTCTAACAGGCAGGATCTGTATTTGCTTTTGATTATTTGAGACATGAAAATTCCTCTTGCATGCAGAACTCTCAGGGGCAGTGGTGAGTGGATACCACAAGGACTTTCTGAGTGTGGTGTAGATATGTGGATTGCTTGTCTTGACTATGTTGATCAAGTC